>NC_041383.1:108663630-108671359 GCF_002162155.2 Triticum dicoccoides
TTTTTATTTATTTTCTTTTTTGTTTTATTTCATTTTAATGTATTTAGGCACTTTCTAAAAAGGTGTTTTCTGCACTATAATTACCTAGGCATTTAACTGCATACTTCGAACAATTTTGTTTCAATGTTTGAAAACCTTTATTGTTTGCTAAATTTTGAATTTTGAATTCGAACCAGTTTCGAACTAACGCGAGATTAGTCACAATAATAAATGTGGCGTGGCATCATTAGCAGAGGTTCACTGTAGCTTAAATACCCGGGAGTCACAATTCTCCTCCACTACAAGAAATCTCGTCCCGATATTTAAGAGGTAGTGAAAGGGGGGAAGGTTTGGTAACGAATCTAGCGGGTCTTCTCATTGTGGCTTGCTCTTCTCGAAGAGACCGGTCCAATACATTGATGTCTTCATTCCTTTGCTTCCGGTCATCATGATGAAGTCGACGTCCTTTCTTCGGGATCTTCATCGTACTTACGAATAGGTAACAGGGCATTCCGGAAGGACAGACCTCTGCAAGGTTGACTATCTGGTCGATAACATCGAGGAAGGTGGCGGAAGTACTATCAAATTTAAACTTAAGAAAATATCGAGAGCAAAGTAAGGAGGTACCATGAGAAGTTTCAAACGGATAGGCAAGCGTTTGATGCCTAATCAGAAGGTGAAAGGGGTTCAGAGCAACGAGAATAAGTATTTCGTCTGATACCAGAATTGATGATCTCATCGGTAGGTGGCTCATAAATTTCATACGAGTCCATGCGCGAGGAATAACTTTGGAAACATTAGGGTGTACAGGAGAGTCAGGTTTCGATCCTGGTGGAACTGTGGGTTATGGGCCCACCATGTGGGTTAAAAGTAGGAAGGGCGGTAATGTCTCGCACGATCATGTAAGCAAGACATGTCAGAGGATAGCATGTCAGTTATGTCGACAACAACATCGATACCAAGGGCGAGGGACGAAGAGAACCATTTTCCTGCTCGTTGAACGAGGCGGACCAGTAGGCAAAGTTCTCGTCCATCGGTGGTTACCGGAATGTCATCAACAAAAGTAATAGGGTCACACCAGACAGGAAGGTACACCGAGGTGTTTACCTAAGCAGGGGATTACCACTGCTCGATTAAGTAGTTTACAAGAAAGTTTGAACAAAACAACGGGAAGGAAAATGTGCTTAAACACGTATATCAGGGGTATATACTTCCCAAGGACAAGCAGAGCATGATATACATGACAGGATATTATGTAGAAAACTCCTTAGGTAGGGGAGAGAAATTTCATGACATTACCCATACAACGGTGTTTGGATAATTGAGCAAGAAACATTTAGCATTGGGCTTCAAATGTTCTTGTTGAAAATCAGAGTATCATAGACATGCTTCGAGATAGCATTTGACGTGGTCACTGGGTAAAGATCAGACTTTGGATACTCGAAGGATCCATCAGGAACAGCTTGTAGAATAAGTCTTACAGTTTCCTCATGGAAGAATGGATAGCATTGCTAAAAGGAAAATTATAACAATAGGTCCTCCGGTCAGGTGTGCTAGGCATGACATCACCTTATCGGGTCAAATGCTAATGTTATAACTCTAGGAAATATGTCCCGGCCACCATATCTGACCGAGATTCAGATCTGATTGGTGTCAGGATACCTCAGACCCAGGATGCCTGAGAAGAAAGGTGCAACACAAATTGTCGAGATGACATTGTAAGATTCTCGGGAAATTTACTACGGAAGCGAGTTCCGAAACAAAAACTCAACATTAAACCAATGAAGGGATAAGGAGGTAGCTGATGAACTCAGCGACAATTCATCGAGACTTCCAAAAGATGGGTTTCCACAATTATGTGAACAAGGAGATAACATTAGTCAGATGAAATGATATAAGGGGATATGCTCGAGGAAAACATACCCAATTTAAACATTGGGTGATAGGTGCACCCGAAATATGGGCTGGGTTGCACGACCAACGTCGGAATGGTGATTCCATAATCAATAGTATAAGAATGAATGGCCGACCATTAACTTCAAAGCAATATGGTTGCTAGAAGGGCGGAATCCAAACAGCACCGCTCACTTGTTGGTACCCTGGTTAGAATCAACACGAGGACCCAAGAAGAATGGTGATGGTGAGAAGTATCACCATACCAAGAATTCTTAAGAGGTGGTGAAATTCTCACAACATTGAGGATATAAAAGATGTTAATGTTCCAAGGTAAAGAAGAACAATTACTGGATAGCAAGGAACTCAAGGTATAACACAAAACACGAACAAGTTTGCCTCGGAGGGAAGGCAATAATGTTGGCAAGGATAACACAAATCAACGAGGGGAAAGGAAGGTATTTGTCATCATGAGTTCAGATGATATCCTAGAAGAGCTCAGAATGATCATGATGATCACGACACATTTGTCGAGAGATTCCATGAAGACGTAATCAATCAGCGACGACATTAAGTCAAAGGAATGAGGTAGCGGAAGGTTATTGGAACCATGGGTAGGACACAAACTTGAAATCAGGATTGTTGTTCAAGGCGAATGGTATGACGAGGAAGATCGATTGTAAGATTAGCTCACCGTCGAAATTTGTGCTCCGAGAAGAAGGACCAGGTAGCACAGTTAGAATCATCACGACAATGATATAGCCAAATAGGCTAGGAATGGCGTGATCGGGTACAATATCGTACTTATAGAAGCTTACTGAAGAGATGTTGAATCGTAGTGCGGACTCGGTTCAGTCATCGGTGTCTTTGAGTGTTTAATAACTCAGAGCCCGTGAAAAATTGGAACCAGTGGGAAGGTAGCACTTGATGAATAACTCATAAGAAGTCATGCAGTTCCATGATAATCTCGAGATACCAGGGGGTAATACTCGACGACAGATCCAAGTAGAGGTTGGACTGGGGTATTGCTCTATAGAAGACAAGTTCTTAAACTTGCACAGGAAATGGTATTTAAAGGAGGACATGGTCGGAACCACGATTGCAAAGGATCAATTCACCGATACCAAAGGATATTATATCAAGGAAATAGTTACAAGAAGCTTCCATGATAGGATCTACATCGTGTCCATGGGCATGAACACAAAGTTCAAGGTCGACTCCCACTTCTTTAATGCATAACCTTCATTCACCTCTCGTATTTCGAAAATGACATTAGTTGTTGAAAGTTTTACCTGGTGCAATACCAGATAAGTTTGACCCATGAAATCTTTCGGGTTCACACAGATTAGGGAAGGCATAGGTTCAACCCATCAGGGCATCTTAGGAACATATACCACAAACTTCGGAGTAAATAATACAAGCTCGAAAGTAGAGCATTGTTCAAAAACAGATGATACAATTTACCAAAGGCATTATATATCCAAGGGAAGGCTCACAAGGTTATTGAATATGAAGGACAATGTCGGATAAAATCCATTAAAGGATTTGTCGGTCCATAACAGAGCTGATGTGAGCATCAACACACAATCAGAGGAAGTAACAATGCAAGGGCATTGGATTATATAAACAACTGACTAATCCAGAGCTCAAATGCAAAGGAATTATGATTTCCAAATTAAGGGAACAGAAGCAATGTTCTGATTAGGGGTGGATAAGTTGAATAGCCTTAGGGGTACTATCGACGGCATTTGGATTGGTTGAGAACCAGCTCATGTTTAAAATGACGTCTGAGCCGGAAAGATAATTTAAAAGGATCAACTGATGATTGCGTGCATTCGCACTCATGTTGAATCAAAAGGATCAAAATGACGATGCCTAAGGATACTAACGAATATTGCCAGACATATGGAAAGCATCCATCATGCAAGTAGACAAGTATGACAGAGCAATAAGCTACTAAGAATTTTTGGAGGATCGAATAGTATTTCGAAGACCATTGTGAAACACATGAACAACTGGGGGATGAGCGGATACTCGATAAGTGCGAGAATTATCCTTAGGGGTATTCAGGTGACAAAGAACAACAAGGCGATAAGCTCAAAGGATTATCGAAACAACGACGAGTGTTTCGGGGTATCTGGTAATAACAAGACCAACTGGGGATGAATGTAAGAATAACAACTGCAAGTGGTTATCCATAAGGGTTGACGGTGGAAGGGGAATTGCAAATGCGATGAACATAAGCTCTCGGGTTAACAGCGGAGAGTATCTTCAGGGTCTTCACGTGCCGCAGACGATCATCATTAATAAGGGGCTCTCCGGGTGAAAGTGATAACGAGATCCTAATGTTAGATTTAGCAAAAATCATTTAACCTGAATAGAAGAGAGATCAGAGTCCCAGAGTATAGGTCGAGGAATAAAAGATCCTAATACCACCCAATGGCGACGTGGGCCCGTAAGGCACACAGCCAAGTTAGTAAAAGTTTTGCAATGACTAGACTCAACTTCGGCCAAGAAGTTGGAAAGGGGGATTCCTACAGGCAGTCGGCTCTGATACCAACTTGTGACGCCCCCGATTCAATCGTACACTAATCATGCACGCAAATGTGTACGATCAAGATCAGGGACTCACGGGAAGATATCACAACACAACTCTAAAACATAAATAAGTCATACAAGCATCATAATACAAGCCAGGGGCCTCGAGGGCTCGAATACAAGTGCTCGATCATAGACGAGTCAGCGGAAGCAACAATATCTGAGTACAGACATAAGTTAAACAAGTTTGCTTTAAGAAGGCTAGCACAAACTGGGATATAGATCGAAAGAGGCGCAGGCCTCCTGCCTGGGATCCTCCTAACTACTCCTGGTCGTCGTCAGTGGGCTGCACGTAGTAGTAGGCACCTCCTGTGTAGTAGGAGTCATCATCGACGGTGGCGTCTGGCTCCTGGGCTCCAGCATCTGGTTGCAACAACCAGGTAGAAGGGAAAGGGGAAAAGAGGGAGAAAAGCAACCGTGAGTACTCATCCAAAGTACTTGCAAGCAAGGAGCTACACTACATATGCATGGGTATATGTGTAAAGGGCCATATCGGTGGACTGAACTGCACAATGCCAGAATAAGAGGGGGATAGCTAATCCTGTCGAAGACTACGCTTCTGGCAGCCTCCGTCTTGCAGCATGTAGAAGAGAGTAGACTGAAGTCCTCCAAGTAGCATCTCCAAGTAGCATAGCATAGCATAATCCTACCCGGCGATCCTTCCCTCGTCGCCCTGTGGAAAACCGATCACCGGGTTGTCTGTGGAACTTGGATGGGTGTGTTTTATTAAGTATCCGGTTCTAGTTGTCATAAGGTCAAGGTACAACTCCAAGTCGTCCTGTTACCGAAGATCACGGCTATTCGAATAGATTAACTTCCCTGCAGGGGTGCACCACATAACCCAACACGCTCGATCCCATTTGGCCGGACACACTTTCATGGGTCATGCCCGACCTTGGAAGATCAACACATCGCAGCCCCACCTAGGAACAACAGAGAGGTCAGCACGCCGGTCTAAATCCTATGTGCGCAGGGGTCTGGGCCCATCGCCCATTGCACACCTGCACGTTCCGTACGCGGCCGGTGAGCAGACCTAGCAACCTCCATTACAAAGGAAGTTGCGTTAACGCAGTCCAACCCGGCGCGCGCCGCTTAGTCGCTGACGTCACGAAGGCTTCGGCTGATACCACGACGCCAGGATACCCATAACTACTCCCGCGTAGATGGTTAGTGCGTATAGACCAAATGGCCAGACTCATATCAAATACCAAGATCTCGTTAAGCGTGTTAAGTATCCGCGAACGCCGAACAGGGCCAGGCCCACCTGTCTCCTAGGTGGTCTCAACCTGCCCTGTCGCTCCGCCACAAAGTAACAGTCGGGGGCCGTCGGGAACCCAGGCCCACCTCTACCGGGATGGAGCCACCTGTCCTTTCAGCCCCCTCATCAGAATCACTTGCGGGTACTCATCGAGCTAACCCGACTTTAGTCACCATCTGTATAGTATGTATGTATGTATGTATAATATAAACCCGTGATCACCTCCCGAGTGATCACAGGCCAATAGTATAGCAAGGCAGACTGACAAGAATGTAGGGCCAATGATGATAAACTAGCATCCTATACTAAGTATTTAGGATTGCAGGTAAGGTATCAACAGATGTAGCAACAATGTCAGGCTATGCATCAGAATAGGATTAACGGAAAGCAGCAACATGCTACACTACTCTAATGCAAGCAGTATAGAGAAGAGTAGGCGATATCTGGTGATCAAAGGGGGGGCTTGCCTGGTTGCTCAGACAAGGAGGGGTCATCGGTGACGTAGTCGACCACAGGGGCATCAACAGCGGTCTCGGAGTCTACCGGAAAGGAGTAACGGAGGGGGAACACAATAAATAACAAAGCAATCAAATGTAACACAAAGCAAGACACGGCAATACGTTGTGCTAGGGGTGACCTAACGTAGGGATAGGCGATACCGGTGAAGGGGGAAACAACCGGGGAAGTATCCCCGGTGTTCCGTGTTTTCGGGCAGAGGAGCCGGAGGGGAAAAGTTGCGAGTTTGATATGTTAGAAGTGTGTTGCGGACGAACGGGCTGCGCATCCGGGTTCGTCTCGTCATTCTGAGCAACTTTCATGTTGAAAATAATTTAATCCGAGTTACGGATTAAAAGATATGATTTACTAAAGATTTTATTAATTTCTGTAATATTAATTATTTTATTTAATTCAAAAATGGATTTATGACATCAGCATGAGGTCATGCTGACGTCAGCAGTCAACAGGGTTGACTGGTCAACCTGTCCAGTGGGTCCCACTGGTCGTGACATATTTTTAATTAAACATCTTAATTAACCTAATTAGTATTAATAGGGGTGGGCCCCACTTTCATTCTCTATTAGTTAGTTAACTAACAATAGTTAATTACGTTAATTAGCCATTAAATTAATTAATCTTAATTAATTAATTTAATCAGCAGTAATTAAGTTATCTAATTAGTTAATTATTTAATTAACTATTATTATTATTATTATCATTATTTATTCCCTTTTTTAACAGAAACGTTCTGTGGGGGCTAGGCCCCACACGTCATTGGCCCAGGGGGCCAAACAGGGTGGGTTAACGGGCGCACGGGCGCTAGCCCGAATGGGCACGGGTGTGCGGCGTTGTGGTCGACGCCGGGGTGGTTGCCGTCGAGGCATGGAATGGGGCGGGGGTTGCGGTGATGCACGGGCGGGGGAGCACGCTCGCCGGCGGGCGGCGACAACGCAGACCGGTGTGGGACTACGTCCGCACGGCGGTGTGTCGCGGAGTGGGAGCAGGGGCAACGGAGGCGAGACCCGGGCGGCGCGGCCACGGGTGCGGTGGTGCGGGCGTGGCCGGGGCCAAGCGGTGAGGCGGAGGGAGCTGTGGGGCGCCGGCGTGTGGCGAGGCGCGCACAGGCGCGTGTGCGGCGAGGCGCAGGGGACGGCAATGGAGGAACCGCGGTGGAGGTTGGTGGTCGCGTGCCGGTGCGGGACAACGTGCGAGCGAGAGGAGTGGGAGGCCGGGGACCTACCGTGGTTGCAGGGTTCTAGGCAGTGGGGCTTGGGGAGGAGGTCGGGGGCAAGGTCGACGATGTAGAGGAAGAGGTCCGGCGAGGGAGCGGCCCGGCGAGTCGGCTTCGGGCGAGGGCGAGGTCCAGCAGCGTGAGGGGACGAGGAGGCGGCGACTCCAGTGACGTCCAGGCGGCGGCAAGGGATCAAGGAAGTCCGGCGGGGGAGGAGATGAGGACGAGGCGGCGTCGATGTGGCGGCGGGGCGCTGACGAGGGCGCAGGGGC
>NC_041383.1:108671706-108715414 GCF_002162155.2 Triticum dicoccoides
TTTTTATTTGGTTCTTTTCCTTTCTTTTTATTTATTTTCTGTTTTGTTTTATTTCATTTTAATGTATTTAGGCACTTTCTAAAAAGGTGTTTTCTGCACTATAATTACCTAGGCATTTAACTGCACACTCCGAACAATTTTGTTTCAATGTTTGAAAACCTTTATTGTTTGCTAAATTTTGAATTTTGAATCCGAACCAGTTTCGAACTAACGCGAGATTAGTAACAATAATAAAGGTGGCGTGGCATCATTAGCAGAGGTTCACTGTAGCTTAAATACCCGGGCGTCACAGTCGGCCTCCAGCGTCATCGTGGGCGTGCTCGGGCTGGGAGGAGTCGGCGCGCGGCTTCTGGACTGGTTGGCGCGGCTTCTGTGCTGCTGGGCGTCGCGGCATCATCACTCGGGCTGGGCTGTGGCGTTGGCGTCGGCGTGGGAGTTGGCGTTTGCGTCGCCGGTATCTGGTTCAGGATAAGGCCGCGCTTCGCTAGGAACCACGCCTTGAGCTTCTCGTCGCCGCTCTGGAGCATGTCAGCGCCGCCCATTAAGAAAGCCAGGTCCTTGTTCCTCTTCTTCGCGGCGACGTTGGTCCGGAGCAAGTCGAGTTTGACGGCGTTGTTCGTCATCAAATCAGCCCACCACGCCTCGGTTTTCTCTTCTCGCAGGGCGGCCCTGGTCTTGGCGTCGGCGAGGCAATGCTCGGTGGACTCTTGCACGCGTGCGCAGCCGACTCGGCGTGTTTCGCCTTCTTGTCCCCTTTGTTGCCGTCCAGGCGCCCATCGGCCGCGCCCGAGGTCGGCGCGTCCGGCTTATACGTCTCCTTGGCCTTGGCGAGGGTGCGCCGGATATCCGCCCACTTCTCGCACTTGTCGATCCACTTGAAGACGTGGAGGTACTTGAACTCTTGGTCGCTGTTGTCGATGTGGTACATGGCGAACATGCGCAGGAGCTGCATCGAAGAGCGAACATCAGTCGGCGCGGGCGCGCACATGGGCGCGCGCATGGCGAAAGGATAAGGAGTGGACGGCGTGTTGTACCTGATCCTCAACGCTGGTGCCGCTCTCTGGATGAGGCCTGACCTCCTCGACGATCACATGCCATTTTTTGCACGCCGTTTGGATGAGCCCCCAATGGTTCGCCATCGCCTTCGACCCGGGCTACATGTAGATGCCTTTGAAGTAGGGGTCGACGAGCTTGCGTTCGTCGAACTCTGCCTTGATGCGGTACCAATACGTGTCGATGTTCTGGTTCATGCCGGTGATCGGGTCGAGGCAGACGACTTTCCACGCTTCGGCAAGGCAGTCATCTTCGTTGGACGCCCACTTGATGTGTGGCTCGCTGGTTTTGGCCGCTCGTTTCCTCTTCTTCTTGTCTTTCCTCATCTGCGCCGGCTCCTCCTCCTCCTCCTCCTCCTCCTCCGGCTCTTCCTTGTTGTAGTCGAGCTCGCCGTCCATGTCGCCGAGATCAATCGAGCCGTCTTGGGTAGTGAACCCGGGTGAAGCTGTCGTCGAGACGGCTACGATGATGTCTTCCATGTCGGCCTCCGTCGCTTCGGTGTCGCCAAGATGCGATGAGGAGGCTTGCGAGTAGACCAGCTGGGCGCGGCAAAGAGGTGGCGTCGGGGAAGATGCGTAGTCCGGCGGCGAATACGTGTATGGAGGGTACTGCACGCCGGCGAACGCGGGCGAGGGCGTGCGCTGGACCAGGCGCCCATGGGGGAAGGTGACGTTGGGGTTGAACCCACCATGTACGTCGCCATCGGCATAGCCCGGCGACGGCGTGCAACTCCATGGTTGTGGCGACGATGAGAAGCCGGCCGGAGATCCGACTCTTTGCTGGCTCCAAGCCGCGTGCGAGCCGTGGCCGCCGGGTGGATTCATCATCCCCGCGCGAGCCGCCTCGGCTTGTTCGGCCGAGCGCTCCGCCTGCTCCGCCGCCGCCGCCGCCACGAGCGTCGCCCTCTCCCGGGCCTTCTTGGCCCTGTTGCGCCTATCGGCGGTGACGGCCTCCTGGCGCTGCACTTCCGCCTTCCAGTCGGCGTTGGTAATACCCGGGGGCTTGGACGGCGGGCCCTCTGCTTCCTCTGCTTCGGCTAGGCGGCGGCGGCGGCTGTGGTATTCGTCGTGGCGCGGGAGAACACATACTTCTTAGGCAGCATGGCGGCCGGCTTGGAAGGGAGGAGGCGGAGTTTGGCGGGAGGAATGAAGAATGAGAGGGAAGCCGAGGGGGGAAGCGGGAGGAAACGGCGGGAAAAGGGCCTCCTCTCGCCGACAGAGCGGCCCCACACCCCTTTTCGCTTCTGTCGGAGCACCAAGGCGACACCCGGGCACTTGGGTTCGGCTCGGGATCGCCGGCTCTAGATTTGGCCCAAACCGGCGCTAAATAAGGTCCTGGGGCGTGACTGGGCCGGGGGGCTGGGGGGGTGTCCTGTTGGGGCCGCGGCTGGAGATGCTCGAAAGTTCATGTTCTTCAGAATTTTAAAAAGGCCTCCATCTTCGGACGCCATTTGGCACTTGCTCCTTGCAGTTCAGAGGGCTAAGCTAAGCCAGAATGGTTACGGTTTATTCATGGACGTCAGCGGAGACTGCCGGCCTAATCAGATGCCTAACTAATGATTGCGATTGACTAATTTTGATGTTAAAAAAGAGATTGAATAATTTTGGAGCGTGACTTGCTAAAATAATTAGTTCAAACCACTGGACAATCAATCTCGAAAAGAAAAGAAAATCACTGGATAAGCCATGTGTGACCGCCAATTCGATAGGGTTCTACGAACATGTTGATCGGTGAACGAGTTGCGCCTGAATCTCTATCTGATTCAGTATATTATGAAAAAGGTCCGCTTAGATTTGATTGACCAATAATCCAGGCCGGCCAAAAACTGTTCATGCAACAGATAAGAAAAATGGTTGAAACATGCGTCCTTTGACGAAGCACTTGTATTTAGTGCATGGTGCTCCTAGCCTCGATATGATCATGGATGCGACGAAGGAACGTAGGTCCCATGCGGAGTGCCGCCCGGCCGGCTTCAGTGGAGGGTTCCCAATGGTGCAAAAATGTATTCCTCGGAGGAACCGGACGACGTTACAACTTTTCCACAGGCCTGGACTGCAGGCGTTCCTTTCCTCGTCGCTCTTTCGTGCTGTCCCGCCGCCTGCTCCGCATTCCCAGGGGCCGCCTGCTCCTCACCACATCTACACCCAGGCGGCGGCAAGGGCGGGGCTTCCATGAGCAGGACGGCGGCGGCCTCGTGGCGGCGTCGCCCGTCGGCGAAGGGAGCCGTGGAGCCGGAGGCCGCTGGAATTCCTCGGACGCTGCAGCTCGGCGCCATGATCCTCGTCTTGTGCGTCCTGAACATCTACTTCAATATTTACAACAAGCCGGTCAGTACTTATCTCCATTTTTCTCCTCCTCTGGGAATCATTTCTTGAACCTATTCCAATATGCATGTGACTGATGATGATGCTACACAGGTTCAGAGAGTATTTCCCTTCCCATACACCATCACCACCTTCCACTTCGCATTCAGCTCCTTCTTCATCACTCTCATCTGGCTGCTAAACCTGCATCCCAAACCAAGGCTCTCCCTTCAACAGGTGACACAAGGATAAATATTGATCTTTCCAGTTTGTAGAACGATAGAGAGAGAGAAGAATTGGCGAAATATGATGGATGTCGTATTGAGCCTCTCGGGCAGTTTATACAGAGTACATGGTTTGGAGGGCAAGAAGCCTCTTCTAGAGATAAAGCAGAAGATGATTACAAATCATATGCTACCAAATACAGAAATATGCCTAGATACTCTAACATTCCCACACGGTCGTAGCGGTAGCATCACATACAATAGGAGCGTCGCTGACGATTAGACTAGAGAAACCGACGGGCTAACATCCCCACAGCCGTAGTGGGAGCGCCACGGACGGTGTCACGTCATGGACACGTTGACGGTAGTGGAAGCCCATCGAGTTGCTCCAGTGAGATGATAGCCCTTTGTGCCGAAGTCGAGGAAGCCAAGAGCGTGGGTGGCAGAGCCGCGGTCGAGGTAGCCGTGCGAGGGGTCTCCGTGGTCGATGTCATGGTCGGGTGCCGGTGTCGAGGCAGCCACACATGAAGCCGTAGGCACATAGTGCGAAAGAGAGTGACGAAGGCGCGTTGAGGCAGTCGTCGAGGAAAACGATGCCGATGGAGAAGCAACCCGAGTCGTCGCGGACAAGATGCGACCATAGTTGTGCTAGTACCAGACGCACGTCGGGGACGAGGCCATACTCTGGTTTTTCCAGAATCGAGTATGCAAAGAAGAACTCGACGGTCACACCATCGACACATGTGTAGAGGAGGGTGTCGTTGCCGATGCCAATGAAGACGAGGCGCCTATCCAAGCTTGCCAGACTCGGGAACGCGTTGGGGACGAAGGCACGTACGGATGTTGTCAGTGCCGATGTGCAAAGGCAGGGACCATCATAACATGTGTGCCATTGTCGTAGGGACTAGAAGAGGAGGCCGTGACTGTTGTGAGGCACAGAGTGGCTAAGAGAGAGAAGTGACGGTGCAGTCCCGGTTGTCCGAGTAGATGAAGTAGTCCGGGACGAGATGACGTTGGCGAGGACGTCGTGGTGGACGAAGGCGACAAAACCAGCAGCGACCTGAAGTGGTCATGTTGGACGCCTAGACTAGTGAAGACGTAGTTGGCGAGACCTGCGACGACGAGGAGTTGCCATGCAGGTCGCCTATAGAAGTGCGGCGGCGGTGACGAAGTAGGCGTGGAAGAACCCAACACGTGATGAAGACCGTGCGCGGACGGTAATGACCCTGCGCCAAGGGAGGCGGCATGGTGGGAGCCGGGGACGGCGAAGATGACCGCGTGCCGTGGCGCCATGGCCCGATGGGGCAACACAGCGGCGGCGTGCATGTCGGGACCACAAGGGAGGGGAAGATCTCAGGGCGGCGGCGTGGACCAGGTGACGCGGCACTACAGCCCAAAGGGGTAATACAAAGCCCGCGGGTCGGTGCAGCCGTGGGGAGGACCTCGGGGTAGCGACGTGGACCGCGTGTCGCAGCACGACGGCCCGTAGGGTCGATGACAGGGATGGCGCACGGGTCAGGGCAGCCGCAGGCAGGACCTCGGGGCGGCGACGCTGCGGTCCGAAGGGATGACATGGTCAGGACCTCGGGGCAGTGATGCTGCGGTCCGAAGGGATGACGCGGCGGTATACCGTGGCTTGATTGGTGGTAGGCGCGTGCTCGGAAACGTGCTTGGCGAAGACATGCGCGGGGTTGATTGATCAGACTGATGGCGGTGATGTACGTGTCATGTCATGGACGACGTGCATATCGAAGTCGATGGTGATGTTGTCGGTGATGTCCCGGGCGATGATGACAAAGATGGGTCGGCGATGGAGACCATGCACACAAGAGCGGCTGGCAGCGGCGCATGAAGTCGTCCCTTTGTGTGGCGCGTTGAGCCTTGCCGCGCCGTTGATGACAAACTGGTGCAGATTCGACGTCATTGTCGGAGTCGAGGCGCGAGAGGACGACGGGCAGTGGGCGACGCAATCCGTTCTATGATTGGCGAACTAAAAACCGAAGACCGGCCAAGTGCCTAGCGAAGAGAAAGCCGATCAAGGGATCGGAAAAACTCACGCGGGCAGCCGATCGCAGATCGGCGGATGAATCCTGCTACGGGTTGCGCGGCCACGGTGGAGATCATGGAGATCGACATCTCCGAGGTGGCGCGTTGCGGAAGTGGCGGCGGCGGCTAGGGTTTTGGACCATGATTAGTCTCATACCATGTAAAAGGAGTAGAGAGAGAAGAATTGACGGAATATGATGGATTGTATTGAGGCGGTTTATATAGAGTACATGACTTAGAGGACAAGAAGCCTCTTCTAGAGATAATGCAGTGGATGATTACAAATCATATGCTACCAACTGGATCCGGTATTCGTTCGCCTACGTCTGTGTGTTTGCAGGTTGGTTCCTTTCGGTCTATACTTCTCTTCATCGGCGGCGGTTGTTGTTCTAGTGCGCTGGTTCTATGAGGCTTTAGCACGACGACTTTCCGACTGTCTATTACAACAATGTTTGCCCGGCTCCGACGAGGGAGGGGCAATGACGGAGGCGTGCCTTCGGCTCGCTCTAGTGCTTGTAGTGAATGCTAGCTGGTCTACGGACCTAGATGTAAATTTTACTTCTAGTGTTCTTTATACTACCTTGGCAATTGATGAGTAGATCTGAAGTTTTCTCGCAAAACAAAAAAAAAACATGTTCATGAGTCATGTCAAGTAAAGTAATGCAAGTTTGCAATGACTGGGTTACTCTTCTAATTATCGGTGCAGTACGCAAAGATCCTTCCTTTGGCGCTAATACACGTGATGGCCATTGTCTTCGCCAACATGAGTTTGGGCAAGGTGGCGGTCTCCTTCACGCACACCATCAAGGCAGGGAACGCCGTTCCACTCTCCGTCTTGTTGCTCAGGCAGGTATTTGATGTCAAGCTTTCTTATGTTATCTGTCCCAGTAATAAAATGTGCAGAAAGAGATGAATATGTTGTTCTTAATTGTTATGTTCTTGCAGACACATTCTCTACTTGTATTAGGTTCTCTCGGGTCGGTTGTTGGTGGAGTTGTACTGGCATCTATGACTGAAATTTCTTTCAACTGGTTAGTTGCAATGTTTGACATCTCTTAAATTCCAGTGTCAAAAGATTGGGGGAAAATTGGCTCTGTTATTACCCTCTTCACATCTTGCAAGCTATATTAGAATGTATATACCACACTGTTCATTAGTTCAGTCAATCTTATTCACTGCCACTCTGGAAAGAAAGAAATAATAGTGGTTCACATTATTGGCAATCGGGTTAGTCTTATACGCATGTATCACTCAAAACATTCTAAAATGGGAAGTAAGGTGTGAACTTTGGATAGACACTTGTTAGGTTGCAACTTAAAGCTCCAATTAGTTTAGCTAAATTAATGCAGGAATTTTTATTCTACTCCCTCCCTTCCTAAATATAAGTCTTTGTAGAGCTTTCACTATGAACCACATACGGATGTACATAGATGCATTCAAAGTGTAGATTTATTCATTTTGCTCCGTATGTAGTTCACCTAGTGGAATCTCTACAAAGACTTATATTTAGGAACGGAGGGAGTATTTTGCAATCCAAAACATTGGTTGTACTTCAGGCTTTGGCAACTGAGTTATTTCTCGTGGTCTTAAGCACAGCCATCTGCCATCATGTATACTAATTGTGTAAGTACGTTGGAGAAACAGGATAGGATTTTGCAGTGCCAGGGATTCCAATGACCAATCGCGAAATGCTTTCAGCAAGAAAATTCTTGCTGATAAAGAGGTGACTTGCTACTTTATTTTGTTCTATTGGATATTCACATCGTAGAAGCATGAGAAATATCATGAAGCACATTCTCCTCACACATAATTTTTCCTTACAGGAAAAATTGGACTATATAAATCTCTTTTCAATTATGACTATCATGTCATTTTTGTGTTCGGTCCCGTTAACGCTATATCTAGAGGGCATAAAGTTTAGCCCGCTGTTCCTACGGAGCACTGTGAGTATTGCTAGCTTGCAAAAGTAGATATCAATTGTTTTGGCACTTTTTTGGCTAACAAAATATCAAACATTATGCCTTATTGTAGGGGTTAAATCTTCAAGAACTATGCCTGAAAGCGGGCATTGCGGCCACTTGTTTCCATTTTTACCAACAGGTTTGTCAATCTTCACGAAGGATCAATTAAGACCACATAGGGCATAATTGTACATAATAGTAGTTCATAACACCCACAACATTGTTCATAATTAAAGTAGGCAGCACTTGCTTCGAGCTAAACTAAAGATAAAATGGGTCGGAGTCAGGATTTATCAACGCTGGCTTGTCGAATCTGGACGTCTCAACGTGTGGGTGCCCCGCCATGACACCGGCGCATTACAGGAGTCATCGCAGTTGGCGGTGGCAACCTCCTCGAAGATTACATCGTGCTCGCGATCCACCTCGGCCAAGTACCGGCGGTTGGCATCTGCCTCGTGTTCGTCGACGATGGACTGCAAGAATGCTTGTTTGACCTCCACCATCTCGGCGTCGGAGGCGAGCCAGACGGCCGCCTCCGTGTCGGGCGTTCTACTCCTTCGCCTCTAGGTGCTCCTCGTCGTCAAGCAACGCACACTCGTACTCCCGCTCTGCCACCTCCCATGAGAAGAGGATGTGGTCACCGGCGCCACCCTCGTATTGGCTTCATCCGTCGCCTACCCACCCTCCTCCTCCACCTCGCCCCCCTCCTGCTCTTCCTCGGCCTCCTTCTCCCCTTCCTCGAATTCCCTCGACATGGACACCGTGAGCTGTGCCGCCTTCCGCTCATCGTCGGAGTCATCGTCCAACGATGATGAGTTGATGGGAATAACGTCCGCTGCGGTGACACCCCACCTCTTGGCCCACGATCGGCAGCACACCATGGCGATTTGAGAGGCGGCGGCCAAATTTATAAGGGGCAGGGGTAAATTTGGCGGCTTGTCCCTGGTTGAGTCATTTTTCCGGTGAGATAAGAGCACAAAGGAGTTTTGAGGAGAAGTGGTGTTGCTCACTCAAATTTGAGCCAAAAAGAATCTTTCGAGACTTAACTCTTCAATTTTTTGAGCTATAAGTTTGAGGCTTCGATTAGGTTTGGTTTAACTCCTCAAAAGATACCAATTTGAGAAGTTAAGAAATTTAAGAATTCGATTAGAGATGCTCTTGGTAGTTGTAGAAGCTTTATATCACCATGATCAACCGGTTTCTATGCTCAGTGGTGTTGGACGAGTGGTCGTGCATATTAAGTTTCATGACCTGAAATTCAACTATTACCACTTTTTAGTTTTTCATGTTTGATATTTACCATCAATTCTATCTAAATTTTCCTTTATTTACTTGTAGTAAAGTTTCTACTTTGTTTTTGTGGCAGGTTTCATATAGTTTATTGGCCAGAATATTACCTGTAACCCGTTCTCTTGCAGACTTCTTCAAACGAGTTGTCATCATATCATATGTTCTCTTCTTCAGAACTCCAATTTCACCTATAAATGTCCTTGGTAACTTTATAACCAACCGATTCTACTTTTTTATATTCTAATAACTCAGTCTCATGTTTATTTGTGTCTGAAATATATCCTTATCTGCAGGAACTGGTCTGCCTCTACTCGGTGTTTTCATGTACTCTAGATTCAAGAAAGCAAAATCAAAGACAAATGCTGCATAAAAATAGTTTATACTAGACGCGTTGTCGGGCTCGTCTATTTTTTGATAGAATAATAGAAATATCCATACCAAATATTGGAGTAAATTTGCATAATCTAACCCATATATTGATTAGCCCTTGAAGAGGAATTTAATCTGATTGAAAGTAGAGCCATTGTAGAGGAGCTAGTATGCACTATCTTTCTCTATGATTATGAGGGCATATGAAGTGCAAAAATCTTTGTGAAGAAAAACACAACTTGTATCATAACTGATCTGATTGTATTATCTAGACATTGTAGGAAAACAAAAAAAAAGTTATATAATTTTGAATGACTTGTATCACACAAGTACGTTGAATGAAACGACATGTATGTGTGAAGGTAGAACCAGATATGAACAACCAATATCCATAAAAATCACCTCCACTGGAATTGCAGCTAGGAAATTCATAGCACCTAGCTTGTTGCTCTTGCAAGTATTTTTTTCAAGCATTCTTAACTTAGTCAAGCCTATGATATATAAGCCAACCCAACCCTGTCTAAACCTACATGATTTTTTTAACAAAACAGATTAGCTAAGATCTCAAGGCAGGGAAGAGGAATATAGTTGGGCACGGAAAAAAATTATATGAGACCAGGTCTCATATAAACCAGGTGAGACCCGCCCTGATGGATAACATGTGACATTCACAAATCACAAAGCATCTAATCTCTCCCCCCTGATTTCAGGTGGGGGTGGGGTACATGCTTTGTGATTTGTGAATGTCACGTGTCATCCATCAGGATGGGTCTCACCTGCTAACCCGTGAGACCTGGTCTCACAGAATTTTTTTCCGTTGGGCACCGACTGTGGAGGAGAAGGGTGCATGAGGAGTCACTCGAAGGGATAAAAAAGGTGGCGATAGAGTGCTGACTGAAGGAAATATGCCCTAGAGGCAATAATAAAGTTATTATTTATTTTCTTATTTCATGATAAATATTTATTATTCATGCTAGAATTGTATTAACCGGAAACATAATACATGTGTGAATACATAGACAAACATAGTGTCACTAGTATGCCTCTACTTGACTAGCTCATGAATCAAAGATGGTTAAGTTTTCTAGCCATGGACAAAAGAGTTGTCATTTGATTAACGGGATCACATCATTAGGAGAATGATGTGATTGACTTGACCCATTCCGTTAGCTTAGCACACGATCGTTTAGTACGTTGCTACTGCTTTCTTCATGACTTATACATGTTCCTGTGACTATGAGATTATGCAACTCCCGTTTACCAGAGGAACACTTTATGTGCTACCAAACGTCACAACATAACTGGGTGATTATAAAGGTGCTCTACAGGTGTCTCCAAAGGTACATGTTGGGTTGGCGTATTTCGAGATTAGGTTTTGTCACTCCGATTGTCGGAGAGGTATCTCTGGGCCCTCTCGGTAATACACATCACTTAAGCCTTGCAAGCATTGCAACTAATGAGTTAGTTGTGGGATGATGTATTACTGAACGAGTAAAGAGACTTGCCGGTAACGAGATTGAACTAGGTATTGGATACCGACGATCGAATCTCGGGCAAGTAACATACCGATGACAAAGGGAACAACGTATGTTGTTATGCGGTTTGACCGATAAAGATCTTCGTAGAATATGTAGGAACCAATATGGACATCCAGGTTCCGCTATTGGTTATTGACCGAGAATAGTTCTAGGTCATGTTTATATAGTTCTCGAACCCGTAGGGTCCGCACGCTTAAGGTTTCGATGACAGTTATATTATGAGTTTATGAATTTTGATGTACCGAAGGAGTTCGGAGTCCCGGATGAGATCGGGGACATGACGAGGAGTCTCGAAATGGTTGAGACGTAAAGATCAATATATTGGACGACTATATTCGGAGTTCGGAAAGGTTCCGAGTGATTCGGGTATTTTTCGGAGTACCGGAGAGTTACGGGAATTCGCCGGGGAGTATATGGGCCTTATTGGGCCATACGGGAATAGAGGAGAGAGGCCGAAAGGAAGGAGGCGCGCAGCCCCCCTCTGGTCCGAATTGGACAAGGGGTGCGGCCCCCCTTTCCTTCCACCTCTCCCCCTTTTTCCCCCTTCTCCTACTTCAACAAGGGAGGTGGAATCCTACTAGGACTAGGGAGTCCTAGTAGGACTCCACACTTGGCGCGCCCCCTCCTAGGGCCGGCCACCTCCCCCCTTGCTCCTTTATATACGGGGGCAGGGGGCACCCCGTGACACACAAGTTGATCTACGGATCGTTCCTTAGCCGTGTGCGGTGCCCCCCTCCACCATATTCCACCTCGGTCATATCGTCGCGGAGTTTAGGCGAAGCCCTGCGCCGGTAGAACATCATCGTCGTCACCACGCCGTCGTGCTGACGGAACTCATCCCCGACGCTTTGCTGGATTGGAGCCCGGGGAACGTCATCGAGCTGAACGTGTGCTGAACACGGAGGTGCCGTACGTTCGGTGCTTGGATCGGTCGAGTCGTGAAGACGTACGACTACATCAACCGCGTTGTGATAACGCTTCCGCTTACGGTCTACGAGGGTACGTGGACAACACTCTCCCCTCTCGTTGCTATGCCATCACCATGATCTTGCGTGTGCGTAGGAATTTTTTTGAAATTACTACGTTCCCCAACACTGACAGCATGGGATCCAACAGTGGCCTGCCGCGCAATTGCTTTTGGAATGTCCATGTATCGTTGCCATTGTGAAAACCACAGAGGTGGACGCTGCAACAAAAATTAAATTTCTTGCTCGAGATGACCAAAAATATACGAGAGCTAAAAATGCATTAAGCAATAGCAAAAATAGTGATGAATTTTAAAATAAAAGATTCCTCCAATGGATAATATGATATGATACTTGCAGGGGATCCGGGTCAGTTCATGTTAAAATGACAATGTTCAAAAACGATCATGATAAGCTAACAGATACCACCTGAATATAAATCATATGGTCTCATAGATTATATCTTGCAAAGCATCATGATGCAATGATATAATGGTTGAAAAAACTAATAAGGGTAGCATCTTACTTCTAATTATGCAACAGAAGAATGAGACACTCAATATATCCAAATGAAAAATGCAGTACTATATTAATTTCATATACCTATAGCCTTAGGCCTTAGCTGATCAGTTCTTAAAGAGGGAACATCCAACATGAAGTCCTAAATTGCCATGTTGGTAGTTGGCACTTAGTTTACGAATAGGAAGATCCTGCTGGAATTTTGTTTATTTTTGGGCCTAGCCCAATAGCAGTTTCAGAAATTCCTAATAAATCCTAGAGGCTCACGCAGCCCATTCGTGCAAGGCAAGAGGTGGAAATAAAGTTTAGTCCCACATTGCTAGTTTACAGAGAGTTAGACCTGTTTATAAGGGAGGCTCTTTCCCCACTTGTATGAGCATGAGAACAAGAGGGACATCTGTTGGGGAACATTGCAGAAAATAAAAAAATTCCTACGGTTTCACCAAGATCCATCTATGAGTTCATCTAAGCAACGAGTGATAGGAGAGAGAACGGGAATGATGGAGTCGTACTCGCCGTGATCCAAATCACCGATGACCAAGTGCCGAACGGACAGCACCTCCGCATTCAACACACGTACGGAGCGGATGACGTCTCCTCCTTCTTGATCCAGCAAGGGGAAGGAGAGGTTGAAGAAGAAGGCTCCAGCAGCAGCACGACGGCGTGGTGATGGTGGAGAGGCAGTACTCCGACAGGGCTTCGCCAAGCACTTAGCGGAGGAGGAGAGGTGTTGGGGAGGGGAGGGGTTGCGCCTTGGATGTTGTGTGCAGCCCTCCCCTCGCCCCTCTATTTATCGGGGAAGGGGGAAGGGGGCCGGCCCCCTCTAGATGAGATCTAGAGGGGGGCGGCGGCCAAGGGAGGGGGCTTGCCCCCCAAGCAAGGGGGGTGCCCCCACTAGGGTTTCCCCCCCGACCCTAGGTGCATGGGCCCAAGGGGGGGCACCCAGCCCTCCAGGGACTGGTTCCCTGCCCCCTATGGCCCACGAGGCCCTCCGAGAGGGGTGGCCCCTCCCGGCGGACCCCCAGAACCCCTCTGGTGGCCCCGGTACAATACCGATATGCCCCCGAAACTTTCCGGAGAACGTATGACAACTTCCCATATATAAATATTTACCTTCGGACCATTCCGGAACTCCTCGTAACGTCCGGGATCTCATCCGGGACTCCGAACAACATTTGGTAATCACATACAAGTCTTCCTAATAACCCTAGCGTCACCGAACCTTAAGTGTGTAGACCCTACGGGTTCGGGAGACATGCAGACATGACCGAGATGGCTCTTCGGTCAATAACCAATAGCGGGATCTGGATTCCCATGTTGGCTCCCACATGCTCCTCGATGATCTCATCAGATGAACCATGATGTCGAGGATTCAATCAACCCCGCATACAATTCCCTTTGTCAGACGGTATGTTACTTGCCCGAGATTCGATCGTCGGTATCCCAATACCTCGTTCAATCTCGTTGCCGGCAAGTCACTTTACTCGTACCACAATGCATGATCCCACGACCAGACACTTGGTCACTTTGAGCTCATTAGATGATGCACTACCGAGTGGGCCCAGTGATACCTCTCCGTAATACGGAGTGACAAATTCCAGTCTCGATCCGTGTCAACCCAACAGACACTTTCGGAGATACCTGTAGTGCACCTTTATAGTCACCCAGTTATGTTGTGACGTTTGGTACACCCAAAGCACTCCTACGGTATCCGGGAGTTACACAATCTCATGGTCTAAGGAAAAATACTTGACATTGAAAAAGCTCTAGCAAAACAAACTACACGATCTTGTGCTATGCTTAGGATTGGGTCTTGTCCATCACATCATTTTCCTAATGATGTGATCCCGTTGTCAACGACATCCAATGTCCACAGTCAGGAAACCATGACTATCTGTTGACAAATGAGCTAGTCAACTAGAGGCTTTCTAGGGACGTATTGTGGTCTATGTATTCACACGTGTATTACAATTTCCGGATAATACAATTATAGCATGAATAAAAGACAATTATCATGAACAAGGAAATATAATAATAATCCTTTTATTATTGCCTCTAGGGCATATTTCCAACAGTCTCCCACTTGCACTAGAGTCAATAATCTAGTTACATTGTGATGAATCGAACACCCATAGAGTTCTGGTGTTGATCATGTTTTGCTCGCGAAAGAGGTTTAGTCAACGGATCTGCGACATTCAGATCCGTATGTACTTTGCAAATATCTATATCTCCATCTTGAACATTTTCACGGATGGAGTTGAAACGACGCTTGATGTGCCTGGTCTTCTTGTGAAACCTGGGCTCCTTGGCAAGGGCAATAGCTCCAGTGTTGTCACAGAAGAGTTTGATCGGCCCCGACGCATTGGGTATGACTCCTAGGTCGGTGATGAACTCTTTCACCCAGATTGCTTCATGCGCTGCCTCCGAGGCTGCCATGTACTCCGTTTCACATGTAGATCCCGCCACGACGCTCTGCTTGCAGCTGCACCAGCTTACTGCCCCACCATTCAACATATACACGTATCCGGTTTGTGACTTAGAGTCATCCAGATCTGTGTTGAAGCTAGCGTCGACGTAACCCTTTACGACAAGCTCTTCGTCACCTCCATAAACGAGAAACATGTCCTTTGTCATTTTCAGGTACTTCAGGATATTCTTGACCGCTGTCCAGTGTTCCTTGCCGGGATTACTTTGGTACCTTCCTACCAAACTTACGGCAAGGTTTACATCAGGTCTGGTACACAGCATGACATACATAATAGATCCTATGGCTGAGGCATAGGGGATGACACTCATCTCTTCTTTATCTTTTGCCGTGGTCGGGCATTGAGCCGAGATCAATCTCACACCTTGCAATACAGGCAAGAACCCTTTCTTGGACTGACCCATTTTGAACTTCTTCAAAATCTTATCAAGGTATGTGCTTTGTGAAAGACCTATGAGGCGTCTCGATCTATCCCTATAGATTTTGATGCCTAATATGTAAGCAGCTTCTCCAAGGTCCTTCATTGAAAAACACTTATTCAAGTAGGCCTTAATGCTGTCCAAGAATTCTATATCATTTCCCATCAAAAGTATGTCATCTACATATAATATGAGAAATGCTACAGAACTCCCACTCACTTTCTTGTAAACGCAGGCTTCTCCATAAGTCTGCATAAACCCAAACGCTTTGATCATTTCATCAAAGCGAATGTTCCAACTCCGAGATGCTTGCACCAGCCCATAAATGGATCGCTGGAGCTTGCATACTTTGTTAGCATTCTTAGGATCGACAAAACCTTCCGGTTGCATCATATACAGCTCTTCCTTAAGATAACCGTTAAGGAATGCCGTTTTGACGTCCATCTGCCATATCTCATAATCATAGTATGCGGCAATTGCTAACATGATTCGGACGGACTTAAGCTTCGCTACGGGAGAGAAAGTCTCATCGTAGTCAATCCCTTGAACTTGCCGATAACCCTTAGCGACAAGTCGAGCTTTATAGATGGTGACATTACCATCCGCGTCCGTCTTCTTCTTAAAGATCCATTTGTTTTCTATCGCTCGCCGATCATCGGGCAAGTCAGTCAAAGTCCATACTTTGTTTTCATACATGGATTCTATCTCGGATTGCATGGCTTCTAGCCATTTGTTGGAATCTGGGCCCGCCATCGCTTCTTCATAGTTCGAAGGTTCACCGTTGTCTAACAACATGATTTCCAGGACAAGGTTGCCATACCACTCTGGTGTGGAACGTGTCCTTGTGAACCTACGAAGTTCAGTAGCAACTTGATCCGAAGTACCTTGATCATCATCATTAATTTCCTCTCCAGTCGGTGTAGGCACCATAGGAACATTTTCCTGAGCTGCACTACTTTCAGGTTCAAGAGGTAGTACTTCATCGAGTTCTACTTTCCTCCCACTTACTCCTTTCGAGAGAAACTCCTTTTCCAGAAAGGACTCGTTCTTGGCAACAAAGATCTTGCCTTCGGATCTAAGGTAGAAGGTACACCCAATGGTTTCCTTAGGGTATCCTATGAAGACGCATTTTTCCGACTTGGGTTCGAGCTTTTCAGGTTGAAGTTTCTGGACATAAACATCGCATCCCCAAACTTTTAGAAACGACAGCTTAGGTTTCTTCCTAAACCATAATTCATACGGTGTCGTCTCAACGGATTTAGACGGTGGCCTATTTAAAGTGAATGTAGCTGTCTCTAGAGCGTATCCCCAAAATGATAGCGGTAAATCGGTAAGAGACATCATAGATCGCACCATATCCAATAGAGTGCAATTACGACGTTCGGACACACCATTACGCTGAGGTGTTCCAAGCGGCGTGAGTTGTGAAACGATTCCATATTTTCTTAAGTGTGTACCAAATTCGTGACTTAAATATTCTCCTCCACGATCCGATCGTAAGAATTTTATCTTTCGGTCACGTTGATTCTCTACTTCATTCTGAAATTCCTTGAACTTTTCAAAGGTCTCAGACTTGTGTTTCATCAAGTAGACATACCCATATCTATTTAAGTCATCGGTGAGAGTGAGAACATAACAATATCCTCCGCGAGCCTCAACGCTCATTGGACCACACACATCAGTATGTATGATTTCCAATAAGTTGGTTGCTCACTCCATTGTTCTGGAGAACGGAGTCTTGGTCATTTTGCCCATGAGGCATGGTTCGCATGTGTCAAATGATTCATAATCGAGAGACTCTAAAAGTCCATCAGCATGGAGCTTCTTCATGCGCTGGACACCAATGTGACCAAGGCGGCAGTGCCACAAGTATGTGGGACTATCGTTATCAACTTTACATCTTTTGGTATTCACACTACGAATATGTGTAACATTACGTTCGAGATTCATTAAGAATAAACCATTGACCATCGGGGCATGACCATAAAACATATCTCTCATATAAATAGAACAACCATTATTCTCGGATTTAAATGAGTAGCCATCTCGCATCAAACGAGATCCAGATACAATGTTCATGCTCAAACTTGGCACTAAATAACAATTATTGAGGTTTAAAACTAATCACGTAGGTAAATGTAGAGGTAGCATGCCGACGGCGATCACATCGACCTTGGAACCATTCCCGACGCGCATCGTCACCTCGTCCTTCTCCAGTCTCCGTTTATTCCGCAGCTCCTGCTGTGAGTTACAAATATGAGCAACGGCACCGGTATCAAATACCCAGGAGTTACTACGAGTACTGGTAAGGTACACATCAATTACATGTATATCAAATATACCTTTAGTGTTGCCGGCCTTCTTGTCCGCTAAGTATTTGGAGCAGTTCCGCTTCCAGTGACCCTTCCCTTTGCAATAAAAGCACTCAGTCTCAGGCTTGGGTCCATTCTTTGACTTCTTCCCGGCAACTGGCTTACCGGGCGCGGCAACATCTTTGTCGTCCTTCTTGAAGTTCTTCTTACCCTTGCCCTTCTTGAACATAGTGGTCTTATTGACCATCAATACTTGATGTTCTTTCTTGATTTCAACCTCTGCTGACTTCAGCATTCAAAATACTTCAGGAATGGTTTTCACCATCCCCTGCATATTGTAGTTCAACACAAAGCTCTTGTAGCTCGGTGGGAGCGACTGAAGGATTCTGTCAATGACCGCCTCGTCCGGGAGGTTGATCTCCAGCTGGGACAGGCGGTTGTGCAACCCAGACATTTTGAGTATGTGCTCACTGACAGAATTGTTTTCCTCCATCTTACAACTATAGAACTTGTCGGAGACTTCATATCTTTCGACCCGGGCATGAGCTTGAAAAACCATTTTTAGCTCCTCGAACATCTCATATGCTCCGTGTCGCTCAAAACGCTTTTGGAGCCCCGGTTCTAAGCTGTAAAGCATGCCGCACTGAACGAGGAAGTAATCATCAGCACGTGACTGCCAAGCGTTCATAACGTCTTGGTTTTCTCGGATGGGTGTTTCACCTAGCGGTGCTTCTAGGACATAATCTTTCTTGGCTGCTATGAGGATGATCCTCAGGTTCCGGACCCAGTCCGAATAGTTGCTGCCATCATCTTTCAGCTGGGTTTTCTCTAGGAACGCGTTGAAGTTCATGTTGACATGAGCGTTGGCCATTTGATCTACAAGACATATTTTGCAAAGACTTTAGACTAAGTTCATGATAATTAAGTTCATCTAATCAAATTATTTAATGAACTCCCACTCAGATTGACATCCCTTTAGTCATCTAAGTGTTACACAATCCGAGTTGACTAGGCCGTGTCCGGTCATCACGTGAGATGGACTAGTCATCATCGGTGAACATCTCCATGTTGATCGTATCTTCCATACGACTCATGTTCGACCTTTCGGTCTCTGTGTTCCGAGGCCATGTATGTACATGCTAGGCTCGTCAAGTTAACCCTAAGTGTTTTGCATGTGTAAAACTGTCTTACACCCGTTGTATGTGAACGTAAGGATCTATCACACCCGATCATCACGTGGTGCTTCGAAACGACGAACTTTAGCAACGGCGCACAGTTAGGGGGAACACTTTCTTGAAATTATTATAAGGGATCATCTTATTTACTACCGTCGTTCTAAGTAAACAAGATGCATAAACATAATAAACATCACATGCAATTATATAATAGTGACATGATATGGCCAATATCATATAGCTCCTTTGATCTCCATCTTGGCTCCATGATCATCTTCGTCACCGGCATGACACCATGATCTCCATCATCATGTCTTCATAAAGTTGTCACGCCAACGACTACTTCTACTTCTATGGCTAACACGTTTAGCAATAAAGTAAAGTAATTTAAATGGCGTTCTTCAATGGCACGCAGGTCATACAAAAATAAAGACAACTCCTATGGCTCCTGCCGGTTGTCATACTCATCGACATGCAAGTCGTGATTCCTATTACAAGAACATGATCTCATACATCACAATATATCATTCATCATTCATCACAACTTCTGGCCACATCACATCACATGACAATTGCTGCAAAAACAAGTTAGACGTCCTCTAATTGTTGTTGCATCTTTTACGTGGCTGCAATTGGGTTCTAGCAAGAACGTTTTCTTACCTACGAATAACCACAACGTGATTTTGTCAACTTATATTTACCCTTCATAAGAACCCTTTTCGTCGAATCCGCTCCAACTAAAGTGGGAGAGACAGGCACCCGCTAGCCACCTTATGCAACTAGTGCATGTCAGTCGGTGGAACCTGTCTCACGTAAGCGTACGTGTAAGGTCGGTCCGGGCCACTTCATCCCAAAATACCGCTGAAGCAAAATAAGACTAGTAGCGGCAAGCAAGTTGACAAGATCTACGCCCACAACAAAATTGTGTTCTACTCGTGCAATAGAGAACTACGCATAGACCTAGCTCATGATGCCACTATTGGGGAACGTTGCAGAAAATAAAAAAAATTCCTACGGTTTCACCAAGATCCATCTATGAGTTCATCTAAGCAACGAGTGATAGGAGAGAGATTGCATCTACATACCACTTGTAGATCGCGTGCGGAAGCGTTCAAGAGAACGGGAATGATGGAGTCGTACTCGTCGTGATCCAAATCACCGATGACCAAGTGTCGAACGGACAGCACCTCCGCGTTCAACACACGTACGGAGCGGATGACGTCTCCTCCTTCTTGTTCCAGCAAGGGGAAGGAGAGGTTGAGGAAGAAGGCTCCAGCAGCAGCACGACGGCGTGGTGATGGTGGAGAGGCAGTACTCCGACAGGGCTTCGCCAAGCACTTAGCAGAGGAGGAGAGGTGTTGGGGAGGGGAGGGGCTGCGCCTTGGATGTTGTGTGCAGCCCTCCCCTCGCCCCTCTATTTATAGGGGAAGGGGGAAGGGGGCCGTCCCCCTCTAGATGAGATCTAGAGGGGGGGCGGCGGCCAAGGGAGGGGGCTTGCCCCCCAAGCAAGGGGGGCACCCCCACTAGGGTTTCCCCCCCCAACCCTAGGCGCATGGGCCCAAGGGGGGGCGCCCAGCCCTCCAGGGGCTGGTTCCCTGCCCCCTACGGCCCATGAGGCCCTCTGAGAGGGGTGGCCCCTCCCGGCGGACCCCCGGAACCCCTCCGGTGGCCCCGGTACAATACCGATATGCCCCCAAAACTTTCCGGTGACCGTATGACAACTTCCCATATATAAATCTTTACCTCCGGACCATTCCGGAACTCCTCGTGACGTCCGGGATCTCATCCAGGACTCCGAACAACATTCGGTAATCACATACAAGTCTTCCTAATAACCCTAGTGTCACCGAACCTTAAGTGTGTAGACCCTACGGGTTCGGGAGACATGCAGAGATGACCGAGATGGCTCTCCGGTCAATTACCAACAGCGGGATCTGGATACCCATGTTGGCTCCCACATGCTCCTCCATGATCTCGTCGGATGAACCACGATGTCGAGGATTCAATCAACCCCGCATACAATTCCCTTTGTCAGACGGTATGTTACTTGCCCGAGATTCGATCGCCGGTATCCCAATACCTCGTTCAATCTTGTTGCCGGCAAGTCACTTTACTCGTACCGCAATGCATGATCCCGCGACCAGACACTTGGTCACTTTGAGCTCATTACGATGATGCACTACCGAGTGGGCCCAGTGATACCTCTCCGTAATACGGAGTGACAAATTCCAGTCTCGATCCGTGTCAACCCAACAGACACTTTCGGAGATACCTGTAGTGCACCTTTATAGTCACCCAATTACGTTGTGACGTTTGGTACACTGAAAGCACTCCTACGGTATCCGGGAGTTACACGATCTCATGGTCTAAGGAAAAGATACTTGACATTGAAAAAGCTCTAGCAAAACGAACTACACGATCTTGTGCTATGCTTAGGATTGGGTCTTGTCCATCACATCATTCTCCTAATGATGTGATCCCGTTGTCAACGACATCCAATGTCCACGGTCAGGAAACCATGACTATCCGTTGACCAACGAGCTAGTCAACTAGAGGCTTTCTAGGGACGTATTGTGGTCTATGTATTCACACGTGTATTACGATTTCCGGATAATACAATTATAGCATGAATAAAAGACAATTATCATGAACAAGGAAATATAATAATAATCCTTTTATTATTGCCTCTAGGGCATATTTCCAACATCATCCATGCGCGCTCCTCCTCTGCCGCCCGCCCCGACGCGGGTTGCAGGAACGAGCCGATGTCTAAATTTTTGCCACGCACGACGGGCATATGAATGGTCACACGGGAGCTTAAACATTTTGCTATAGTGGAGACTTAATATGAACGGCGCACCTCTTCGCGTGCTGCCTGTTTGCTTCGTCTCCCTCCGTTGCTTCACCTCCCGTCGCAGCATGTTCGCGTCCCTCTCCTGTGCCTATATAAGAGAGGTCGCTCCTCTCCAGAGAGGCACATCAGAAGTTCCTCTTCCTCTCGCCACTGGTTCCAAACATTGAGCTGCTGTTGTCTTCCTCATCCCAGCTTGCGGTGTGCACCGCGAGTCGGGACAGTAGGCCTCTGAAACCGCACCTTTTGAGTCCTGTACGGGAGAAGGGTGATAAGGTTTTTGGGGAGCGCTTCGCGCGACTACTGACTTCTTCGTCATGAACGCCCCGGACTCCGACGACTACTTCCCCGACAACGACTTCTTCCCCGGCATCCACGACCTCCTCGACGATATGGCTGGCGAGCACACCGACCCCAAGCCCAGTGCTTCTGCTGCTGCTGTCCCGTACGTGTTCGTCCCTTTTCTATTAGAGGTTCTGCTACAGTTCCTTGTTCTAGAATTTTCCCTACATATGTTAGACTCTATTTAATATATGCAACTTGCTATACTGTCTGCTCTAAATATGTTTAGCTACGGTTCATATATGAAGATGTTGTTCACCTTCTCTTTGTCAAATCGCATGGCTTATTTTATCACTGCTATACTAGCCATGCTTTATCTAGTATTTCTGTTAATAAAATCATTCGGTAAATTGCTCATATTTCCAACAATGCAAAAACCTTATTATAGGCAATTTACCCCAAGTGGGTTTGCTACTTCCATGAGACCTCCTATGTTTGAGGGTATGCACTATAAGAGGTGGCGCGTGAGAGCAGTCTTATGGTTTCAAACCATGAGTTGCTATGACGCCACTCTTGGCAAACCTGAAGGAGAGCAAGATGCTCAACAGGCACAAGCCTTTCAGAAAATGGATACCCTGTTTAAGGCTGCTCTCTTGAGTGTTCTTGGTGAGAACATATAGTTGATGCTTATGCATCAATTGATAATGGAAAAGATATGTGGGACGCACTCGAGGACAAGTTTGGGGTCTCGGATGATGGCACTGAGTTGTACATCATGGAGCAATTCTATGACTGCAAGATGACTGAAGAGTGTTCCGTGGTTGAGCAAGCTCATAAGATACAGTCATTTGCTAGAGAACTTGAGCACTTCAATTGTATCCTACCGGACAAGTTTATTGCCGTAGGTATCATCACTAAGCTTCCTCCCACGTGGAGGAACTTTGCTACCTCACTGAAGCATAAGAGGCAGGAGTTTTCCATTCCGGATCTCATTGGTACTCTTGATGTGGAAGAAAAGGCGAGAGCAAAGGACAACCATGCTCGAGGTATTGAGGGAGGTTCTAGTGCCAATCTGGTACAGAAGAAGAACTTCCAGCCCCTCAAGTTCAAGAACAAGGGCAAGTTTGATGGTAAAGCAAAGTTTGATGGGAAGAACAAGGCTGTGCAGCACACGAACTTCAAGAAGAAGAATGACAAGAAGAAAGGTGTTTGTCATGTGTGTGGGGATCCTGATCATTGGGCTCCTAGTTGCCCTAATCGCTATGACAAACGTCATCCTAGGAAAGGCGGCAAGACCGCTAATGTTGTTATTGGAGATACTGAAGGATGTTGGGTATGGTATATTTCCCACTATTCTTTCAGTATGTCATTCTCCTGATTGGTTGATTGACACAGGTGCTAATGTGCATGTATGCCGTGATATTTCCATGTTTTCGTCTTATCAGACCGCAGGGACTTCAACCGTGCTGATGGGCAACGGTTCAAGTGCTTCTGTTCGTGGTGTTGGCACGGTCAATCTGAAGTTTACTTCGGGGAAGATCGGGCGGCTGAAGAACGTGCATTATGTCCCCTCCGTCAATAAAAATCTTGTTAGCGGATCTCTTCTCTGTAGAGATGGCTACAAGCTTGTCTTTGAGTCGAATAATTTTATAATTTCCAAGTATGGAACCTTTGTTGGTAAAGGCTATGAGTTAGGAGGCCTATTTCGTTTATCCTTATCAGACATTTGCAATAAAGTTGTTAATCACGTTTGCAACAATAGTGAATCAAATGTGTGTCATTCACGTCTCTGTCATGTTAACTTTCGTTGCATGTCGCGACTAGCGAAGCTAAACTTAATCCCTAGTTTCACCACTGTCAAGGGATCTAAGTGTCAAGTGTGTGTGCAAGCTAAGCAACCTCGTAAGTCTCATGTGACTGCGGAAACGAGAAATCTTGCACCATTAGAGATCATACATTTAGATCTATGTGAAATGAATGGTGTTTTGACAAAAGGTGGAAAGAAGTATTTTATGACGTTGATTGATGACTCTACTAGATATTTCCATGTGTATCTTCTAAAGTCTAAGGGTGAGGCTTTGAACTACTTCAAGATCTATAAAGCTGAAGCGAAAAACCAACTTGATCGAAAGATCAAGAGGCTTAGGTCCGATCATGGTGGAGAGTATTTCTCAAATGAATTTGATTCTTTTGTGCGGAACATGGTATAATCCATGAGAGGACGCCTCCCTATTCACCTCAGTCAAATGGGGTGGCCGAACGAAAGAACCGTACTCTAACTGATCTGGTTAACGCCATGTTAGACACATCGGGTCTTTCCAAGGCATGGTGGGGGGAGGCGATATTGACTGCATGTCATGTCCTAAACCGAGTTCCCACAAAGAATAAAGAGATAACTCCATTCAAGGAATGGGAGAAGAAAAGATTAAAGCTCTCTTATCTACGAACCTGGGGTTGTTTGGCAAAAGTCAATGTGCCAATTCCAAAGAAGCGGAAGCTAGGACCAAAAATTGTGGATTGTGTTTTCCCGGGATATGCTTTTCATAGCATTGGTGATAGATTCTTGGGTGTAAAATTTGAGGTACCTGACATGCATGTCGGTACGATCATGGAGTCGAATGATGCGACTTTTTTTGAAGATATATTTCCCATGAAGGATATGGCTACCTCATCTAATCAGGAGATGCCTAGTTCATCGAATTAGGAACCAGTTACAATTACTAAACCTGCCATTTCGATGGAACACTTTGAAAGTCCTGTGGAGAAGAACAGTGAAGTTCCTACTAGGAGCAAGAGACAGAGGACTGCAAAGTCCTTTGGTGATGTTTTTCTTGTGTATCTCATAGATGACACTCCCAGTTCTATTTCAGAGGCCTATGCATATGAAGATGCTGACTACTGGAAGGAAGCAGTTCGTAGCGAGATGGATTCCATCTTGGCGAATGAAACTTGGGAGATAACTGATCGTCCTTATGGGTGCAAACCTATAGGATGCAAATGGGTATTCAAGAAGAAGCTTAGGCCTGATGGTACTATTGAAAAGTACAAGGCTCGGCTCGTGGCTAAGGGTTATACCCAAAAGGAAGGTGAAGACTTCTTTGATACTTACTCACTTGTGGCTCGGCTGACCACTATTTGAGTTCTACTTTCACTAGCTGCCTCACATGGTCTTCTCGTTTATCAAATGGATGTTAAGACTGCTTTCCTAAATGGAGAGTTGGACGAGGAAATTTATATGGAACAACCAGATGGGTTTGTAATAGATGGTCAGGAAGGGAAAGTGTGCAAGTTGCTGAAGTCTTTGTATGGATTCAAGCAAGAACCCAGACAGTGGCATGAGAAGTTTGAAAGAACTTTAACAGCTGCAGGCTTTGTTGTGAACGAAGCTAACAAATGTGTGTACTATCACCATGGTGGGGGCGAGGGAGTTACGCTTTGCTTGTATGTTGATGACATATTGATGTTTGGAATAAATCTGAATGTTATTAAGGAGGTCAAGGATTTCCTGTCTCGCTGTTTTGAGATAAAGGATTTAGGAGTGGCTGATGTAATTCTGAACATCAAGTTGTTGAGAGACGATGATGGTGGGATTACATTGCTTCAATCTCACTATGTGGAAAAGATCTTGAGTCGCTTTGGTTACAGTGACTGCAAGCCCTCTCCAACACCATATGATGCTAGTGTGTTTCTTCGAAAGAATCGAAGAATTGCTAGAGACCAATTGAAATATTCTCAGATTATTGACTCGCTTATGTACTTAGCCAGTGCTACAAGACCTGACATCTCTTTTGCTGTTAGCAAACTGAGCCGGTTTGTCTCAAAACCAGGAGGTGTGCATTGGAAAGCTCTAGAGAGAGTTTTGCGTTATTTGAAAGGCACTGCAAATTATGGAATTCACTACACTGGGCACCCAAAGGTGCTTGAAGGGTATAGTGACTCAAACTGGATCTCAGATGTTGATGAGATAAAGGGCACGAGCAAATATGTATTCACTCATGGAGGTGGCGCTGTTTCTTGGAAATCTTGCAACCAGACCGTCTTAACGCGGTCAACAATGGAAGCAGAACTCATAACACTAGATACAGCTACGGTCGAAGCAGATTGGCTTCGCCGGCTCTTGAATGACTTGCTGGTTGTTGAGAAACCTGTACCAGGTATCCTTATGAACTGCGGCAATCAAACTGCGATCACGAAAGTGAACTGCTCAAAGGATAACATGAAGTCATCAAGACACGTTCAGAGAAGGTTAAAGTCTGTCAGAAAAATGAGAAACTCCGGAGTTATTGCATTGGATTATATCCAAACGTCTGAAAATCTGGCAGATCCTTTTACTAAGGGTTTATCACGTAACGTGATAGATAATGCATCGAGGGAGATGGGTATGAGACCCACAATATGAGTTGTTCACAGTGGTAACCTATTCTTTGTGATCGGAGAACCCGTGAATTAGATGTGGAAGACAAGTTGTTGGTCAACTGGGAGGAGAGTGCCTTTACTGTTAAAAATACCACTCCATGAAGATGCAATACTCTCCTAATCTGCATGGCAGGTTGATGACTATCTTAATGTGTTCTAAGTGGCTCTTTGAAGCAGAAATGTTGTCCTGCAAAACATCTTTTGAAGAACACACCTATATGAGTCTGATTGTTAAACGTCGCAATCTATGAGAGTAGGGTTCTCTCTAGTAAACTCATGAAAGATCTCGGAGTATGACGCTTAAGCTCCACCCACGGGGAAGACCCACGGTAGCCACGTATCGGTCAAGGCTTTGTGTGAAGCTAGATTCGCGGAAAACTTGCAGTTCAAGGCCCAGTCCACTGTTCAAGTTGCTTACTAGTGTAGCATAGAGTTCTAGGTGGAAGTCCAACTTAACAGTCTCCACTGCAGTACCGGTATATAAAACAGTGTTTTGGAACCAAAGGCAAATTTTCCGTGCCTCTAGGATCTGGTGGGGGATTGCTGGAATTTTGTCTATTTTTGGGCCTAGCCCAATAGCAGTTCAAAAATTCCTAATAAATCATAGAGGCCCACACAACCCATTCGTGCAAGGCAGGAGGTGGAACTAAAGTTTAGTCCCACATTGATAGTTTAGAGGGAGTTGGACCTCTTTATAAGGGAGGCTCTTTCCCCACTTGTATGAGCATGAGAACAATAGGGACATCCACGCGCGCTCCTCCTCCGCCGCCCGCCTCGCCTCGCCTCGCCTCGCCTCGCTTCGTCTCCCTTTGTTGCTTCACCTCCCGTCGCATCCTGTTCGCATCCCTCTCCTGTGCCTATATAAGAGAGGTCGCTCCTCTCCAGAGAGGCACATCAGAAGTTCCTCTTCCTCTCGCCACTGGTTCCAATCTCTGAGCTGTTGTTGTCTTCCTCATCCCGGCTTGCGGCGTGCACCGCGAGTCGGGACAATAGGCCTCCGAAACCGCACCTTTTGAGTCCTTTACGGGAGAAGGGTGATAAGGTTTTTGGGGAGCGCTTCGCGCGACTACTGACTTCTTCGTGAAGGACGCCCCGGACTCCGACGACGACTTCTTCCCCGACGTCCACGACCTCCTCGACGATATGGCTGGCGAGGACACCGACCCCAAGTCCAGCGCTTCTGTTGCTGTTGTCCCGTACGTGTTCGTCCCCTTTCTATTAGAGGTTCTGCTACAGTTCCTTGTTCTAGTATTTGCCCTACATATGTTAGACTCTATTTCATATATGCAACTTGCTATACTGTCTGCTCTAAATATGTTTAGCTACGGTTCATATATGAAGATGCTGTTCACCTTCTCTTTGTCAAATCGCATGGCTTATTTTATCACTGCTATACTAGCCATGCTTTATCTAGTATTTCTGTTAATAAAATCATTCGGTAAATTGCTCATATTTCCAACATATCCAACCTACATACTCAGGCGCCAGCACATGATTCAGGAATTAGGTACTTATATGTAAAAAATTCCAGCATGGTTAACACATACTGAATATCCTCTCGATGCAATGTTCCAGCATGGCTAACATATATATTTAATATCGTATCGAAGCAAGAACAATGTGTATCTATTTAATCAATTCAAGGATTGTCCTCATTTCAATATTAAACTCGACGCTAGTTTGAGTAGCACTAGGTTTTGGGGGCGAGAAACACTTCAACGGGGGGCCCTTATCTAGCAACATGAAGACACAATTTTTTTAGTAATTTGTCTATGATAGCGGAGTGGCAAAATCAAGCTAGTCAAAATAGACCCAAGAGGAAGACACTTTGTATGACATTCATCAATATCATAAAGATCTTCATTAATAGTTGGACACAATTATATGAAAAGGGGAATCTAGCAAGGCAATTACTTGAGTTACACGAAAAGGTACATACATATTCATTTGTTGGAATCAAATCCCGAGAATTAAGAATATCATACCGATAGCACCAAAAAATAAAGATAGAACTAAGTACCTCTTTGGCTCTTTCGATACTGCTCAAACACCTTCTCTAAAAACTGATGTGATATTTTTGGGTATAAAAAACCACCTGGTAAGCTTTACCTTTCTAGATAATGACAAAATAGCACCAAATCATGTCCACCTTGTGCAAAGATATGTGTCGGGGAATTCACAAATACCATGATGCCTGAACTGCTCAAAAAAGTAATGTTTAAATTACTGGTTTTTGATTTGAGATCCGGTGCAGGTAGAAGATAGAGAAGTGTAGGCAAATTGTTTAGGCGAGGATGGGAGTGGCAGTAAGGAGATATTGCAGAGAAACTTACTAGCAGTTATGGATCACCAGGGTGCGACCATAGATGGAGAAGGAATCGTAGACATCTCTCGCATTTTCATAAGCCATCGACTAGCGGCTGTCGCATCCATTTCTAGGGTTAGCATGATGTAGATTGAGCGATGCCATTGGCGAGTACGGGATCGAGCCATCGAGGCAATGGGAGATGACGCTAAAAGGTCTACGAGCAAGGGGAATGGAGGTGACGTCCACGGAGACCTACCTAGGAGAAGGATCGAGGTGGGGGTGGCTCCATTCTAATCGCCCACATCATCATTGTGTCGCACGAGAATGCGAAGGGCCATCACTACCTATCTGAACTTATGTGGGGTCGCTACTTATTTTTGGATTACAGTGCCGCTGCTCAATCACGCAAAATAGTTGGTACCAGCCCAATTAACCAGGAAGCTCCAAAAATGCCACGGGAATAGCAGCACATTAGGATATCTCATATCTAGCCTAGGTTGTGGCTACCGTCATTCTTAACATAAGTTCAATGCCTAACCAACGGCCAACGATGGCCCTGGTCGAGAGGATGGACGACTCGAGAGGCTGGTAGCATGAGAGGTATCCTAGAGTGCTCATTTTTACTATCCTAAAATAGCCAGCTCTAGCACGAGGGTGACTGTGACATCCTGGCTTAAAAGGACTGATAGACGTACTACTCATATCAACAAGGTGTGCCTTCTTTTCCGGAAGCCCATCCTCAAAGAACCACAAAGTTAAGTGTGTTTGGCTTGGAGAAATCAAAGAATGGATGATCGAATGGGAGGTTCTTCCTAGGTGCGCACATGTGATGATAAAATGCGCATGAAAGACTAATGTTGGTATGTGAGACCAATCTAGATCCCAGACACGACGGCCAGAAACCGATGGATTTGGTCGAGGTGTTACCATGATGGTCCGGTTTTGCGGCAAAGCTCATCCTACCGGCACGTCGCGACAGTGAGCAACGGTAGTCGGGTGGCGTGAGGTGGTGTGGCATATCTGGTAGTAAAGGATACTAGGTGCTGTGGCGCATGACATCCTCGAAGTGAAATGATGGTGCAACAATGATTGGAAGCGATGTGATGGCCTCCCTTTTTCTGGCAAATTCTCCTTTGGCCGGCTAGTTTTATGTGAACGAGTCGGTACAAAGGTGGATAACGAAATTGTATTTTAACGTTGAGGTTGTTCTATTTGGGTGAAGTACATGACTTTTGCTAGATCATGTAGCAGAATCATATGTGTGTCATTTACTACTTGTTGAAGGTGTTAGCTCGGAGTTCTAATTCTGGTATTATAGCCTCTGGTATAACTTTTGATTGGACCACCAACATCGACGTGGGAGCGGCAAAATTTCTTTGAAAATCATTTTTGGGGGTTCTTACGTCTTTGTTCCGTCACATGTCGCTTGATTATGGTCCATTAGTCTCTAGTGTAGGGTGGTGATATTATTGTGTAGATGTTGTTTCTAGACAACTCGAACATGGATGTGCTTGGTTTTGTTAAGTCATTTGTTTGTCGTCAATGGTTGGCCCTGGTTGGCATCGTTTAATAACTATTGGTCGATCCACATGGATGTATTACCATTTTTTTTTTGCTAAAAAGAATAAGTTCGACGTAGATCAAGAGTGACCATATCTCTATCTCTTAATTATTGAGAAAAATCGGTATCAATAAATTTTGTAAATTCGATCTTGTTTTTGTTAGTGTACCGAAATTTCTATCTAAGATTAGCTGACGGCAGGTCCACTGAACGACTTATTGAATTCATGCTTCAACCAGCTAATCCAAAAGCCTGAACTATTGGAGGGAAGCGGGCAATATATTTCAACACCCCTCATATATTGGCTTTTTGTAGTCCTTGGACATTTTTATAATACCGCATTGGCAGGCTCTTGAACTTGAAACTTGTCTCCTCTGATACGGTATCGAATTCATGCTCCGATCAGTTATTACTCTAAAAGTCCGAACGGATGAAGAGAGATGGACAATACATTTCAACAGGACTCGGATATCTATCTGGAAATTTGACAACAGTACCAGATTATGTTCAAACAACCCAATTACCGTCGCCAAACTGTATATCTGTCGGTGTCTACTAAAATTACTAGTTGGAATAAGAACTTTATTAACTTCTGTCTTGTTCAACTTTATTAACTTCATGAAATAATTGCTAACGATGGTATTTGACACACAAAGAGAGAAGGGCCAAATCGCAAAATACCTGAGGTGCATGCACCATACATGCAGACAAGCAAAGGCTTGGGTGCCTTTGCGTTGCAGCCGCCCGTGCAGGTGCAGCAGCGGCCGAAAGCAACATTCCGATTCCCATCGGCGTGCATGCGCACATGCAGGTCCCAGTCGCAGCCTATTCCGTCACGTGAGACCGCGCGACGCACAGTGCCAAAGTTGGCAATCAGTCAGCATACGGCCAATCATTGTCACGGGCACCGCGTAAATCGGAAAACCCGGGGACTACTCGGCGACCCGGAAATCGTCTTTTTTTTCCCCTACTAAACCGATGCTCTTTTCCGTGGCGTTTACCGCTCGCGGCACCGCAGAGCAGCCGGCGCGCCGCACCCACCACGAGAGCAGGAAACGCACGCCGATCGCGGCCCCGGGCACGCGAGCGGCCACGGCAAGCTCGCGTCTCCGTCGCGGCCGGACAGGACACGGCACGGCACGGCACGCTGGATGCGGCCAACCGATGGATCGGTGGCGTTGCGACTGATGCAGCGATGGCAACGTAGCGTCCCATGCGGGGTGCCGCGACGGCGAAGGCGCCAAATTCAGTTCCTTGGAGGAAACGGACGACCTTGTCACCTTATACTCATTTACTATTCGCCAATGTTATTTACCATGACTATTTACTATCGTCTCATTTACTGATTTACTACTATCCCATAATAATGTACTATTACGAGTGTGAGTGACGGTGACGATTCGCTTGGATCTCCATCATGTGGCGCGGGGTGGACCATGATGGATCGTGCGTTGCGATTGCGAGATCCACGAGGAGATAGCCCATGTGTTCTCGGTACTTGCTCGCCGCTTCATTTCTTTATGAGAACTGCTATACAGACGACATTCACAGACGATTTCAGCACGACACTCCATCTCACACCATCCATTCAAGACATCAATGTACAGAAAGTTGTTGGATTTGGAATCGGCTCAGGATCGTGCGAGCAAATATCGTCTGTGAAGTAGTTTCGTTTCTTTATCGTGTGACAAACCTGTGTGCGGCGATCATGGCCGGCCGTTCCAACGCTCTCTGTTGCATACTCGTTGATCAGAGCCCTACAGTCTATTATAATCGGGACGGATCCCAGCTCGTTAGAAGAATATCACAACACTAGCACTACTACTGTTGCTTGGGTCGGGTGCAGGGGCCAGAAGAAGATATTGCATGTTCTTCCACTGATCCAGTCGACCTTCCGGCGTTTTCCATCATCATTCCATCGCCAGCTTGCTGCAACAGAAGGTCAGTACGTCAGGAAATTTCCATTTCTCGAAAATGCTATCTGTTTGGGCATCGTGCTACTTTCTTCCCTTACAACGAAAGATAAGGATCTCCGTTTTCGATTCCCCTGCACGACCATAAAGAAATGAGATCGGATAGATCTACTATCGCCTCCCTCTTCCTCCCTGCATTAACTGGAAGAAGAATGCCAAGATTCCTCTTCACCGTCCACCTCCCCTAGCTTACACAAAGGTAGTAGACACTAGTGACAGGCTGAGTGATATGGGTAGGAGGTGGTAGTATGGAACTTGAGCAAGTCTGTTGCCCATTCATGGTTGTAGTTGGTGCTACCGATTAGTTGCCATCGGCCCGCTCGCCGATCTCGGACCAATCAATCTTCTCCCAGCCAAACTCTCAAAAGATATATGTGTAGCAGACACCGATCTTTTTCGTCCAGGCATCTCGAATCGCCTCCATCGCTTTGAAGCAGCTAGGGAGAGGAGAGGAGTGCGCACTAGCTGTGGAGGTTGTAGGTGGACGGGCCCCCACCACACCTGACACGTCCCCGCACTCCACTCGGTGATGCCCACCATGTTTTCCTCGGATATGTATGGAGTATGCCTTTCTTCATTCCCCTCCACTATCTATCCGCTTCCTCGATCTCTTCGTCCTCTTCTTCCCCCTTCATATACTCACCTTGAATCCTTCGTATACTACTAGTTTAGTATAGTGCCGTATCCTGTCATTGCCAGCTCCCGCTTCTTTCGAGGTGTCCGTCCGTTCATTACTGTGCTTGTGGCAAACTTGTTCTTGGCAGGTTCTTCAATCTATTCGACTGGTAACACTGTTGCTTTTACCTTATGTGCTCTGTTCTTGGAGCCAGCGGAAGGAAATCATAGGAGCGTGGCTGTTTCCTCGCCGACGGCCGACGGATCCTGGACGAGCTCGGGAGCGCGGCAGCCATGGAGCCCGGAAAGGTCAGCCATAGATTCCCGAATTCAAAATCAAGCAAGGTAGGATAGGAGGAAGCAATTATCAATGCTGAAACTGGTTTCAATCGGGTGTCACAGAGGGAGACATGGCGGACGACGATGTTGCTGGCGTACCAGAGCCTGGGGGTGGTGTACGGGGACCTGAGCATCTCCCCGCTCTACGTCTACAAGAGCACCTTCGCCGACGACATCACGCACACCGACTCCAACGACGAGATCCTCGGCGTCCTCTCCTTCGTCTTCTGGACGCTCACCCTCATCCCGCTCCTCAAGTACGTCTCCATCGTGCTCCGCGCCGACGACAACGGCGAGGGCGGCACCTTCGCGCTCTACTCCCTCATCTGCCGCCACGCCAACGTCAGCCTCCTCCCCAACCGCCAGCTCGCCGATCAGGAGCTCTCCACCTACAGCCTCGAGCGCCCCCCCGAGGAGGTCGCCCACGGCTCCCGCGTCAGGCGATGGCTCGAGGCGCACCGCAGCCTCAAGACCGCCCTGCTCGTCATGGTCATGATCGGGACCTGCATGGTCATCGGCGACGGCGTCCTCACCCCCGTCATCTCCGGTATGTACTACTTCACCCTTGTTCAGTCCATCCATCTTCTTTCTTCTTTATTGGGGGGCTTTTTATTTATTTCTTCAGTTGGCTCTTCAGTTCAGTTCAGGGAGCAGTTACTTATTGGTACTGCTGTCGATTTTTGTCTGTTGCAATTGCAGTGTTCTCGGCTGTTTCTGGGCTTGAGCTCTCCTTGTCCAAGCATCAGCATGAATGTGAGCCTCCCTCAACTCTCAACTGCAAATTTGTTTTTTGCATTTCAAGATTTTGTCTGCAACCAATGAACAGGAGAGTACTGAACAATCCATCATAATAAGTAAACACTAGTGATTTTACTGATAAGTTGATACGGTACTTTATGATGATGATTATGGATTAGCAAAACTGGTAATGCTTTGGCGGCTCAAAATTAGTTAGAATGATGCAAAACTGTGAGGAAAAGTTGTCACCAATTTCTACTTCACTTACCTGGCCCAAATATTCCCAGTTGTCAGCTGTCTAGCAGGACTATATGTTGACTTGTATGTCTGAATTTCTATCACAAATCGAACTGCAAAAAAGTATGACCAAACTGTTAAATGTGATTATATGGTTTTGAAATTCAGTTTCAGAAATATTCCAGACAAAGCCGGATTTCACTGAATTTCAGTTTTCATTCCGTCCAAAGTACCATAATTAATTAATTAATTATCACCTGAATTCGATTGAGATACAACAAAATATTATGAAATGTCAAAATATCATTTGAATTTGTGTGAACTACCATAATGGCTGAAATATTTTGACCAAAACGCAATTATTTTAGTACCGACTGAAGTGACCAGAAATTCTATTAAATTGATGAAATTTGGTTGAAAGTGAAAAGTACTACTGTATTATACTAGTTGTCTGTCGCCTTTTTTTTTATCAAAGAAGGGCTTGCCCCTTCCGATTTTCATTACTGAAAACCACCAAAGTTCACAACCAGATTCAGTCTAAAAGAAAGGACTAAAACGCTACCAGTTGTCTGTCACCTGTTTGATACTTCACTTGTTCTGCCATGCTCATTTCTTCTTCTTGTTGTTGCTTTCATGCAGATGCCGTCACTCCGATAACATGTGCCATAATAGTGTTCCTGTTCGCTCTCCAGCATTACGGCACCCACCGCGTCGGGTTTCTCTTCGCTCCGATAATTCTGGCCTGGCTGATCTGCATGAGCGCACTCGGCGTGTACAATATCATCAAATGGAACCCCCAGGTTTACATGGCACTCAATCCCGTGTACATGTTCAAATTCTTGAAGAAGACCAAGAAGTCTGGCTGGATGTCCCTGGGAGGGATTCTGCTCTGCATGACAGGTAAAGTTCAGTATGAAATGAATCCTTGGTTTAAACAAAAAAAAATGCCAAAATTACACAGGGAAATTGTCCAAATGTAAACAGTCTGACATATTTGCTCCATTCCAGGATCTGAAGCAATGTTTGCAGATCTTGGCCATTTCTCCTACAGTGCAATCCAGGTACTATGACAGGTTAATTTCAGCAACTAGTTCAGTTCCTATTCTATTTTTGTTCAACTCATCATGCTGTTTGCGCAAATCTTGACTCTGCTCCTTGCTTTTGCAGCTTGCTTTTACTTCTTTGGTGTACCCTGCACTGATCCTAGGATACATGGGTCAAGCTGCCTATTTAACCAAACACCATGACTTCGACTCAAGCTACCAAATTGGATACTACATCTCAGTTCCAGGTACCTACTGCTTTACTTTTTTCAACGGAGGCAAAAACTTTGCCTCATCAATTAACTCAAAAAAAGAGAATTCCCTGATTAATTAATAAAAAACCAGGCGAAAACCGACCTGCTGCTTACTTGGATTAATAGATTCCCAGTACTAATGCTAGCTGATGATTCTTACAGTGGCACAGTATCTGTGAAAGACTTGCACAGTTCTACATTTACCATTTTATTCAGTAAACAGGCACTAATTGAGCACCAAAAATTTATTTATGCAGAGGCTGTGAGGTGGCCGGTGCTGGTGCTGGCGATCATGGCGTCGGTGGTGGGAAGCCAAGCGATCATCAGCGGCACCTTCTCCATCATCAACCAGAGCCAGGCCCTCAGCTGCTTCCCGCGGGTGAAGGTCGTGCACACATCGGCGAAGGTCCATGGCCAGATCTACATCCCGGAGATCAACTGGATGCTCATGGTGCTCTGCATCGCCGTCACCGTGGGCTTCCGCGACACCAAGCACATGGGGAACGCGTCGGGGCTGGCGGTGATCACGGTCATGCTGGTCACCACCTGCCTGACGTCGCTGGTCATGATGCTGTGCTGGCACCGGCCGCCGGCGCTGGCGCTCGCCTTCTTCGTCTTCTTCGGCTCCATCGAGGCGCTCTACTTCTCGGCGTCGCTCACCAAGTTCCTCGACGGCGCGTGGGTGCCGCTCCTCCTGGCGCTCATCCTCGTCGCCGTCATGTTCGTGTGGCACCACACCACCGTCAAGAAGTACGAGTTCGACCTGCACAACAAGGTCACCATGGAGTGGCTCCTCGCGCTCTGCGACAGGCTCGGCATGGTCCGCGTCCCCGGCATCGGCCTCGTCTACACCGACCTCACCTCCGGCGTGCCCGCCAACTTCTCCCGCTTCGTCACCAACCTCCCGGCCTTCCACCGCGTGCTCGTCTTCGTCTGCGTCAAGTCCGTGCCCGTGCCGCGGGTGCTCCCCGCCGAGCGCTACCTCGTCGGCCGCGTCGGCCCGCCGGGCCACCGCTCGTACCGATGCATCGTGCGCTACGGGTACCGGGACGTGCACCAGGACGTGGACTCGTTCGAGACGGAGCTCGTGGAGAGCCTCGCGTCCTTCATCCGGCTGGACGCGCTCTTCCGGTGCAGCGACGCCCGCAGCGACGCCGACTACGAGCGCGAGAACGCGTTCACCGTCATTGGCAGCAACCCGCTCCGGCGCCGCATCAGCTACGACGACACCCACGACAGCGCGTCGTCCGTGGAGATACGCGTGGAAAGCCCGGCCGGCAGCAACGGGGCGAACACCATTGAACTCGCGTCCGTGCCGGCAGCGGCGCCGCGGGTGGTGAAGAGGGTGAGGTTCCTGGTGGACCCCGGGAGCCCCGAGGTGGAGGACAAGCAGATGCTGGAGGAGCTCCACGAGCTGTGCGAGGCGAGGGAGGCCGGCACGGCCTTCATCATGGGCCACTCCCACGTGAAGGCCAAGCCCGGGTCGTCGCTGCTCAGGAGGCTGGCCATCGGGTACGGCTACAACTTCCTGCGCCGGAACTGCCGCGGCCCGGACGTCGTGCTGCGCGTGCCGCCGGCGTCACTGCTCGAGGTCGGCATGGTCTACGTCCTGTGACTCACACACACGGGGCTTCTGTTCTGTCTCTAGCTTCCGGACATGCTGCTGTAAATTGTAACGTGATGCCGTGATGCGCGATGGAAATATTATGTTTTGATTGATGAAATGCAAAAATCGTATGCGGTCACGGGTTGATATATCGACCGCTTCGCGGCTTCGCCGGCCATCCACAGCCCCTGATAGCCGTCCGATCTCTCCCACATGAGCTAGCAGGCAACAAGACTAGTGGTGCGGCTTGGCCCTCTGCTGCAACAGGAGCCTTCTTGCAATATCCCTTAACCATTTTTTTCCTTCTGAAACAAGGCCTCTGTTGCAGTCGCAGCAAAATCTCATTATTCTTTCCATCCATACAAAGGTGCTGTGAGCGCGGCATCACCCTCCCATCGCATAATCCGTTACTATAAAAATTCCAACTTAAAAAATAACAAAATAATCTAGGTTCTATTAGGACATGCAATGGTCAATCAAGGACAGAGCAACAATGTAAAAATTATTGTCAACTAACTCACATGTAATTTGACAGATTGGTGCTAAATCATCGTTTGCCGCTACTCACTATTATAATGCGACACCTTTAAAATACAATTGAACCCAATGTTCCAATTGTCTCACTTTACCTCTCAAGGTCAGTATTGTGAAGCCCGCATGGTTTATAGGGCTAAGTTTTCGATGCAACTGATTTTAATCCATCACACATTCAAATCAAGAGCATCTTAGACTATTTGATGAGCCAAAAACAAACCAGCTTTTATGTATCAAATCAAGAGCATCTTAAACCATTTGATGAACTATAACAATAAATAAAGAGCGAGGTGTGATGTGAAGATGGAGTAGGCACATACATGTGTGATGTCCAAACAAAGAGCTTGATATTGTTGTCCTGTCGAGATGACCAAACAAATTCAGTGCTTCTCTGCTGCAAGCATGATCCAAGATAAACAGCACCAACACTTATTCATTATTCTCTCTTTATCTGAATAACAGACTCGACATTCTGGCATAGTGGTATTCAGCCATTAAAATCATGATTTGACTCGGAGGATTACTAAATGTGATTGACACCAGCGGCAGCGCTGACAGAATATGACACAAATCTGAACACTGAAGATGATATCCAAATGTTAGTACTTGTATGGTCAACCAGCAACACATCAACCACATCTGCAACCAATACAAAATTAACACAAACATGACTAATTCTGCACGTTTTTATAAGTAGCCAGTACATACTATCCAGGCTATTGCTATTGGTTACCGGTTGCATAGATACTAAAAACAGTTGCACATCAGGATTATTTGTTCTCTCCTCCTTATTTTGTTTTCAAATAAATTTCTTCTCATGACCGGGTTCACAGAAGAGGCTGTTATGCAGCTCCGGGTACATGTGAAGCAAAACAATAAAATCAGAAAAGACGACTCTTATTACCCAGCTACATGAAAGAATCAAGATAAAGCAGTGGATCGTCCCTAAATTGTTAGCAAATAATTCAAAACATAAATAGATTGCAACATACATGGTCAGAACTGAATTGCTAGTGATTGGAAATAGAACAAGGAACTCAATCGTACACAAGTAGTCCTTGAAGTATCACAAATAGTAGGCATAAGCAAGGTTTTGGATCCCAAATAGGCAAATTTTCTCGTGGGTGGGCGATATTCCCGGTAACCACGGTTACCGAGAAATACCGAACAAATTTCGGACGAAATTTACAATTGAATTTTGAATTCAAACAATTTTAACTTAGATATAAAAATATCGTGAACTGATGCAAGTCAGAAAAGAGGTACTAGCTCAGTGGTACCTCAACAACGCGCGCCCTTAGCTGTGTTTGACGTCGCGAGTTCGATTCTTTGGATTGTCATTTTTTTAACTGCCTATTCTGAAAAATAACAAAAAGAACAGAAAAAAGTGCGGTAGGAGGACTCGAACCAGCTACCTCTCCAGGCGCATAACAGATGGTTACCACTACGCCAGAGTAAAAACGTCGTCTAAATTAAGAACCAAAGATAATTTATTAGACCTGTAGCGTTCAAATTCAAATTATTCAAAAATTTCGGTATTTTTTGCTCGGGATAGGTACTTCTCGTGGGGCGGCGAGAAACGCGGTAACCGCCCGGTATCCGGTTTTCTCGGGCGGTACCCAAAACCATGGGCATAAGCATGGTTATATAGCAGTATTAACAATTGTCCACTAGAACGAGTGTGAGGTGTCCTATCAACAGAGCAACATCAAGCAACGGAAGTCTTTAGATGTGCTTGCACTACAAAAAGAAACACCACCCCACCTTCCTGATACTGTAGGACAAAAATTAAAGTGAGCATGCATCATCTAACCAAAAAGACAAACAAGTTTTCAGAGTGGCCATTCACTATTGTTTGGCAGACAATCAACAGATACTGAGGACCTTGCAAATTACAAGCAATATGCATACAACAATAGCAGGTGGAAATCATTGGTTGCAAAAATAAAGGATTCATGGTCCAATGCTAGTGTAGACTCACGGTTGCATGCTTCTTTTTGGTGATAATATCCGGGATGAACAAGCGCTGTGAGAACCGACATGCCTTTGCTCTTCATCTCTTGATTGATCTGGTCTGCTTTAGCACACAAGTGGAAGCTGACACACCAATGTGAAATTACAGAACCACATCAGACCAATTTTACAAAGGAGATTCAAGAAATTTTTGCAAGCTTGGAACCATAATTAAGAAGCTCTAGTCATCAAACGTTAACAACAGGATGTGACGGCAGTTTGATTTCTTCACTCATAAACTGGGACTGTAATAATCAAATCAGTACGTTCCCCACTTCTGCTCAAACAAGCATCTACAGATGCATTGTGTCCTACATCTTTCCCTCCGTTCCAAAATAGATGACCCAACTTTATACTAAAGTAATATAAAGTTGGGTCATCTATTTTGGAACTGAGGTACTTGTTATAACATGACCTCGGCCAGAAATACGGCGTCCTCTCCGGCACCCGCGCTCTTGCGCCGCCGCTGCCACACAATATCGCGTGGTCACTGCCGAGGACGACAAGTCCGAGGGTGAATCAGCGCCAGTGTCCGGCCGGGGCTCCACGGGAGTTCACCAAGTTCCAGGCGGTCCCTCCCTCGACCAGCCGCCGTTGAGCGCCGTCCCAATGGGAGGACTGAGAAGGGAAGGCTCTAGGAGAGAGAGAGAGAGGGGCGCAGTTACCTGATTCCCCGCTACCGCCGAGGATGCCGCCGTCCGCCACCGCCGTTCCAAGGAGAAAGGATTGATTCGCAGCCTCTCCACGCCGCCACGCCACCTCTGACCAAGCAGAGTCGCCGCTAAAGAATGCTCGAGTGCCCGCCTCCTCGGGCTTGTTGAGGGCTGAGAGCACTTCCGAGCCATCTGTCCCGTGGTGGCGTGCCGCAAGGGCCTGTTGAGGCGTCTCTATGTCGTCCAATCTACCCGGACGTTGCGTGTCTGGGCGATCCGGCTGGGCGGGTCTATGACGGGTGGACCACGGGGCGCGCCTGGGGCAACCGTTATTGGGCGACATCGGGCGCGCCCCTGATGGCCTCCCTCGTATACAAACGCGGGGCTAGGCTCGCATGACGGTGGACTCGCCCTGTGCACAGGGCTTGTCCGATCGCGACAAGCGGGGCATGCGTCGCGCACGCCTGCACCGGCTCGCACGCTGGGGCGCGCCTCGCGCCTGCATAATATGGCTCAACCGTGATGCAAGGCAGTCATGTTCTCTAGCCCCATGCATGGGGCGCGTGCCCGTGCGAGTGGCATGTGGGGTGCGATGCCCTTGTCCTGCGTGGCGCCCAGAGCGACGACTCGCGTGTAGGATCAGGTTGTCGATACTGCCCGTCCCGTGTTGGGGTCGGTTCAAGTTGTGTCATTTGCGACATGCGTATGCAGTGCGTCGGAGTGAGCCCAACGACACTACCCATCCGACTAACAGATGCACGTCCGGGCAGGCTGTCAGGACCCCGACTCGATGTCACATTGATCTAGCTGGTAACACCCCATATCACTTTGCGGCCTCACGCACGGTATCCCCACGGGTGTCGTCTTACCTTTTCCCGGGACCGTTTGCGCCTTTTGGCTCGCGTATATGAAAGTGTCGCTAGCATCCATATGATAAAGAGCCCGGGCTGACATGACTAGTCGTAAACCCAAAGTGGCACAGACTTACAGGGACAGGCATCCATGACCCAGCTTCGAACGTGTCGGTCATCAGCAAGTGGGTCCGGGCTGTAGCACTGGGCTAGCAGGACTCCGGTAAACCGGGCTGTAGCGGGCTAACAGGACTCCGGTACTCAAAGCGTGACATTTCCCCGAAGGGACAGACACAGGAACGAAGAAGGACACATGCCGGCCAGCCTAAGTGTTCCAGAGCAGTAGCAAGCTACCATGGCTCAGCGGTAACACTAGGAGACATTTCCCGGTAAGAGAGGCTACTAAAGATAAACAACTAGATAGTCAGATTCCACACATACCAAGCATTTCAATCATACTCACAATATGCTCGATATGTGCAAATACAACGAAGCATCACAACATGACTCTATGACACAAGTACTTTATTTAAGGCTCAGTGAGCCATACATAACATACACACAAAGGTACGGGTCTCACGACCCAACATACAAGTCATACAATCATACAAGCCAGCAGCGGAAGTAACTTGTCTGAGTACAGACAACTAGTAAAATAAAAGAGGCTTGGAAAGCCTCTGGCTATACTATGTGGTCCTTCACAAGCTCAGGGTCACCACCTAGGTCTTTAGCCTACTCGTTGATGTCAACGTCTACATAGAACCCATCAGAAGGGGTTGCAGCGTCTTCTGTAAAAATGTAGATTATAGCAACATGAGTACAAAGGTACTCAGCAAGACTTACATCAGATCCTACATACATGCATAGTATCAAGAAGGGTTGGTGGAGTTATTGCAGCAAGCCAGCTTTGACTCTTGGCTAGGCTATCCTACGATACTTCAACTTGAAATAGTTTTGCGCACACGAGTCCACTATTCACCACTTCAATACACTACCGAGGATCCACCTCCGTCCTCCTACGGAGGAGCCATCCTCGGCACTCACACTTATCTTGAGGCTTTTAGTAGTTTCCATTTACTTGTCTATGAACTGTATAGGCAACCAAGTAGTCCTTTACCGCGGACGCGGCTATTCGAATAGATCATGTTAACTCTGCAGGGGGTACTTCTTCATACACGCTCTCACCACTTACCGTCGTTTACACGACATGTACTCGGCAACCTTCAAGCGGAAGCCCAACGTGGGTGTCGGCCACGACCTACCTAATCACCTAAGCCTCCAGTCCAGGTTTATCGCCTATTCAGGTTCCATCCGCAGGGAGTCCGGCCGAGGTTTCCCATACGGCCCCGAACGATGTGAACAGGGTTCCCGAGATACCTAACGGGTATTCGGTACACCCGGCCACGTACCTACCGCATCACAGCCCACCCCTACGGTCAGCGCTGTCCACGGCCTCCAGTAGGCTACAAACACCAGAAACTACTTGCAACTCCTGGACGGAGAACTAGGGTGAATAAGAAGTCGAGAGGGTCCATTGGTTTCGGGCCCAATGCATGGTAGTAGCTGATTCTTAAATCACACATACAGATCTCAGTGCTTAAGGTCGGCTGCAATGAAACAACCCACCATGTACTGCTACATGGCCTCTCATCGATACCTTTACCAAATCGTGTTCACCACACCACTCTCATTACCGACATAATCATTTCACTCTAGCCCATCACCCAGATGAACCAGACCTGACACGACTCTAAGCATAGCAGGCATAGCAAGGTAGGAACAACACATACATATGGCTCAATCAACTCCTACACATGCTAGTGGGTTTCATCTAGTTACTGTGGCAATGACAGGTCATGCAGAGGAAATGGGTTCAACTACCGTAGCACACAGCAGTTTGAATCGCGTTGTCTTAATGCAGTAAAAGAGAGCAGGAGCGAGAACATGGGATTGTATCGATATGATCAAATGGTTGGTTGCTTGCCTGATGGTTCGATGCACGGATACGGTTCTTCGTTAGGGTAGTCACGGTACTCCTCGGGGACAGATCCTGTCGTAAAGGATAACGATACACAGGCATCACCAAACAATGTGCAACAATATGATGCATGCATGAAACATGGCAATATGAGTGTGTTGGGCTAATGCAACTAAAGCCAGAAGGGTTTGAACAAATTTGAGTCAAAGATTCAAATATGGCCTTTTAAAGTGCTTTTCCTTGTTCTGATTAAAACATCCATTTAACTTGTTGGATCATGCATGAAAATAGTACAGATGGATAGATTGGATTTTTCTGATCATTTTTCATATATAATTTGTCCAATTTGGAGTTACAGAATAAAAGTTATGAATTTTTGAAGTTTAATTAATATTCTGGAATTTCCTGATTTAATTTAAATCCAGAAATATCATTTACTGCGTCAGCCTGACGTCACAGTGACATCAGCAGGTCAACAGGGCTGGCTCGGGTCAAACCTGACGTGTGGGGTCCACACGTCAGTGACACAGGGGCTAATCCCGTGTTGACCCGGGCTGGTTAGCTTTGACTAAGCCCTGGGGCCCACTTGTCAGCGTCAGTAGGTGGTGGTTTAGTGGCTAATTAACTAGGCCATGTCAGCTCGCCGGAGTTCTGGCCGGCGGCGACCATCAGTGCGGTGGCGATAGTGGTTTTGGTCGTTTCGGCCACCAAATGAACCGCGGAGGCCACCGGAGTGAAGCTGAGGACGACCCGCGGCTCTTGGCGGAGTCCGTTGGGGTCGGGGTGGCCGGAGTCGA
>NC_041383.1:108717759-108751025 GCF_002162155.2 Triticum dicoccoides
AACTTGTTCTTCTGCTTCCTGAATCATATCCGGGCCAAAGAATTGTCTTTCCCCGGTCTCTGACCAGTTAAGGGGTGTTCGACATCGCCGTCCATAGAGGACTTCAAAAGGGGCTTTACCCAAGCTGGATTGATAGCTGTTGTTGTAAGCGAATTCGGCAAATGGAAGGCACTTCTCCCAGTCCATTCCGAACGAGATAACAGAGGCTCGAAGCATGTCTTCTAGAATCTGATTGACGCGTTCCACTTGACCACTTGACTGAGGGTGGAAAGCGGTGCTAAAGGAGAGACGGGTTCCCATAGCATTTTGGAAACTTTCCCAAAATCGAGAGGTGAAAAGACTTCCTCGATCCGAATTGATTTCCAAAGGGACACCATGAAGAGACACTATTCGGGAGATGTATAAGTCTGCCAGCTGACTAGCGGTTATACTCTCACGAACAGGTAAGAAATGAGCTACTTTGGAAGACGATCGACCACAACGAAAATAGCATTATTCCCTCTTTTGGTCCTGGGAAAACCGGTAATGAAATCCATACCAATTTTATCCCATTTCCATTCAGGAATAGCTAATGGTTGAAGGGTGCCAGCAGGCCGTTGACGCTCTGCTTTTACACGACGACAGACGTCGCAATTAGCAATATACTGAGCGATTTCTCTCTTCATCCTAGTCCACCAGAACCTCTGGCGTAGGTCCTGATACATTTTTGTGCTACCGGGGTGAATGGTGAGAGGAGATTCATGAGCTTCCTTAAGGATTAATCGCCTTAGGTTGCGCACTTTGGGAACTACTAGTCGATTCCCGAAGTATACGACTCCTTGATCATTAACGGAGAAACAATTCGCAATTCCTTTCTGAATGTTTCTCTTGATGCGGGAGATTCCCGGATCTACCTTCTGTGCGTTGATAATTTGATCCGTAAGGGTAGGTTTTGCCACCAAGGTGGAGAGAAAACCTTGAGGTACAATGTGAAGGTTAAGCTTCCGAAATTCCTCATGGAGAAGCGGTTGACTTTGTTGTAACATCAGGATTGTTACAATAAGATTTACGACTTAGCGCATCAGCCATGACGTTGGCTTTCCCTGGGGTATAGGTTATCCCTAAGTCGAAGTCTGTGATCAATTCAACCCAACGTCTCTGCCTGAGATTCAAATCCGGTTGGGTGAAAATATACTTCAGACTTTGGTGATCAGTGAATATTTCGCAACGATTACCGAGGAGATAATGTCGCCAGGTCTTAAGTGCATAGACTACGGCTGCAAGCTCTAGGTCATGAGTGGGATAGTTCTCCTCATGTGGGTGCAATTGCCGTGAAGCGTAAGCAATTACGTGTCGATCTTGCATGAGAATGCAACCTAGTCCTTGTCGCGAGGCGTCGCAGTAGATAACAAAGTCCTTGGAGAAGTCTGGCGGTACCAGTACGGGAGCAGAGGTCAGGCGTCTTTTCAGTTCCTGAAAGCTGTGCTCACATTGTGGAGTCCATTCGAACTTCTTATCTTTCTTGAGGAGTTCAGTTAGAGGTTTAGCAACCTTGGAGAAGTTCTCGACAAAGCGACGGCAATAGCTCGCTAAGCCTAGAAAACTCCGAACTTGCTTGACTGATTCGGGCGGAGTCCAATCAAGGACGGCTTGAACTCGCTCAGGGTTAACAGCAATACCTTTACCAGATATTACATGACCCAGATAGGTCACTTGTGACAACCAGAATTCACATTTAGAGAATTTGGCATAAAGGCGATGCTCTCGAAGTTTCTTCAACACTAGCCTTAGATGTTCGGCATGTTCTTCCTCGTTCTTGGAGTAGATGAGTATATCATCGAGATAAACCACGACGAATTTATCCAAATACTCCATGAAGATTGAGTTCATTAACCGAGAAAAGGTGGCTGGAGCGTTGGTTAATCCGAAGGACATAACGGTGTACTCGTATTGGCCATAGCGAGTAACAAAGGCCGTTTTAGGAATGTCCCCGTTTCTGATTTTGATTTGATGGTAGCCCAACCTCAAATCCATCTTGGAGAAGACTGAGGATCCAGCGAGCTGATCATACAGGTCGTTGATCCTGGGAAGTGGATATTTGTTCTTGATTGTGACCAAATTGACAGGTCGGTAATCTACAACCATCCGGTCCATACCATCCTTTTTCTTAACGAATAGGACGGGGCAAGCCCACGGAGATGAACTAGGGCGGATGAAACCCTTTTTCAAGGATTCATCGAGTTGTTTCTTAAGCTCGGCTAGTTCTAGGGGTGCCATCTTATAGGGTCTTCTAGCAATCGGAACGGTTCCTAGAATGAGATCTATTACGAACTCAACATCCCTGTCAGGTGGAACACCTGGCAATTCCTCTGGAAAGACATCCGGGAAGTCACGGACTACCGGAACGTCCTCAAGGTCTGGCAAAGGGCTGGCGTTAAGAGAATATAATTGTCGCTTGGCTATTCGGGTCAAGACATTGACTATCTTCCCCGAAGGATGGGTGAGTTGAACAGTCCTAGAGAAGCAATCAATTTTGGCTTGATGAGCTGACATCCAGTCCATACCCAAAATGATATTAATATCCGAAGATTTAAGGGCTATCAAGGATGCAAGGAAAACAAGTCTGTCGACTTGGATCTCATTTCCATAACTTACCCTAGAGGTCTGCCATCTAGACCCAGGGGTAGAGATTTCCATAGTGGATGGCAAGTCACAGAATGCAACGTTATGCAAACGGGCATAACTTTCAGATATAAAAGAATGAGAGGCTCCTGTATCGAAAAGAACGGATGCTGGGTGGCAATTAACAAGAAGCGTACCGAGAACGACGTTGGGGTCCTCTTGAGCTTCTTCGGCAGAGATACAGTTGACATGGCCACGTGAAGCGGTGACCGGTTTGGCATGGAACACCTTCCCTGTCGGCTTGCCACGGCCAACAGCTTTAGCAGATTGATTGGGGTTGGTCTGGGGACACTCGCGCATATAATGACCAGATTCCCCACACTTGAAACAAGTCACGGAACTGGTACGTGGAGGAGCATTATTGGATGGACCCCCATAGGGCTTGGCCGGTGCAGACTGTTGAACAGGGCGAGGCGCCTGGAAAGATGGCCTCGGTGTGAACCTGGGTGGCAGGGCGGTATTGGGTACCCACACACGGCGTTTCTGAGGACCAGCACCGGATGAGGAACCCATATCACGTCCATGCTTGCGTGTTGCATCATAATCAGTCTGACCAGTTTCAGCACTGATGGCTTTGTTGACAAGTTTCGAAAAAGATGTGCACTCATGCAGACGGAGGTCGCGGCGAAGCTCAGGGCTAAGGCCCTTTCGGAACCTTGCTTGCTTCTTGGCGTCAGTAGAAACTTCCTCAGTTGCATATCGTGCGAGATTACCAAACTCTCTGCTATAGGCATCCACAGAAAGTCGGCCTTGGGTGAAACTGCAAAATTCTTCACGTTTACGGTCCATGAGACCCTCCGGAATGTGATGTTCACGGAAAGCCTCACTGAACTCAGCCCAAGTGGTGACATGGCCCGCTGGGCGCATGGCTCCATAATTCTCCCACCATAGACTGGCGGGGCCTTCAAGATGATATGCGGCGAAGGTGACCTTGTCAGCCTCTGCTACCAACGCGGAACGCAGCTTGTGAGAGATACTGCGAAGCCAGTCATCAGCGTCGAGAGGCTCGACGGAGTGGTGGAACGTGGGTGGATGCAATTTGATAAAATCACTGAGTGACACCACGTTAGCCCTCTGATGGTGTGCTGTATTCTGTTCTATACGCTCCAACAAACGGTTTGTCTCCCGCTTGTTTCTCTCAGCTTCCATCATCACCTCGGCTAGTGAAGGAGGATGAGGCAGATTTTCATTCCTGGCTTCACTGCCTTCGGCCTGCTCTTGGGAAGCAGGATTAGCGCGCGTGTTGACCATCCTAGGTAGACAAGACAATGATTTAGTCAGGATGGTAAAATTCCGACATAGGATACATAAGGTAAGGAATAACTCGAAATGCAAGATGATCATCCGTATGACATGGTAGATACAGAAACTGCTTCTTTATTCCATCGTCATGCACACCATACTAGGTTTAGTACAAGACCAAACAAAGTACTATTATGGTGAGAAAAGGATTACATCTCGTCAGAGGCATTCCAAGCTCCTATACATTATTTTCTACACCTCCGGAAAGAGTACAAACTAGGACATATCCCACGAGTCACGCGGAACGATAGATGACACAGCTAGTGCGAACTAGTGATGCTACCCCTAACTCAGACCGATCCGTAGTAGTCCTCATAAAAGTCACCTCCATAGCCTGGAAGCTCAACATGTTCATCCGGAAACAGACGATCTCGCGGAGCTTGTGGACCATAGGGGCTAGGATGAGGCCTTGGACCAACAAACGGTGGCCTGCGGGGACCGCGAGGTGGGGTGATGCCTCCTACATCACGCCAAACCATCACGTCCGGCAGAGCAGATCTCACAGGATAGAGATCGCGCATATCCGAATATCCAGCTTGCACCGCCGGTGCGAACCGAGTCAAAGTGGCCCAGTGATCGGCACGGGTATTGAAGAGCTCTAACCTTAAGGCCCGATTTTCACGGTCCTTATCCTCGAGCATCTCAGCAGTGGTGCGAGTCCGTGAATCCTCCTGAGTGGAGTCAGCATAAATAGCTTGGAGATATCCTTGTGCTCCCGGAAGTGATCCTAGCATATACCGGAAGTCAGAGTCCCGAAATAAACCAGATCTGACTCGCATAATGGTCATCATAGAGTAGGCGGCATCCTGCACAGCCATCTCGATAGTAACCCCGAGTCCATAGGAGCAGTGAAGAGGCTCAGTGGATCCAGGATAAGATGGAAATATCCTGACAGTGCAGAGATACTGGCTTTGATTAAAATCTCGGAATTGCTCTTCGACCGTGTACTCAGGATACCAGCGGTATCCAGCCTCAGTCATTACCCTGACCAACTTAGCAGTATGGCCGGGTACATCTAGGCATCGAGTTAGGTGAACCACTTGATTGAGGTTGCGAGTGGCCATCTGAAAGCATAATCATAATGCAAGGCATTAGAATTCCTAGCAAAATTTCGGCAGCATAACAGCTGTAAATGCTCAAAAAGGATATTGAGACATTTGACAAAGGATTTCGTACACACCCAACATCATCATATCAAAGTTCTGGAACCATTCTAACAACATAATGTGGTAGTAGAACTGAACTAGGCTTGTAACCATCAAACTTATAAGGTACTACTGATTAGTAACACATGATCCTGATAGAGAGAGTAGATCCTAATTCCTTAACCCCCGGTGGAAGAATGGACTGACTCAGATCAGAAAGTCATAAGGTATAAGGAGTAAAAAGAGCCTTACGTTCCAACCCACAAACAATTCCCCTACATATAACTAAAGAATTTATAGACTCAACATCGACCAGTTTGGCTTGGAGAACCTACAGGCAGTCCTGCTCTGATGCCAACGCTGTCAGGACCCCGACTCGATGTCACATCGATCTAGCTGGTAACACCCCATATCACTTTGCGGCCTCACGCACGGTATCCCCACGGGTGTCGTCTTACCTTTTCCCGGGACCGTTTGCGCCTTTTGGCTCGCGTATATGAAAGTGTCGCTAGCATCCATATGATAAAGAGCCCGGGCTGACATGACTAGTCGTAAACCCAAAGTGGCACAGACTTACAGGGACAGGCATCCATGACCCAGCTTCGAACGTGTCGGTCATCAGCAAGTGGGTCCGGGCTGTAGCACTGGGCTAGCAGGACTCCGGTAAACCGGGCTGTAGCGGGCTAACAGGACTCCGGTACTCAGAGCGTGACATTTCCCCGAAGGGACAGACACAGGAACGAAGAAGGACACATGCCGGCCAGCCTAAGTGTTCCAGAGCAGTAGCAAGCTACCATGGCTCAGCGGTAACACTAGGAGACATTTCCCGGTAAGAGAGGCTACTAAAGATAAACAACTAGATAGTCAGATCCCACACATACCAAGCATTTCAATCATACACACAATATGCTCGATATGTGCAAATACAACGAAGCATCACAACATGACTCTATGACACAAGTACTTTATTTAAGGCTCAGTGAGCCATACATAACATACACACAAAGGTACGGGTCTCACGACCCAACATACAAGTCATACAATCATACAAGCCAGCAGCGGAAGTAACTTGTCTGAGTACAGACAACTAGTAAAATAAAAGAGGCTTGGAAAGCCTCTGGCTATACTATGTGGTCCTTCACAAGCTCAGGGTCACCACCTGGGTCTTTAGCCTACTCGTTGATGTCAACGTCTACATATAACCCATCAGAAGGGGTTGCAGCGTCTTCTGTAAAAATGTAGATTATAGCAACATGAGTACAAAGGTACTCAGCAAGACTTACATCAGATCCTACATACATGCATAGTATCAAGAAGGGTTGGTGGAGTTATTGCAGCAAGCCAGCTTTGACTCTTGGCTAGGCTATCCTACGATACTTCAACTTGAAATAGTTTTGCGCACACGAGTCCACTATTCACCACTTCAATACACTACCGAGGATCCACCTCCGTCCTCCTACGGAGGAGCCATCCTCGGCACTCACACTTATCTTGAGGCTTTTAGTAGTTTCCATTTACTTGTCTATGAACTGTATAGGCAACCAAGTAGTCCTTTATCGCGGACGCGGCTATTCGAATAGATCATGTTAACCCTGCAGGGGGTACTTCTTCATACACGCTCTCACCACTTACCGTCGTTTACACGACATGTACTCGGCAACCTTCAAGCGGAAGCCCAACGTGGGTGTCGGCCACGACCTACCTAATCACCTAAGCCTCCAGTCCAGGTTTATCGCCTATTCAGGCTCCATCCGCAGGGAGTCCGGCCGAGGTTTCCCATACGGCCCCGAACGATGTGAACAGGGTTCCCGAGATACCTAACGGGTATTCGGTACACCCGGCCACGTACCTACCGCATCACAGCCCACCCCTACGGTCAGCGCTGTCCACGGCCTCCAGTAGGCTACAAACACCAGAAACTACTTGCAACTCCTGGACGGAGAACTAGGGTGAATAAGAAGTCGAGAGGGTCCATTGGTTTCGGGCCCAATGCATGGTAGTAGCTGATTCTTAAATCACACATACAGATCTCAGTGCTTAAGGTCGGCTTCAATGAAACAACCCACCATGTACTCCTACATGGCCTCTCATCGATACCTTTACCAAATCGTGTTCACCACACCACTCTCATTACCGACATAATCATTTCACTCTAGCCCATCACCCAGATGAACCAGACCTGACACGACTCTAAGCATAGCAGGCATAGCAGGGTAGGAACAACACATACATATGGCTCAATCAACTCCTACACATGCTAGTGGGTTTCATCTAGTTACTGTGGCAATGACAGGTCATGCAGAGGAAATGGGTTCAACTACCGTAGCACACAGCAGTTTGAATCGCGTTGTCTTAATGCAGTAAAAGAGAGCAGGAGCGAGAACATGGGATTGTATCGATATGATCAAATGGTTGGTTGCTTGCCTGATGGTTCGATGCACGGATACGGTTCTTTGTTAGGGTAGTCACGGTACTCCTCGGGGACAGATCCTGTCGTAAAGGATAACGATACACAGGCATCACCAAACAATGTGCAACAATATGATGCATGCATGAAACATGGCAATATGAGTGTGTTGGGCTAATGCAACTAAAGCCAGAAGGGTTTGAACAAATTTGAATCAAAGATTCAAATTTCAATTTCAAATATGGCCTTTTAAAGTGCTTTTCCTTGTTCTGATTAAAACATCCATTTAACTTGTTGGATCATGCATGAAAATAGTACAGATGGATAGATTGGATTTTTCTGATCATTTTTCATATATAATTTGTCCAATTTGGAGTTACAGAATAAAAGTTATGAATTTTTGAAGTTTAATTAATATTCTGGAATTTCCTGATTTAATTTAAATCCAGAAATATCATTTACTGCGTCAGCCTGACGTCACAGTCACATCAGCAGGTCAACAGGGCTGGCTCGGGTCAAACCTGACGTGTGGGGTCCACACGTCAGTGACACAGGGGCTAATCCCGTGTTGACCCGGGCTGGTTAGCTTTGACTAAGCCCTGGGGCCCACTTGTCAGCGTCAGTAGGTGGTGGTTTAGTGGCTAATTAACTAGGCCATGTCAGCTCGCCGGAGTTCTGGCTGGCGGCGACCATCAGTGCGGCGGCGATAGTGGTTTTGGTCGTTTCGGCCACCAAATGAACCGCGGAGGCCACCGGAGTGAAGCTGAGGACGACCCGCGGCTCTTGGCGGAGTCCGTTGGGGTCGGGGTGGCCGGAGTCGACGGCGGCGAGCTCGGCTGCGGTGGCCGGGGTTCGGTCGTGCACGGGAACGCTGTTGCAGGGTGTTAGGGGGGGTGTTGGAGCGTGCTACGTGCTCCTAGTGAGATGTGGAGCACGATGGCGTGCTCGGTTGGGCGCTACGGCGATCGTGGCCACGACGGCGACATCGCCGGCGGCGTGAAGCTTTCGGCCGCGGTGGGGCTAGGGCCTAGGGGTCGGGAGAGAGCAGGGAAGAAGGGGGAAACGGTGGCGTAGCTCACCGCGGTTGCAGTGGGCGTCGAAGCGGGCTCGGGGACGCGTCGGAGACGACGAATTTGACGGCGACGGTGGTCGGAGTCCGAAGAGGGGAACGGCGACGTGGCGGCGATGCAGGGCTTCCGGGGACCCGTGGAGCGGTGGGGAGGAGGAAGGAGTCGAGGCGGAGCTTCTGAGCTGGTCGGGGAAGCGAGGGGTGGTCGGAGACGGTGGCTAAGGCGAACGGCGGCGACGGTGAGCTTCGGCCGTGAGAGAGAGAGAGTGAGGGAGAGGAAGGAGAGAGCCGGGGAGAGTGAGAGAGAGCAGGGGGGATCGGGACGGGCTGCGGGCGTCGTCCACGCGGCCAGGAGGGCGTCGGCAAGCAGGAGGTGGCCGCGCGGCCGCGCGCGCGCGAGCACGCAGCAGCTTCGGGGCGAGGGGAGGAAGACGACGGGGAGCTACAGTGCTGGGCTGGGTCGGTTGCTGGCTGGGCCGGCCAGCTGGCTGGGCCGCACAGGTAAGTCTTCCCCTTTCTTTATTTCTGTTTTTATTTAATATAACTGCGACTTTGTTGAATTAAATAAAATACCTAGGCAACTCCAAAAATCACCAAACTACTCCTGGTCCATAGTTGGATTATTTCCAACATGAAACATTTTAGTTTGGAGATATTTGAGCATTTAAATATTTTATATAATTTTAAATGCCCAAATTCAAATAGTTATGATTTAATTCAAAACCCTAGGATGGCCTAGGAAAATGTGCACCACTTTTGGCAGAGGTTCTGAACCAAGGCAAAAATGATGGGCATTTTAGAAGGGCATTTCAGGTTCATTGAAAAATTATTTTAGTAAACCCTAGTTGGTTTCAGAGGGGACTGGGGGTTCTGTCATCCCCATTTCAAGTTTCTGATGAATGAGTAAACATGATGCAACACTCTAATGCATAACTAGCTAGGGTGTGACACAGGCCATCCGCACGGCCGCATCCGGCTGGCACGTCTGGAACAACCGTCTAGGGCCGAGACACATACAGATGGGTCGGCCCACCTGTCAGCGTCTTTGGACCTCGCCTGCCTGGTCCGGGAACGCAAAGCGGGCCCGCGAGACCCCATTGAGGTTGGATCAGGCGTAGCCAATCACGGGGGACGAGGAAGAGCCCGGACGGCCATCGCTGTGTTTGCCGTGCTCGGTGTGCTATGGAGTCCATGAACGGATCTCACGGGAATGTATTCGGTGCACCCGCACTTGTGGTGCTACCGGTGTACCATATGCTATAGAATATTTTTTTATAAATTGAAAAAATTCTAGCATGCTAATACAACATCAATGTATGATGTCATAAAATTTCATATAAGACTTTGAAATATTTTTGAGATATAAAAATGATAAATTTGACACTAGTGTGATAATGGGTCAAATCTAAAGCCCAAGTTATGTTATGTACTATTCATTGTTGAATTTGTCATTTTTATTTTTTGAGTCATATTTCGAATTTTGATTTGAAATTTTGTGACTATCTGAATTGACATTGTGTGAGTGTGCTAATTTTTTTCAGATTTTTTAAACATTTTAAAAGCACAATGTGTATTCGGTGCATCAGTAGCACCACAAGCTCCGGTGCATCACATATTTTCCTGTTATTTTTATGCAGACGTTGTTTTTCTATATAACGAAGGTGGTTTCTCTCTCTTTTTTGCAGCTTTTTCTTTCCCCTTCTCAGCATTCCTGAGCCTCTTAGCAAATTGATTGGGATAATCGTGGAGTGTGCAGAGAGGTTGGATCAGCATCAGCTGGAATAAGCAGAGGACGTAGTCGAGGCTCTCCTCTTTTGATGCATCCTTTTGCTTCACAATCTTAGGGCATCTCCAACGGCGGCTCGTAAATTTAGGGCATCTCCAATGGAGGCTCGTAAATTTCCTCTTGTATCCGTCTGCGGACAGTGGGATCAGTCCGCTGACACGGATGTGAGAGGCGGTCATTCAATGCTGCCTGCATACATTTCAAACAACTTTTTTGACTAACCATATGAAACTTATGCAAACACGACGAATTTTCATATACACACGATACATTCATGCAAAAACGATGAATTTCATATAAAATGACGAAATTCATTATATTTCGGACATATTTCAAATAAAAGCGGAGCTTATCCGACTCTAGAGGTATAATAACTACACTAAATGATCACCGACGCCCGTTTCCCATGCCCAGCCATGAGCCCCGAGAACTCAAACTTTGCCTTCTCCAGTTCCGCCTCGGCTCTCTCCAGCTCCGCCTTCATAACCTCTGCCTCCGGGGCCCCGGAAAGTGAAGTTGTCCGCCTCTACATCACCACCAAGCGACTAATCGGCCGACGATGCTCAATGATAACCCACAAGTATAGGGGATCGCAATAGCTTTCGAGGGTAGAGTATTCAACCCAAATTTATTGATTCGACACAAGGGGAGCCAAAGAATATTCTTGAGTATTAGCAGTTGAATTGTCAATTCAACCACACCTGGATAACTTAGTATCTGCAGCAAAGTATTTAGTAGCAAAGTAATATGATAGTAATGGTAACAGTAGCAACAGTAAAGATAAATATTTTTTGGTTTTTGTAGTAGTTGTAACAGTAGCAACGGAAAAGTAAATAAGCGAAGAACAATATATGAAAAGCTTGTAGACAATGGATCAGTGATGGATAATTATGCCGGATGCAATTCCTCATGCAATAGTTATAACATAGGGTGATATAGAACTAGCTCCGGTTCATCAATGTAATATAGGCATGTATTTCGTAAATAGTCATACGTGCTTATGAAAAAGAACTTGCATGACATATTTTGTCCTACCCTCCCGTGGCAGCGGAGTCCTAGCGGAAACTAAGGGATATTAAGGCCTCCTTTTAATAGAGAATCGGACCAAAGTATTAACACATGGTGAATACATGAACTCCTCAAACTACGGTCATCACCGAGAAGTGTCCCGATTGTTGTCACTTCGGGGTTGTCAGATCATAACACATAATAGGTGACTATAGACTTGCAAGATAGGATCAGGAACACACATATATTGATGAAAACATAATAGGTTCAGATCTGAAATCATGGCACTCAGGCCCTAGTGACAAGCATTAAGCATAGCAAAGTCATAGCAACATCAATCTCAGAACATAGTGGATACTAGGGATCAAACCCTAACAAAACTAACTTGATTACATGGTAAATCTCATCCAACCCATCACCGTCCAGCAAGCCTACGATGGAATTACTCACGCACGACGGTGGGCATCATGAAATTGGTGATGGAGGATGGTTGATGATGACGACGGTGACGAATCCCCCTCTCCGGAGCACCGAACGGACTCCAGATCAGCCCTCCCGAGAGAGATTAGGGCTTGGCGGCGGCTCCGTGTCGTAAAACGCAATGAAACTTTCTCTCGGATTTTTTTCTCCGCAAGACGGTATATATGGAGTTGGAGTTGAGGTCGGAGGAGGTCCAGGGGGCCCACGAGATAGGAGGGCGCGCCCTAGGGGGCGCCCCCTGTCTCGTGGACATCCCGTGGGCCCCCTGGCCTTGATTCTTTCGCCAAAAATTCTTATTAAATCTGAAAAGTGCCTCCGTGGATTTTCAGGACATTCTGAGAACGTTTCTTTTCTACACATAAAACAACATCATGGTAGTTCTACTGAAAACAGCGTCAGTCCGGGTTAGTTTCATTCAAATCATGCAAGCTAGAGTCCAAAACAAGGGCAAGTGTTTGGAAAAGTAGATACGTTGGAGACGTATCAACTCCCCCAAGCTTAAACCTTTGCTTGTCCTCAAGCAATTCAGTTGATAAATTGTAAGTGATAAAGAAAAACTTTTACAAACTCTGTTTGCTCTTGTTGTTGTAAACATGAAAAGCCAGCATTCAAGTTTCAGCAAATATTACGAACTAACCATACTCACAATAACACATAGGTCTCACAATTACTCATATCAATAGCAAAATCAGCTAGCGAGCCATAATAATAAAACTCGGATGACAACACTTTCTCAAAACAATCATAACATGATATGACAAAATGGTATCTCGCTAGACCTTTCTGAGACCACAAAACATAAATGCAGAGCACCTTTAAAGATCAAGGACTAACTAAACATTGTAATTCATGGTAAAAGAGATCCAGTCAAGTCATAGACAATATAAATCAATAATAATGAATGCAAATGACAGTATGCTCTCCAGCGGGTGCTTTTAATAAGAAGGATGATGACTCAACATAAAAGTAAATAGATAGGCCCTTCGCAGAGGGAAGCAGGGATTTGTAGAGGTGCCAGAGCTTGATTTTAAAAATAGAGATTGAATAACATTTTGAGCGGCATACTTTCGCTATCAACGCAACACCTATGAGATGATTGTATCTTCCATACTAAATGCATTATAGGCAGTTCCCAAACAGAATGGTAAAGGTTTATACTCCCCCAACCACCAACAAGCATCAATCCATGGCTTGCTCGAAACAACGAGTGCCTCCAACATACAACAGCCCTGGGAGAGTTTTGTTTAATTATTTTTGATTTGCTTTGATCTTTTTGGATCATGTGACTGGGCATCCCGGTCACCGGCCCTTTCTCGTGAATGAGGAGCGGAGTCCACTCCTCTGAGAATAACCCACCTAGCATGGAAGAAATAGGCAGCCCTAGTTGTTACATGAGCTGCTCGAGCATACAAAACAGAATTTCATTTGAAGGTTTGGAGTTTGGCACATACAAATTTACTTGGAACGGCAGGTAAATATCGCATATAGGTAGATATAGTGGACTCATATGGAACAACTTTGGGGTTTAACGAGTTTGGATGCACAAGCAGTATTCCCGCTTAGTACAGGTGAAGGCTAGCAAAAGACTGGGAAGCGACCAACTGAGAGAGCGACAACAGTCGTAAGCATGCATTAAGATTAATTCACACCGAGTACAAGCATGAGTAGGATATAATCCACCATGAACATAAATATCGTGAAGGCTATGTTGATTTGATTCAACTACATGTGTGAATATGTGCCAAGTCGAGTCACTCAATTCATTCAAAGGAGGATACCATCCCATCATACCACATCATAATCATTCTAATAGCATGTTGGCACGCAAGGTAAACCATTATAACTCATAGCTAATCAAGCATGACACAAGTAACTATAATCTCTAAATGTCATTGCAAATATGTTCACTTCATAATAACTGACTCAGGAACGATGAACTCATCATATTTACAAAAACAAGAGGTCGAGTTTATACCAGATTTTCTCATTCCAATAAGTCCATCATATATCGTCATTATTGCCTTTCACTCGCACGACCGAACGATGTGTATAATAATAAGAGTGTACGTGCATTGGACTAAGCTGGAATCTGCAAGCATTCAACTCAAGAGAGAAGACAAGTAATGTGGGCTCTAAATTAAATAAACAATCATGTATATAAGAGCCACTAAGCATTTTCAATATAGTCTTCTCGACCCCCAAAGGAAAGAAAAGAAAATAAAACTATTTACACGGGAAAGCTCCCAACAAGTAAAAGGAGAACGAGAAATCTTTTTGGGTTTTCATTTTAATTCCTACTACAGGCAAGGAAATTAAACTAACTAATTTTTTTGGTTTTTCTCAAGGTTTATCAATCACACAAGAAGAAGACTAGAAAAAGGAAATTAAACTAGCATGAATAATACAATGAAAGAGTATGAGCACCGACGACTAGTGTGTGAATATGAATGTAAAGTCGGTGAGAAATACGTACTCCCCCAAACTTAGGCTTTTGGCCTAAGTTGGTTTAATACCAAGGATCGCCTGGCTGATATCCATAAGTGAAACCGGGGTTGTACTGAGATGCAGCGGCAACCGCCTCCTGAGCTGCAGCGTGTTGGCGAGCTGCCTCCACTCCCATCTCGTATTCAGCTGCTTCCTCTCTGGTGACAACATGTCTTCCTTTTGCCTGATGATCAAAAAGGTAGGGAGCAGGAAGAGTAACAGGGACGACGTTGCGTCTGTCATAGATTAGTCGATAATGGAGGAATTGTTGATTCCTCTCAAGAAATTGATGACTAAACATAGCTTCTTTATCCAAATAAACAGGAGGCATTATCATATCTCCTTCTCGTGGGGCTATACCAAGAAAATTAGCTACACGGGTTGCATAAATTCCTCCAAAGAAATTTCTCTTTCTACTATTATTCTGCAACCTACGTGCAACTATTGCCTCCAAGTTATAACCTTTATAACCTGGCACAACACTCTTGAGGACACAAAGATCAGGGGCACACATGTGACATACCTCGTCCTTACCGTTAATGCATCTACCAATAAAGAGAGCAAAATAATATATGGCAGGAAAATGAATGCTCCCTATGGTAGCTTGTGCTACGTCCCTAGATTCTCCCACAGTAATATTCGCAAGGAAATCTCTAAATTCAGATTTGGAAGGATCATTAATATTAGGGCCATTTGCATTTCTGTCCCTAACTCGAACCCACTCACAGATTTACCCCTAATTTCAAAGTGTGTTCAAATTTGCCCCTCTGCCGTTAGGTGACCTTACAAAACTGCCCTTCCGTGTCGTTTCCGTTAGGTCAAAGGCCTTTGACCGTCTGTCGGACGTTTCCTGGACATTTTGCCCTTGCCTCCATGTGTCACTTACATGTGGGACCCACCAAGAGGAAAAATAAAAATACTCTCCTATTCTAAGTCAAGCTACTCAACATTGACTAGGTCAACAAAGGACATGGGCCCACATGTCAGGGCCTCATTATTTATTAATTACTATGATAATTAGCTTTGCTTTTTAGCACACCCGCAAAAAACATGTCAGGGCCTGGATATTTAGCACTATTAATTATGGAGGGCCCACAAGTCATACTCACAGGTAATAATTACCTGACCTATCAGGCACACTTGGCCGTACCTCATCCCGGCGATTTCACTGTCGGCGACCACAAATCGCGACCGAGGCACATCAGGTTCGCTCTACAGAGGACGGCTGGACGCACTGCTAGCACCTATGCGTAGCTGGAGACTAGGCGCATCTATTGGTGGTGGAGTTGGTCCAAATGGTCGCCGGAATCGGGGACGGTGACGAGCAGAGCGGCGGCTGAGCTACAGTTTGGTCGTGTGCGTTGCCGTGTGATGAAAACGAGTGGACTACACGTCTTGGTGGCTTCCAGTGGCCTTCAGGATCACTCTGTAACAACACAAGGACACTGGGGGCTTGGCATCGATGCGTGCAACGGCCATGGCGGCTGGCGGCGCTCGGGCTTGGGATGCAGCTAGCGGAAGAAATTGACGGGCTTAAAACAAGGGGGGAGCAGGAGCGCACAACGATCTCGCCGGAATCAACAGAAGGCTCGGGGAAGGTCAGACGACGGCGAATCTAGGCCGATGGCCGGCGAGCAGAGGCGGACGAGATTGCTTCGATGGCGGAGTTGCAGGGCACCCGAGGTCATGATCCACGGTGTGGTGATGCTATGCTTGACGGCGGGACTCGAAGACATGCTGGTGCGGCTTCTCCATGCCATTGTCCACGAGAACGGCGGTGCTCGGGTGAGCGTGCGGGCGACATGCCCTCAGGAGAGGAAGACGATGGCCAGCCAGAGAGCTGGGCTGGCTGGGCCGTCCGTGGCCAAAAGGTAAGTGCGCTCTGCCTTTTTTTTCAGGGGCACAACTGTCCATCAAACGTCTAGAAAACGGTCAAAGGCCTTTGACCTAACGGAAACAGCACGGAAGGGCATTTCTGTAAGGTCACCTAACGGCAGAGGGGCAAATTTGAGCACACTTCAAAATTAAGGGTAAATCTGAGTAGTGGGTTCGAGTTAGGGACACAAATGTAAAAGACCCTTAATATTACCCCACTGCGGGAGTTTGCAAGCAGTTGTAAAATCCTCTAAGTCCATGGTGTAAGATGTATCATAAATATCAAATAGGACACTAGGAGAATTACGCGTACATTTATATTTAAACCTCCGCACAAAGGAATCAGTCAATTGAAAGTACTGATGACACTTATCTTGTAAGAAGTCCTCTAGCTCAGCATTACGCACATACGCGTCAAATTCCTCCTTGAAGCCTGCTTCGACCATAAAATCATCGGATGGCCACTCACAAGCCCGTACATATGCATTCCTCGGCAATTCAACGTCTTGCTCACGTATAGCAATCCTTGGCCCTTTCTTTGCCGAGGAACCACCTTGGTACATTCTCCTATGCATATTTCTTTTTCTGAAATTTTAGTAACTTCAAAATAAAAGTGCATAAAACTAAACAAGATTGACAGCAACTACTCCTACAAGTGCCTAGAGCCCATATCATGCATTGGAATTGCTTGGGACCTTAAAAATTTAACATGCAAGCTCAAGAACAGGGTCACCAAGACAGCAAGGATTTGCAATGAATAAAGCACTAGAGCAAAAACTAATTGAACCAATGGAGGAGTCACATACCAAGCAACAATCTTCCAAAGCAGTTTTGTGAATGGAGCTTTGAGCTAAGAGATCGAAAATTGCAGCAAAACGAGCTAGAACTCGTGCTTGAGCTGGGTGGGGATTTTTTTGGGTAGAAGATGAAGTGTGTGGGTGCTGGCATAAGTGGAGGGGAGCCACCAGGGGCCCACGAGACAGGGGGGCGCTCCCTATAGGGGGGGCGCGCCCTCCTCTCTCGTGGCCTGGCGCTTGCCCCTTTTGCAGTGTTTTCAGTGCCTAAAATCCTCAAATATTCCAGAAAAAATAATACTAAATTTGCAGGGCATTTGGAGCACTTTTATTTTTGGACTATTTTTTAATGCACGGATAATTTAGAAAACAGACGGATAATACTTTTTTGCTTTATTTATTCTAAATAACAGAAAGTAAAAAGAGGGTACAGAAGGTTGTGCCTTCTAGTTTCATCCATCTCGTGATCATCAAAATGAACCCGCTAACAAGGTTGATCAAGTCTTGTTAACAAACTCATTCCGAATAACACGGAACCGGAGAAGTTTCGAATAACACTAAGTTACCTCAACGGGGATATGAAAATCCCCAACAATAAGAATATCATACTTTTTCTTGACAGTAGGGAGAGGAAATTCAAAACCTCCAAAAATGATAGTTGGAACTTTTTCAATAGAATTGATGCTATGAACTTGAGATTGTTTCCTCAGAAAGTGTACCGTATGCTCATTGCCATTAACATGAAAAGTGACATTGCCTTTGTTGCAATCAACAACGGCCCCTGCAGTATTAAGAAAAGGTCTACCAAGGATAATAGACATACTATCGTCCTCGGGAATATCAAGAATAACAAAGTCCGTTAAGATAGTGACATTTGCAACCACAACATGCACATCCTCACAAATACCGACAGGTATAGCAGTTGATTTATCAGCCATTTGCAAAAATATTTCAGTAGGTGTCAACTTATTCAATTCAAGTCTACGATATAAAGAGAGAGGCATAAGACTAACACCGTCTCCAAGATCACATAAAGCAGTTCTAACATAATTTCTTTTAATGGAGCATGGTATAGTTGGAACACCCGGATCTCCAAGTTTCTTTGGTATTCCACCCTTAAAAGTGTAATTGGCAAGCATGGTGGAAATTTCAGCTTCCGGTATCTTTCTTTTATTTGTAATGATATCCTTCATATACTTAGCATAAGGATTTAATTTAAGCATATCAGTTAAGCACATACGTAAGAAAATAGGTCTAATCATTTCAGCAAAGTGCTCAAAATCCTCATCATCCTTTGACTTGGATGGTTTAGGAGGAAAGGACATGGGTTTCTGAACCCATGGTTCTCTTTCTTTCCCGTGCTTTCTAGCAACAAAATCTCTCTTATCATAACGTTGATTTTTTGATTGTGGGTTATCAAGATCAACAGTAGGTTCAATCTCTACATCATTGTTATTACTAGGTTGAGCATCTACATGAACATCATTATTAGCATTATCATCAGGTTCATGTTCATCTCTTGATTGTGTTTCAGCATCAGAGATAGAAGTATCATTAAGATTCTCAAGTGTTTCTTCATTAGATTCACTAGAAGTTTGCAAAGTCCTATCATTCTTCTTTTTCTTCTTCTTAGAAGAACTAGGAACATCTAGATTATTATTCTGAGAATCTTGTTCAATTCTTTTAGGGTGGCCTTCAGGATACAGAGGTTCCTGAGTCATTCTACCAGTTCTAGTAGCCACTCTAACGACAAAGTCATTTTTATTTTTCAATTCATCAAGCAAATCATTTTGAGCTTTGAGTACTTGCTCAGCTTGAGTAGCAACCATAAAAGCATATTTGCTAACGCGGTGAAGTTTATCTTTAACTCTAGCCAGATTATCACCTACGCGTCCTATCTCGAAAGCAGTGTTCTTTAACTCTCTACCAACATAAGCATTAAAACTTTCTTGTCTAGCCATAAAGTCATCAAACTCATCTAAGCATCGGCTATGAAATTTAGTAGAGGGTATTTCAACTTTATCATATCTATAGAGAGAATTTACCTTTACTACCTGTGTCGGGTTATCAAGACAATGTGGTTCTTCAGGCGGTAAATTAAGACCATGTATTTCTTCAATAGGTGGTAAATTCTTAACTTCTTCAGCTTTAATACCTTTTTCTTTCATTGATTTCTGTGCCTCTTGCATATCTTCAGGACTGATAAATAAAACACCTCTCTTCTTCGGAGTGGGTTTACGAATAGGCTCAGGAGTTGGCTCAATTGGTTCAGGAATTACTTCAGGAACTGGCTCGGGAAGAGTCCAATTATTTTCATTAGTCAACATATTATTCAATAATATTTCAGCTTCATCGACTGTTCTTTCCCTGAAAAGACAACCAACACAACTATCCAAGTGGTCCTTGGAAGCATCAGTTAGTCCATTATAAAAGATATCAAGTATTTCATTTTTCTTAAGAGGATGATCAGGCAAAGCATTAAGTAACCGGAGAAGCCTCCCTCAAGCTTGTGGGAGACTCTCTTCTTTGATTTGCACAAAATTATATATTTGCCGCAAGGCAGCTTGTTTCTTATGAGCAGTGAAATATTTAGCAGAGAAGTAATAAATCATATCCCGGGGACTACGCACACAACCAGGAGCAAGAGAATTATACCAATTCTTAGCATCACCCTTTAATGAGAATGGGAAAATCTTAAGGATATATAAATAGCGAGACTTCTCATCATGAGTAAATAGGGTGGCTATATCATTCAACTTGGTAAGATGTGCCACAATAGTTTCAGATTCAAGGCCATAAAAAGGATCAGATTCAACTAAAGTAATAATATCAGGATCAACAGAGAATTCATAATCCTTATCAGTAACACAGATAGGTGAAGTAGCAAAAGTAGGATCGGGTTTCATTCTAGCATTAAGAGACTGCTGCTTCCATTTAGCTAATAATTTCTTAAGATCATTTCAATCATTGCAAGCAAGAATAGCTTCAGCAGCTTCTTTGTTTATAACATAACCCTTAGGAACAACAGGTAAAACATAATCATTGAGGGAACGTTCATCATCACTATCATCAATAATAGGTTCTTCAATATTTTCATTCCCCCTAACTCTAGCAAGTTGTTCATCTAGAAATTCACCTAATGGCAAAATAGTATCACGCACAGAAGTAGTTTCATCATGCATAGCAGAAGTGGCATCATCGATAACATTGCGACATATCAGAATTCATAGCAGTAGCAGGTTTAGGTGTCGCAAGCTTACTAATAACGGAAGGAGAATCTAATGCAGAGCTAGATGGCAGTTCCTTACCTCCCCTCGTAGTTGAGGGCAAAATCTTGGTCTTAGCATCTTTTAAGTTCTTCATAGTGATCAACAGATATAAATCCCAAGTGACTCAGAGAATAGAGCTATGCTCCTCGGCAACAGCGCCAGAAATTAGTCTTGATAACCCACAAGTATAGGGGATCGCAACAGCTTTCGAGGGTAGAGTATTCAACCCAAATTTATTGATTCGACATAAGGGGAGCCAAAGAATATTCTTGAGTATTAGCAGTTGAGTTGTCAATTCAACCACACCTGGATAACTTAGTATCTGCAGCAAAGTATTTAGTAGCAAAGTAATATGATAGTAATGGTAACAGTAGCAACAGTAAAGATAAATGTTTTTGGGTTTTTGTAGTAGTTGTAACAGTAGCAACGGAAAAGTAAATAAGCGAAGAACAATATATAAAAAGCTCGTAGGCAATGGATCAGTGATGGATAATTATGCCGGATGCGATTCCTCATGCAATAGTTATAACATAGGATGATATAGAACTAGCTCCAGTTCATCAATGTAATGTAGGCATGTATTCCGTAAATAGTCATACGTGCTTATGGAAAAGAACTTGCATGACATCTTTTGTCCTACCCTCCCGTGGCAGCGGGATCCTAGCGAAAACTAAGGGATATTAAGGCCTCCTTTTAATAGAGAACCGGACCAAAGCATTAACACATGGTGAATACATGAACTTCTCAAACTACGGTCATCACCGAGAAGTGTCCCGATTATTGTCACTTCGGGGTTGTCAGATCATAACACATAATAGGTGACTATAGACTTGCAAGATAGGATCAGGAACACACATATATTGATGAAAACATAATAGGTTTAGATCTGAAATCATGACAATCGGGCCCTAGTGACAAGCATTAAGCATATCAAAGTCATAGCAAGATCAATCTCAGAACATAGTGGATACTAGGGATCAAACCCTAACAAAACTAACTTGATTACATGGTAAATCTCATCCAACCCATCACTGTCCAGCAAGCCTACGATGGAATTACTCACGCACGGCGGTGAGCATCATGAAATTGGTGATGGGGGATGGTTGATGATGACGACGGCGACGAATCCCCCTCTCCGGAGCCCCGAACAAACTCCAGATCAGCCCTCCCGAGAGAGATTAGGGCTTGGCGGCGGCTCCGTGTCGTAAAACGCGATGAAACTTTCTCTCTGATTTTTTTCTCTGCGAGACGGTATATATGGAGTTGGAGATGCGGTCGGAGGAGGTCCAGGGGGCCCACGAGATAGGAGGGCGCGCCCTAGGGGGGGGGCGCCCCCCTGTCTCGTGGACAACTGAATTCGCTTGAAATACAACAAAATATTTTGAAATTTCAAAAAATCATTTGAATTTGTGTGAACTACCATAATGGTTGAAATATTTTGACCAAAACACAATTATTTTATTACCGATTGAAATGACCAGAAATTCTCAAGAAAAATCGTTGTACTAGTTCTGTGTCACCTGTTTTACCTTGATACTTCAGTTGTTCTATCATGCTCATTTCTTCTTCTTGTTGTTGTTGCTTTCATGCAGATGCCGTCACTCCGATAACCTGTGCCATAATAGTGTTCCTGTTTGCTCTCCAGCATTACGGCACCCACCGCGTCGGGTTTCTCTTCGCTCCCATAATTCTAGCCTGGCTGATCTGCATGAGCGCGCTTGGGGTGTACAATATCATCTACTGGAACCCTCAGGTTTACATGGCACTCAATCCCGTATACATGTTCAAATTCTTGAAGAAGACCAAGAAGTCTGGTTGGATGTCCCTCGGAGGGATTCTGCTCTGCATGATAGGTAAAGTTCAGTATGAAATGAATCCTTGGTTTAAACAGTTTTTTATTTTTTGCCAAAATTACACAGGGGAATTGTCCAAATGTAAACAGTCTGACATAATTTGCTTCTTTCCAGGATCTAAAGCAATGTTTGCAGATCTTGGCCATTTCTCCTACAGTGCAATCCAGGTTAATTTCAGCAACTAGTTCAGTTCCTATGCTATTTTCTGTTCAACTCATCATGCTGTTTGGGCAAATCTTGACTCTGCTCCTGGTTTTGCAGCTTGCTTTTACTGATATATTTAGCGAGGCGATTCTCAATATGCTATAGCGTGCTATTAGCGACGCTATAGCGCGCTATTTTTTTCAGTGAATTACAGAGCAACATCAGACCAATATTACAAAGGAGGTTCTAGAATTTTTTGCAAGCTTGGGACCATAATTAAGAAGCTCTCCTCATCAAACGTTAACAATAGAATGTGATGGCAGTTTGATTTCTTCACTCCTAGACTGGAACTGTAATAATCAAATCAGTACGTTCCCCACTTCTGCTCAAAGCAGCATCTACAGACTATAGATGCACTGTGTCCTACATCTACTTGTTATAACATGACCTCGGCCAGAAATAAGGCGCCCTCTCGGGCACCCGCGCTCTTGCGCCGCCGCTGCCACGCAATATTGCATGGTCACCGCCGAGCATGACACGCCCGAGGGTGAATCAGCGCCAATGTCCAGCCGGGGTTCCATGGGAGTTCACCAAGTTCCAGGCGGTCGGTCCCTCTGACCAGCCGCCGTTGAGCGTTGTCCCAATGGAGGACTGAGAACGGGAGGCTCTAGGAGAGATGGAGGCGCCATTACCTGATCCCGCGCTACCGCCGAGGATGCAGTCATCCGCCACCGCCGTTCCAAAGAGAGAGGATTGAGAGCATAATTGGTTTGCTACCAACACTTGGCATTGCCAATATTTGGCAAGCCAACATTTGGCAAAGTTAAAAGTTGCCAACATTTGGCAACTTTTTGTGATATTGACAACAAGAATTGGCAAGCAACCAATCTCTAGCCAATATTTGGCAGTTGCCAAAATTTGGCATGCCAACTTTTGGCATCGAACCAATTATGCTCTGATTCGCAGACTCTCCACACCGCCACGCCACCTCTGACCAACGAGAGTCGCCGCTTGTGTGTGCGGCAGGTTTTTTTTTCGAGGGCTTCGCTGAAGCCAGAACAGTTGGGCCGGCCCAGCAAGCAGTTTTCTGTAGCATTTTACTGACTTCACTGCAGGGGCGCACTATGGCATTCCTTAAAAAAAGGGGCGCACTATGGCGAACCATTTTTTGTTTTAAAAAAATCATTTTCCCCTAAAAGAGCTACACTGTAGCAATCGCTTAAAAGAACGAAAAAAACTAACGCCCACACATGTGATATCTTGCACATTGCCAACACGCCTCCATCACCACTCATTTTGCCACGTATAAACAGATGACATCAACAAGAATCTTTTTGGTTTTCGGCTTAAAAATGTTTTATCTCCTAATTAAAAATCCGTTTTCATCATTAAATCCGTCTCCATGAGATCTTCAAAACTAAATCCCATGTTGATATGTTTCAACGAAATTATTTTTTGCGCAAAAGTTTCCGTGATGTTTACACTGTAGTTGCCATAGTGCTTAAACTAAAGTTTCCATGTGGCAGTTTTAGTTTGTAGAGCATTGCAATTTTAGTTTTTTGATGATGACAATTTTTGTACTTTGATCATGAAAATTATTTTTTGTATGAACCATGACAATTTTAAGTGCATGCAGCATGGCAATTTTAGTTTATAGTTCATGGCAAGTCTAGTTTCTTAATTCCCCATTTTATAATATGTAAAAAATTACTTTTAAATGTAGAAAAAAATAGCTGAAAAATATTATGGCAACTTCAGTGTAAACATCATGGCAATTCATATGCAATACACATGGCAACTTTTAACCGAAAAAAATTCATCAAAATATATTGACATGAGATCTAGTTTCGAAGATCTCATCGCGAGGGATTTAATGATGAAAACAGATCTTTAATAGGATTTTTCATTTAAAAGATAAAACATTTTAAAAATTGAAAATCCAAAAAGATTACCACATGCATGCATGCGGTGACGTGGCGCGGTCTGTGTGTTATAAGACGTGTAGGCAGGTTTGGCTTCCGTCACACATGCGGATGTTAGAGTTGTCCTAAAAGAATAAAGAATGCCAGAGTGCCCACCTCCTCGGGCTTGTCGAGGGCTGAGAGCACTTCCGAGCCATATGTCCCGTGGTGGCGTGCCGCAATGGCCTGTTGAGGCGTCTCTATGTTGTCCAATCTGCCCGGACGGTGCGTGTCTGGGTGATCCGGCTGGGCGGGTCTATTACGGGTGAACCACGGGGCGTGTTCGGGGCCACCGTCATTGGGCGATGTCGGGCGTGCCCCTGATGGCCTCCTCGCATACAAACGCGGGGCTAGGCTCGCATGTCGGTGGACTCGCCCCGCGCACAGGGCTAGTCCGGTCGTGACAAGCGGGGCGTGTGTCGTGCACACCTGCATCGGCTCGCACGCTGGGGCGCGTGTCACGCCTGCAAAATATGGCTCAACCGTGAGGCAAGGCGGTCATATTCTCTGGCCCCATACATGGGGACGCGTGCCCATGCAAGTGGCCGGTGGGGTGTGAAGCCCTTGTCCTGCGTGGCGCCCAGAGCGACGACTCGCGCGTGGGATCAGGTTGTCGGTACTGCACGTCCCGTGTCGGGGTCGGTTCAAGTTGTGTCATTTGCGACATGCGAATGCAGTGCACGCGGAGTGAGACCAACGGCACTACCCATCCGACTAACAGATGCACGTCCGGGCAGGCCATCCGCACGGCCGCATTCGGCTGGCACGTCTGGAACAACCGACTAGGGCCGAGACACATACACATGGGTTGGCCCGCCTGTCAGCATCTTTGGACCTCACCGGCCTGGTCCGGGAACGCAAAGCGAGCCCGTGTGACCCCGTTGAGGTTGGATCAGGCGTAGCCAGTCACAGGGGACCAGGAAGAGCCCGGATGGCCAGCGTTGTGTTTGCCGTGCTCGGTGTGCTATGGAGTCCCTGATCGGATCTCACGGGAATGTATCCGGTGCACCCGCACTTGTGGTGCTACCGGTGCACCAGATGCTATAGAATATTTTAAAAAATTTGGAAAAAATGCTAGCATGTTAATACAACATCAATGTATGATGTCGTAAAATTTCATATAAAACTTTGAAATATTCTTGAGATATAAAAATGATAAATTTGACATCAGTGTGATAATGGGCCAAATCTAAAGCCCAAGTTATGTTATGTACTATTCATTGTTGAATTTTCCATTTTTATTTTTCGAGCCATGTTTCGAACTTTGATTTGAATTTTTGTGACTACCTGAATTGATGTTGTGTCAGTGTGCTAATTTTTTTCAGATTTTTTAAATATTTTAAAAGCACAATGTGTATTCGGTGCATCAGTAGCACCGCTCCGGTGCAGCAGATATTTTCCCGTTCTATTTATGTGGGCGTTGTTTTTCTTTATAACGAAGGTGGTTTCTCTCTATTTTTTGCAGCTTTTTCTTTCCCCTTCTCAGCAGTCCTGACACGGATGCGAGAGGCGGTCATTCAATGCTGCCTGCATACATTTCAAACAACTTTTTGACTAACCGGATGAAACTTATGCAAACACGACGGATTTTCATATACACACGATACATTCATGCAAAATCGAGGAATTTCATATAGAATGACGAAATTCATTACATTTCGGACATATTTCAACTAAAAGCGGAGCTTATCCGACTCTAGAGGTATAATACCTTAACTAAATGATCATTGATGCCCGTTCCCCATGTCCGGCCATGATCCCGAGAACTCAAACTTCACCTTCTCCAGTTCCGCCTCGGCTATCTCCAGTTCCGCCTTTGTAACCTCTGCCTCCGGGGCCCTGGAGAGTGAAGTTGTCCGCCTCTACATCACCGCCAAGCGACTAATCGGCCGACGATGCTCAACACACTAAGCATGGCGTCGACGGGAGGGGAGGAGTGGTGGCCTTCTTGGGACCCGAGCGGTGGCCACCTACCATGCACTACTCTTCCTTGCTGTCGGCGGTGCCCGTGGACGTGCCGGCTTCGTGGTCGTGGCGGCGGGCCACGGCCTCAACGATGGCGGCGATGTCCTCCTCTTCGTCCTTGCCCCAAACCTCGTGTGTCGCCTTGTCGAACTCCTTATAGGCGGCCTCCAATTCGGCCAGATGCTGGTGATACCACCAGCGGGCGAGGGTGGTGGATCTCACCGGTAGGTCGGTAGGACTCGAGAAACGCCGCCTGCTCCTCTAGGTCCGCGTCTAGCGCTATCGTTCTGCCGGCAGCGAGCTGCTCCTCCGCTTTCTAGTGCTCCTAGAGGAGCCGGTGGTTGTAGGTGGTGACATGCGCCTCCCGCTCCTCCTGCTCCATCACTACTAGGGAAAACCTTATACACAGAGGTATAGCAGTAGCGTTGGTCAAAACTCGGCGCTAGCGCCTATAACCATTGTTTTAGCAGTAGCGCGTCTGCACAGAAAAGCGCTAAAGGTAATATGCCCTAGAGGCAATAATAAAGTTATTATTTATTTCCTTATATCATGATAAATGTTTATTATTCATGCTAGAATTGTATTAACCGGAAACATAATACATGTGTGAATACATAGACAAACAGAGTGTCACTAGTATGCCTCTACTTGACTAGCTCATTAATCAAAGATGGTTATGTTTCCTAGCCATGGACAAAGAGTTGTCATTTGATTAACGGGATCACATCATTAGGAGAATGATGTGATTGACTTGACCCATTCCGTTAGCTTAGCACTTGATCGTTTAGTATGTTGCTATTGCTTTCTTCATGACTTATACATGTTCCTATGACTATGAGATTATGCAACTCCCGTTTACCGGAGGAACACTTTGTGTGATACCAAACATCACAACGTAACTGGGTGATTATAAAGGAGCTCTACAGGTGTCTCCGAAGGTACATGTTGGGTTGGCATATTTCGAGATTAGGATTTGTCACTCCGATTGTCGGAGAGGTATCTCTGGGCCCTCTCGGTAATACACATCACTTAAGCCTTGCAAGCATTGCAACTAATGAGTTAGTTGTGGGATGATGTATTACGGAACGAGTAAAGAGACTTGCCGGTAATGAGATTGAACTAGGTATTGAGATACCGACGATCGAATCTCGGGCAAGTAACATACCGATGACAAAGGGAACAACGTATGTTGTTATGCGGTCTGACTGATAAAGATCTTCGTAGAATATGTGGGAGCCAATATGAGCATCCAGGTTCCGCTATTGGTTATTGACCGGAAACATGTTTCAGTCATGTCTACATTGTTCTCGAACCCGTAGGGTCCGCACGCTTAAGGTCTCGATGACAGTTATATTATGAGTTTATGAGTTTTGATGTACCGAAGGAATTCGGAGTCCCGGATGAGATCGGGGATATGACGAGGAGTCTCGAAATGGTCGAGACATAAATATTGATATATTGGAAGCCTAGATTGGATATCGGAATTGTTCCGGGTGAAATCGGGATTTTTCCGGAGTACCGGGGGGTTACCGGAACCCCCCCCCCCCGGGGGTTAATGGGCCTACATGGGCCCTAAGGGAGAAGAGGAGGGCCAGCCAGGGCAGGCCGCGCGCCCCCTCCCCCTAGTCCAAATAGGACAAGGAAGGGGGGCGGCGCCCCCCTTTCCTCTTTCCCCTTCCCCCTTTCCTTGTCCTACAAGGCAAGAGGGGGGAGTCCTACTCCCGGTGGGAGTAGGACTCCTCCAGGCGCACCCCTAGGGGCCGGCCGCACCTCCCCCCTCCCTCCTTTATATACGGGGGCAGGGGCACCCCATAACACACAAGTTGATCTTCGTGATCATTCCTTAGCCGTGTGCGGTGCCCCCTCCACCATATTCCACCTCAGTCGTATCGTTGCGGTGCTTAGGCGAAGCCCTGCATCGGTAGAACATCATCATCGTCACCACGCCATCGTGCTGACGGAACTCATCCCCAACACCCTGCTGGATCGGAGTCCGGGGATCGTCATCGAGCTGAACGTGTGCTGAACTCGGAGGCACCGTACGTTCGGTGCTTGGATCGGTCGGATCGTGAAGACGTACGACTACATCAACCGCGTTGTCATAACGCCTCCGCTTTCGGTCTATGAGGGTACGTGGACACACTCTCCCCTCTCGTTGGTATGCATCACCATGATCTTGCATGTGCGTAGGAATTTTTTTTAAATTACTACGTTCCCCAACAAGCGCTACTACTATAATTCCCTCACTAGTGCCGGTAGGCTAGGATTAGGAGTAGCGGTTCTCCCAGAAGCACGCTACTGCTAAAAACTTTGTAGCAGCACGTTTATGTTGTAGAGCACTACTGCTATGAAAAAGAAAATAAATAGAAAAATAAGTAGAAAAGTAAATGAAAATGAAAGAAATAGAAAAAGGAGAAATGAAAAAAAGAAAATGTAAAGAAAACAAAAGAAAAAGAAAACAGAAAGGAATAGCTGTAGCGCGTTTGTTGGAAAACGCTATAGCTAGCTTAGCTATAGCGCGTTTCGGCAAAACACGCTACTGCTAGTTTGACTTAAATCCCGGCAGCACGGACTCAAAATTTCGCTAAGTCCTTTCCCCCCTCTACTACCCTCTGTCCCCCAACTGCTCCATCGCCGCCGTCGCCCTGCCGCCTTCGACCACACCATCACCACCTGAGGCCGCCTTCGACCACACCATCGTCACCCGAGGCTGCCCTCGACCTCACAGCCGCCGCCTGAGGCCGTCGTCGACCTTACCGTCGCCTCCCTCGAGCTCACCGCCGCCGCCCTCGACCTCACCGCCGCCGCCCGAGCCAGAGCCTGCCCTTGCCGCCGATCGTAAGGCTCTGCCTCTCCTATCCCCTACCCTCCTCTCTCTCTCTTCTAGGGCAATTCATATATATGTTGATACTGTGTTGATGTTCATATGAACCCTAGGTGTTCATATGAACCCTAGATTTTTTTAGGGCAGTAGGCATTTTATAGCATTTAGGAAAAATGATTAGCATTTTTTTAGGAAATTAGCTAGGGCAATTTTTATGAAAATGCCTAAATAGTAATTCCCTTTAGCTTTAAACTAATAGAGGGTATATAAATAATAGTAGCATTTAGATTTAAATTAACAGAGGCTATAAACAAAAAACACTTAGCTATAAAAAAATATTTGGACGATGGACCTGAATTTGTTCCAAATTTCATTCAAATGAAATTTGAATTATTTGGACTATGGACCTGAATATTTTTGAAGAAATTGGGTGAGCTTGACGCCCTCACAGTATCTGTCACACCGGCCCCCTTCAATAAATGTATAATCTCCCGTTTTTGTTGCCTTTCGGATGTCTCACGTTGCAGACTTTTCTTTACAGGCCGACGAAACCCCGTGCACCATATTGTACACCATCGGCGACCAGAAGGTGGACGTGGGGAAGGCGACGATAATGGAGCCGAAGGAACCATTGTTCCACAGCCGGCCGATCCCCCCGAATGTCTTCAAGGTTTCTGTGGCTAGTGTCAAACCGGGCCACAAGAATTTGCCTCCTTTGATAGTAGTGGGGGATGACGACGAGACCCCGCGGCGGCTTGGTGATTGTTGCAATGGGTGGGTCCTGTTGTGGCCAAAGAGTCTGCTTCATCTGGAGGCGGCCGGGAGCACACCCACGAGCACGCAGCCTCAGCAAGGTATGAACATCAACACCCCACCTACCCAATTAGCGTCGGGTGTCGGGTTGGGTGGTAGCGGACGGGGTAAGAAGGAGGCTCCATTAGTCGCTGATGACGTCACCATGGATGAGGATGAGGATGACGATGGCACTCAACAATATGTCTATACTAGGGCCTCCTTAGGGTTTGAGCGTCATGAGTCGGTGCCTGAATTGCCGTCTTCGGTAGTAAAGAAGTCTAGGAAGAGAGCGAGGAAAGGCAAAAAAGCTGATTCTATGATCCAGCCGCCTCAGCAGCCTCGGCTTTAGGACCGTATAGATATCCCGATGCGGATAAATGGCATATCCCTAGTCAACCAATCCTACCTGCAACAGTGCTACGGGCCAGATTCGGCGATCTAAGGAGACTTCATGATGATGTGCTGCGGATAGAGAAAGGCCGCATCGCCTCGAAAGATCCAGGATACCCACTCTACGTGGTTAACATTCCGCGGCAAATGTCATACATTGACTGCTTCCCCGCAGATAAGTTCTTCCTTCGATTCGATTACATATTCAACATGTTTCACGTGAAGAAGCTGGATTTTACGTTTGTCTGCCTTTATGCCTTGCACATGAACTACATCATCGGGGTTGAGCAGATACCTCATATCTGTGTTGCTGACCCGTACTACATGCACGAGGGCTTCTTGGGAGTCTGCGCAAAGCACATTGAATATGCGAGGGATTACATCATCAGTTTCATGCTTGCCAATAAGGACAAGGAGGCGATTATCGTGCCTTATCATCCCGTGTAAGTCATCCGCGCTGCTATCCTTCCTTCGATTTCAATCATTCATTTGCACGGTGGAGGCTAATTAATTTGAGGTGTACTTATTTTGCGCAGCGGCGGGCGCGCCGTCCTCATCATCCTCTACCCCCGATTCTCCCACGCTCTTTACTTGGACTCATCGAAGAACATTCACAAAAAGGATTACACCCACATCAAGGATGTTCTCGACAGTGCTATGTTTTACTACCAAGCACAGGGTGGAGAGGTCGAGGACAAGAAGAGAAGGGGCGGTAGGGTTGCCTTCAGCTATAAGACCGACTTCTGCTGCATCCAGCAACCGAACGATTCTCTTAATGATGGATTCTATGTCCTACACCACATGCTGGAGTACAAATGGGATCACCAGAACCTTCGCATGTCACCCAGATCCGGCGATGCCCATATTCTGCAATGGGCAAAGGACATAGGAGATATCGAGGATCATCGACTTCGAGCTGAGCTCTATAACATCCAGCGCGAACTTGCCCAAATCATCATGAAGGAGGTCGTCAGAAAAACAGGGATGTTCTACGGAGAAGGACAAATGTCGCGGGAAGACGTCCGAACATGGATAGCCTCTCAGCGTCTCGACATGAAGCCTTTCACTAAGCTCGGGGACTATCTCCCTGACATGGATGGATGGCACGACATGGTGGAGTGATTGTCGATATATGACAATGTGTCCGTTTAGTCCATACTTTCTGTATGACAAAACTTTGAGTTATGCACGGTGAAACTTTATTTGTGATGTAATTAAACCGTCCTCCTCCTCGACTAGTAAAGATCACTCTAGTTAGGGTATTTTGGGTACGATGAACTTTGTTATTTATGCTTATGATATGTTGTTTCTATTTTTGCCAAGTCTGTCTCTTTATGTTGCTCAACTATATATGTTGCATATCATTGACTCATGTGACAATGCAGGTGCATAGATCATAGATGGCGAAGAAGTGCTATGCCAGGAGTATATATACGACAAGTGGACGGAGTGTCAGGCCCAGGTGTACCGGTTTCCGGTTTCCGAGCGACAGGCAGTCATTAGTTTAGGTTCAGGCTAATGCGAGAGAGCGATATGAACTCATGTACTCAAAGTGATAGCTCTTCTCGTGTATATCATTGTTTAGATGGATGACGATGTATTTGCAAGTAATCGAGACTTGTATCGCTATTTTCGAGATGATGACGAGAGACCACTTTGCGTTGGATAATGATTATGATGATGACATGATTTGATGAGACTAATTGTATGTATATGCTATGATTACATTTGTATGTGTATGATATGCTAAAGATTATTGTATAAAGCATATTGAAATATAAAACAAATATGAAGGAAGAAAAACTAATAAAACTAGTAGTAGCATGGGGGGGGGGGGGAATTTAGCAGTAGCGCCGCCTTACCAGTAGCGCTTCCATGTAAATAGCGTTGCAGATAATATCAACATCGCTCTTCTCTAAAGCGTGCTACAGCTATTCATGTATAGCAGTAGCGTGGGACGACAGGCGCTACTGCTATATGTTAGCTGTAGCACCTTATCAGTAGCGCATCATCCCGCGCTACTGATAGGCCTAAAACCCGCGCTGCTGCTAGGCTTTTCCCTAGTAGTGCACGGGCACGGGCCTCACCAATGGTCATGGTGCAATGCACCCGTGAGCGTGGCGTGGACGAGGAGGGTGGCGCTGACTTGTCGTCGGCCGCATCCTCCATTGGGACACCATCGTCCTCCGGCTGCCTGCCGGCCTGCTAGCCGGCAGCAATGTCAGTCATCTCCTTCTGCTCTGGCATCAGCCCACCCCAGAGAGCTTTCACGTGTGAGGAATCCATGGTGGAAGTGGTGCGGAGAGGATAAAGGAATCAAAGGCGGATGAGTGCATCTATGATCGGGGCAGTAGTTTATATAGCTATGGTAGGCGGCAGAGGAATAGATGGGTGGCACTAGAGTAGTCGCCTCGGCAACCACATGTCATTATTGTGGGCGGCATACGGAAGGACGGGCGGTCGCTTGAATGCGGAGAAGTCGTCCAATGCGGCCGACGCTCTTTCAGGCAGCGCGCTGCTTCAATGCTGGCGCCAGTGAGCGGCCGCTTTAGCTCTGTCGGGTATGAATGCGGCATGGACGCTCTGGAGGTGCGCTGACTGTTTTGGGCGGGAAGTGCATGCGGGTGAGGGAGGGGGTTTGGGTGGGTCAGTTAGACGGCGGGCGTGGCACTACGGACGCCCACAAAGCCCGCCACACTTTTCTCCAGTTTGCGGAAGAAAGTATGTATGAACCACCCTGTTGAATGATACATGACCGCATTGGATGGCTTCCGCGGTCCGGGCAGCACAATCTAAACATATGGGGGCACTAGTATAAAAAGGGCCATTCGAACCGGTTCGTGAGGGCCATTTGTCCCGGTTCCCAAACCGGGACTAAAGTCGTCACTAAAGCCATGTCCCTTTAGTCCCGGTTCGCCCAGGAACCGGGACAAATGGGAGCTCCACGTGGCCGCTGCCGCTTGCCCAGGCAGGGGGCCTTTGGTCCCGGTTGGTGGCACCAACCGGGACCAAAAGGCTTCCACCCATCAGCATTTCAGGGGCTGAGTTTTTTGT
>NC_041383.1:108751105-108764489 GCF_002162155.2 Triticum dicoccoides
TTTTTTTCTGAAGGGGGGGGGGTGGTTGGGGGGTTTTGTAGGGTTAATTTAGGGGTTTCATATATTGTATTAGCTAGCTAATAGAGAGAAGTGTCCTCTCTTATCTCCGTGCTTGGTCGACGCTACGTATAGAGAGGACTCGACATGCTAGCTAGCTAGTAAGCAAATGAAGGAAACTATTAAGTACAGAAGATCGTCTTGAACATATATAGAAGTGATCGACCTCTCCTTCTCCGAGAGATTGTTCGAACAACAAGTTTTCGTATATCTTACCGATGCTACTGGCTACATATATATATACAATGTGTAAGATCTTTTACAATACCCTAACATATGAACTCAACTTCCACATGCATGGTGGTATTCTCCGGCTTTATTGATGACGTGGTCAAGAAAGAATCCAGCCAATTCCTCTTGAATTGCTCGCATGCGATCTTCTGGTAGGAGTTCATTCTGCATCTCCCACATCTAATTAGAATAAGGGGGTCAATACATATATATGAATGAAACTCAACAGAAATGATGGTAATAAAATAAACTTGTGAATATTTTTGCTTACGCACTTCATATTGTCTTTTAGAGTAGCCCAGCCTATTCTTGGCCGTCGCGTTGTAGATGAACTCGCAGAGGTAGTATCCACATTAATTATTCCCGGGTTCCTGCCACAAGCACTTTATGATAAATAGAGGTCAATCAAACTGATAATGAAGCATTATAAATGGCATTGATGAAAGTAGCTAGAATCAACGGGAGATGCGCGGAACTAGCTAGCTAGTAGTACTTACTTTCGGGTATTTCCATCGTAGATCCCGCGGCAATGAAGTAACTTGTGCGGTGAATACTTTTCAAACCCTGCGAGACAAAGAAAACAATTACTTGATATCATGAAATGAACAAAGTTACGATATGGTGCGATAATGATCGATTCAACTTACTTCTCGAGCATCTTAGACATGTCCACATAGTCCTTGGGATCTTTTTGTCTCGAGTCTAAGACGTTTACTAGTCCCAGCTCAAGCTTAATCTCTAGGATAATATAGTGGAACCTGCGCACGCATGCATAACTCATCAATTACATTAATTACTATAACCTCGAGTAATAATTAAGGGAAACCGAATATGCACAAGACAGTAACACTCACTTGAAGTTGTAAGGAAAGAGTATTGTACCTTTGTTTTGATTTATTACCAACGATCATAGCAAGTTGTCCTCGGTTTCTTTAGCATTAAATGTAACCGTAAATTCATCTATGAGATTTGTGTTAATGAACCCAATATCATACATTTCAGCTTTTCTGCATTCGACGATCTTCAATCTGCATAATATAGTGAGGATAATTATATATACATGCAATGAAAGAGTTGAGCTATATATAGACTTAATGATAGAAGTAGTACTTATAGACAGTAGCAAGTGACCGTTAATTTATCGAGGGCCTTTAGATTGAAAAACTAGAAGAACTCCTCAAATGGAACAGACAATTCCTCAATTTAGACGAGGTCGTGCTGATCCTCTTTAACTTTCAGCGTCAAAGTATCGATTTTCTTCCCAGCTGACTGCTTTCTGCAGGTTTCCATGTACCAACCATGGAATCTTTGCATCATCGTTGTTAAAGTAGTTCCATCTTTGACGAGAGGCTTCCCGTACTTGTATTTGAATTCGTCCACCTCCATTATATCAAAATGTGCATCGTCGTAATCTCCAGGATTGGTACCGGGCAAGATCCCCGGATGATTAGCGACGATATCGCTAGACACCTTGAGCGGGGGGTATGATTGGTTTGCTTGTTTGCCGAGCTGGGGATTTTTTTTCCCAGTTCTTCGTTCTTGTAACCTTTTGTCACTACAAGTACTTCCCGACCGCTTCTCTTACTTATATGTATTTTCAGTAATGCGCTCATAGTTGGTTTGCGGCGGAGATGGTGGTGGTCGATGCAAGGAATCCAAAGTGCGCTTCGCTTTCACCGGATCTATCTTCTCCTCCAGAGGTGGATGTCTCTTAGCTCTTTGTGTTTCGAAGTAGTCCTTCACTTGGGCTTGACAGATCTCCTTGTTTTCCTGTGCGGTCATCTCGTATGGTAACTTCTCTGGAGTCTTGAGAGATGACCGAATCTGTATTGCCTCCCGCCTCTGGCTGTACTGCTAGACGCTGGAGCAGGCCGAGCGGCTGCGGTTGTCTTCGTCCGTTGCTTACGAGGCAGAGGAGAAGGACTACGACGCGCCGGAGCAGCCGGAGCAGCGGCGGGTCTCTTCCGCCCTTGCTGACGAGGCGGAGAAGGAGGATGCTGGCTGGTCGGGCGCGTCGGCGCAGGTGGAGAAGGAGGCGGAGTGCCGCCATGCGCTGAAGAAGGAGGCAGAGTGCCCTGATCACTCGCCGGAGGAGCAGGCGGCACTACAAGAAATATGTCAACTAGTGACCTTCTGTCAGTGACCCTGGAAGAATTGGTCATAGATCTATGACCATTTGAGACCAATTGGTCAAAAGCTGTTCGGGGGGCTCCAAACCCTAAACCATTGTGACCATTTTGGTCAGAAAGGTCGTAATTTCCTTACACAAAATGGTCATAAAGCAAATAGTGCTGGTCCGCTGCCTTATTTCTAGTTGTTAACGACCAATATAGATGGTCATAGCCTTGTAGATTGTGGTGGGTTGTGATGACTAGGCGCCATCTCATCAGTTTTGCATATGTGTCATGTCCATGTGTCAATTTTTGCCCTAGGTTGTGAAGCAACCTATATTTCTGTTATTCCAAAAATTCCCAAAAAATCCTCATAAATTGTTTGGATCATAACATTCCTTGCCTACTTCAAAAGTAACTCAACAATATTCATTTTCCTATTCTGTTCGGAGCAGCACTTTGTGAAGGAAGTACCACTTTGGCATGTCCAAATGGTATCCGTTTTCTACAGTGCTTTCCTATGCCCAAATAACCATCCTCCACCAAATATTAGCTCAATCCATTCATTATTTTGAGCCCAGCTTCAACATTCGTATTTATGTCCAGTGTGGTACTTTTCAAAGCAAGTACCACCTAGGCTCCTCCTTTTGAAGTGAAAATTTGTGAAGACGGCCTTCTTAGTAACTGATCATCCTCAGCCAAAACTCACGCCCATTAGTCATGTGCATTTCCCGTACTGCAAATCAAACACTTGGCTGCTTATTCATGTTTGAGCATCGATTGGTCTCCTCATGAGAATCTTATCTTGTGATTTTCTTCCTAGCACCTACCTGTGGAGTGCCCAACCCACTAGACATGCCTCGGCCGCCCAGAAAACATGGCAACACCACGGTCACGCGGTGACCATGTGGCGGGCATGCTAGTTTATGTGCTCTAGAGTTGGAGCCCTCGGCTACCGTCCAAACCTCGACGTATCGCCACCTAACCATGTATTTATGATTAAATAGGTACTTATGTAACTAGAAATGATTTTTGGAAAAAATAAATAGCAAACTATGAGGCAGCTGCAGTTCAAATTTGACCCGCTTCCAACTGAATTGGCGGGAATTTGTATTTTTCACCAGAGGTGGATCAAAACTTTTGACACCCAACCATTTTGTCAATTGTTCATTATATATGGCCTAGTATTTTATAAAATTGACTAGGTCCAATTTTGCAACAAATATATGGTAGGTCCTTCACAAAAAAACTCATTTTGGGCACTCGAAAAAATGGAAAATGATTTTTTCGTCCAAAGAAAATGAAAACTTCCTTAGGCAACATTGTTTGTCATTCCAAGATGCACCCTTGTGCACGATATGAGGCCATTTGAACAAACTATGCCATGAATGTGGCCATAAGATTGATCATTTGGCTTGAAAGCCTTGAATCTTCACACATGATAGCTCATTTTTGAGAACACTTTTATAAAATAATTACCGTATTACAAGTTTATTATTTTTCTGGAAACTTGGTCACATATAATGACAGAATGCGGAGGTTTTCCATTTTTTTGATTTTTTTGAATTTTTTATGCCAGTTTCAAAATGCGGTCAAAACGGCGGGAATGACCGTTCCTAGCTAGTTGTTGAATCTTGTAATTTTTTTGGTGTTTCTCTAATTAAATAGATACTTATGTACCTAGAAATGATTTTTGGAAAAATAAAGAGCAAACTACGAGGTAGCTACAGTTCAAATTTGACCCGCTTCCAACTGAATCAGCGGGAATTTGTCTTTTTCACCAGAGGTGGATCAAAACTTTTGACACCCGACCATTTTGTCAATTGTGCATTATATATGGCCTAGTATTTTATAAAATTGATTAGGTCCAATTTTGCAACAAATATATGGTAGGTCCTTCACAAAAAAACTCATTTTGGGCACTCAAAAAAATGGAAAATGAATTTTTCGTCCAAAGAAAATGAAAAGTTCCTTAGGCAACATTGTTTGTCATTCCAAGATGCACCCTTGTGCACAATATGAGGCCATTTGAACAAACTATGCCATGAATATGGCCATAAGATTGATCATTTGGCTTGAAAGCCTTGAATCTTCATACATGATAGCTCATTTCTGAGAATACTTTTTTAAAATAATTACCGTATTACAAGTTTATTTTTTTTTCTGGAAACTTGGTCACATATAATGACACAATGCGGAGGTTTTCCAATTTTTTGATTTTTTTTTGAATTTTTTATGCCCGTTTCAAAATGCGGTCAAAACGGCGGGAATGACCGTTCCTACTTAGTGGTTGAATCTTGGATTTTTTTGTGTTTCTCTGATTAAATAGATACTTTTGTACCTAGAAATGATTTTTGAAAAAAATAAAGAGCAAACTACGAGGTAGCTGCAGTTCAAATTTGACCCACTTCCAGCTGAATTGACAGAAATTTGTCTTTTTCCCGAGAGGTGGATCGAAACTTTTGACACCCAACCATTTGGTCATTTGTGCATTAAATATGTCATAGTATTTTTTAAAGTGGTGTGGTCTTATTTTTCAACAAATATATGATAGGTCCTTAAAAAACATGTTGGACACTCGAAAAATGGAAAATGATTTTTGTGTGCAATGCAAATGAAGACCACAATGTCATCATTGTTTGAAATCCTAAGATACACATATGAACACAATATTGGGTCATTTAAACATACAACATGAAGCTAATATGTTGAGTGTTTACTCGAAATAAGAGGGTAAAAAATATAAAAGAAACAAAAGAGAAACAACACAATTACATAAGCTAGACTCTGATTGGTGGAACCACCTGTCACACGGATCAATGACATGGCCGACATCTTACCATCCATTGCTAGCAATCCCACCATACATCCATCCATGCATCTGAAGAAACCTACCGCACCAAACCCTACCTTCCTCCCTATCCTCCCTTCCGCCCGCCGCCTCCCTCTCTCTGCCCGATCCAGATCGTCGCTGCCACCCCTCTCTAACCCTACCTTCCCGTCGCCGGCGGCGGCGCCCTCCCTCCCTCGCCCTCTCCTCCTCCCCTCCTCATGGCCGCCTCCACCACGCCACAAATCCTGGCGACAGCCTCGTGTAGATCCCATCCTGCTCCCGTCTGGATCACGGCGCGGATCACATCCTCTAATCCCGTAGCAGCCAGTGTAGGGTTCCATCCTCTAATCCTCTAAGGCGCGGATCCCATCCTCTACGGTGCTCTCCTCTGCTCCGGGATCCATCCATCCACTAGGGTTCTGCGGCCAGATCTGCCACCGCCACAGCGGGCCTTCCGGATCCGCACCATCGTTGAGATGGATCCACGCCTCGCCGTGCGGCCTCGTCTGCCTCCGCGGTCTGGGTTTCGGGAGTCTCCAACAATGGCGTGGCTCTGGTAGGTCTTTCCCCTCCATCCTCGCCGGGATATACAACAACCACCGCCCCACCCACTCCTCTTCTCCCCTCACCTCACCTTCTTTTCCTTTCCATCCCTGCATGTGCGTGGACGGATCGAGGCGCCGGATCCCGGAGCAGGGTGGCTTGGAGGCCTCGTGTAGTTGACGGCGGACGTGCTCGAGGTGGACCTCAACGCTCGCGCACCCCTCCGAATTCTTCCTCTGTGCCCTGCTTGCTTGCGGCACCTGCATACAGCACTATAGGTGAGCACATCCAAACCACCTTCATTCGTCCATTGATTGATTCAAACACACCATCCTTCAGTACGTACTAAAGTGCTGGAAGAAGTACACCATCAATTTTGGAGGCTCTAGTGTTGTGCGAATGAATACAGTAGCTTGTGTGTTTCTGCTGCAGTTTGTTTTCCTCTTCTATTTTTTCTTTTAATGGTGCTTGCAGCCTGACAAGATATCTCAATGTATCGGACCGCCCCGAGTCACACTTTTGTAACTAAAGAAGAATAGATTGTTTTGTTGTTCTGATGGAATTTGTGAGCTTCATGTCCTCTCCAGCTACTCTCGGTCGGTCGGTCAGTTTAGTTTGGTTTGGTTCCTGGATCGAAGTGATGACACTGGAGGTGGTGCTTTCACAGAATTGTATCTGCAGTTCTGCACAAATCATATATCGAGCACTGTAGTGCTCCTGAAATCCCTTTTGTGCCAGTAATCTTTTGCGTAATAATGGCAATCCTTGAACATTAGCACTGTCTAGTTTTTGTGTGCTATCCATCCATCCATCATGCCAGCATGATTTGTTCTCCCTCTTTAGAAAAAGTATGTCTGGTTGCATCTGTGCAGTCCACACCATCTATCATTGGTGACCAACACCATTCAACAGTTTAGTTTGGCGACGATTAGTTTGCAGCAAGGAAATCATGGTCAATATACTCTCTCATTACATCACATCCAGCAGCCATGAGCCTGTGAGGATTATATGATGTACTGACAATAGATGTAATTATGATGCCGTTAGCTCTGCAAGTAGACCCTACGGCTACATCAGAGTGACCTTATTCAGTAGTCTGCGCTCTGAGCATCAAGTTCATAATTGTTATAGTTTAGAACGTCATGTGCTCTATTAAACGCCCCTATTGCCGAATTAGAGTGACCCTTCATGTTTTGTATTCTGTTTATACTGTGATTACTCTAGCTTAACGCAGTTTCTCACTTCCCAGGTAAACGACTCGTTATCATACAACAACGTGATACCGGATGGGTTCTACTTGATCCAAGGGATGGGCCCCTTTGTGTGGTCGATGTGCACCGACGTGCATGAGGAGAACCGGATACCCTCAGTGGAGTCGCTCAAGTCTGTCCGCCCTGACGATTCTTCCATCCAGATGATCCTCGTCGACAGGAGAGCTGATTTTGATTGACTCGCTGCCTACCTAATTGATTGAGTCATTCTGCTTTGGTATGCAATAGTCTGCACTGCAGTAGCAACACATCCACCATAAATCTTACTGCTTGAGTCCTCCTCATCACTGACACAACCTGTTTTGTGGTTCCTGCAGTCAAGGGAGCTCCTGCTCCACTCGCAAGGAGCGGCCATTGCTGTGGGAGCCTCTCCTCTTCGTGTGGCGGCGCCGGTGGGCATGTGAATTTTTTGGTAATGAGCATGACAATTTTTTGGTAGTTTCTATGCCACGTTTCTACTCTAACTATGCCACTTTTCTACTCTAATATTTTCTTGTGTGCTATACCAGCAGTTCATCAGCATCCTGACTGGCCATGTTAACTCTGCCTCCTACTTCCCGCCAGACGCCACTTCCTTCCCCGACAGGCTGCCTATGGTTGCGTGCCTATGCCCTACTGCTTCCGTGCTGGTGCCGGCCACCGCGCCCAGTCGACACGGCCAGCGGCAGTAGTCTCCTCGGTGGCCAGTGGTGTGCAGGTGTGCACCATGGCCCTGAGGCCTGGAGACGTGCAACATAGAAGGCCAGCAGCTAGGAGCTGAGCAGTTGTACAGAGCCGAAGGTACATGTTCATGTTCGTTGAGGTGGACTAGAGCTGTACAAAGCTTCTTGGGAATTAATTGTTTGGTTTTCTTCAAGAGTGCTGATCCCCTACGCCGACGCCATGGAGGATGCCGTTTTCATCCCCCTGCCCCGACGCCATGGAGGACGCCGTCTTCATTCTCCTGCCCCGACGCCATGGAGGACACCCCCCACCACTGCTCCGACGCCATCCAGGTCTTCTTACCTTCACTTTCTTCTTCTTCTTCCCTTACCCTCCATTCCCTTGACTGAGATGTGATGTGGTTTCCTGCCATGAATGAGCAGCTATAGCCGGATGGATGTAGGACAACCGGCCATGGATGAGCAACAGCAGCACCCCCATGGTGAGCCCCTCCACCCCTTTGTTCCCCTCTGCTTTCTGTGATGCTAGAGTTTGGCCTCAGTTCCATGGCTGATTACTTGCTGGACGTCATGTCGAGGACCGAGTGTTCGAGCTGATTTGTGTTGTTGGTGGTCATCTAGCTACTGATTTGTTGCTGCAAGTTAGAATGCCTACTGTTATGTGATGTAGAAGACTACTAAATTATCTAGTTTGCATCCCTTTGATGTCTTGTATGCTACTGATTTGTTTCAGGTAATTATAATGTTGTAGGTTCAGTACAAACATGGCATAATCCATTGGAATAAATTAGATGGGAATATATGGTAGGTTTAGTACAAACGTGGCTTAATCCATTGGGATTTTTGTTTCCAATGGGACAATCGAATGTGTAGGTTTAGTACATGACACCATGGAAGGTTGTTCATGTTCTGTCCTTCCTCTTCATATATGTCAGATACTAGAGTTCATGTCTATACATAGCTCACTGCTCACGGCGGCACTGAAGCACAAATAGTCAATTACACTATGCACATAATCTTGCCAACTTGCTAGTATATAGCTCACTTGCTAGTACATGCCAGTAGTCAATTTGACATGCCTGGATTCTGAATGAACTCGTTCTTACAGTTCTTTTCATTTCTATGATCAGTTTGGTTAGAGTTGCACATGTCACTTCATGTGCAACTCCATGAACACATACTGGTTAGTTTTAGTCATACGATTTATGTACATGGCATTTGCTATCAATTTTTGCTTATAAGTTATTGGATCCCTCATTGGCTACTGTTTGATGTTTTATACACATTCTTATTCTTATATGTTCATTCTTATTTTTTGCACAGGTGAAGTGTGAATCCAAGTCTGAAGTTGTGAAGCATATCAGCAAAGACTAGCATATTATGTGTTGTAATTGTAGGCATATCTGGGTTGTAGCATACTGTAACAATTGTAATAGACCAATGTAGTGTTGTTTTGGATGAATTTCATTTGCTCTCAGGTCTGTTCAAAATAATGTTGTGTATGTGTTTTGAATACCCGTGAAATGGAAACCTAACAAGAGGGTCCAAGTTATAATGGTTGTTTGACATTTTTTGAAATTTCTGACGTGTGGGGACAAATTTTGAGATAAGCATGCCATGTGGGGCCTAGTTTACTAGTGGTACCCCAATAAATAATGGTTGAAACTAGAAAATCAACGGACTTAAAAGGCCATGGCCCAAAAATAAGAAGGCTAAAATGTTGGGCCTGGCCCATGTAGCTGACCAAAATTAATCAAAAAAATATATAAATGGCTGAATTATTGGGCTCGGCCCATGTAAAACAACGAATCGGACCGGGCTGAATCTTATCAGTGACCTTTTCAATTGGTCGTAATATTGCCATGTCAGATTGCGACGTCTGATCCGACGTGGCATGGGCAGATAGCTAGTGCCCAAAACAAGACAGTAGGCTTATTTTGGTCGTAAATGTCTACGACCTTCTCACAGAAAAGGTCAAAATGTCAGTTTACGACAACCAACTTTTGACCTTCTGGTTTTGGTCACAAAAATGTCGCAAATAAAAAACTATGACCCTTCAGTGACCAATAGTGGTGGTCACAAGTTGACATATTTCTTGTTGTGCAGAGGAGGAGGCTGGCTGGTCAGGCGCGCTCGCGCAGGCGAAGAAGGAGGCGGAGTGCCGCCACGCGCCGGAGGAGGCAGAGTGCCCTGATCATTCGCCGGAGGAGCAGGCGGAGGAGGAGGCGGAGTGCCCTGACTCGCTGTAGGAGGAGGAGGAGGCGCAGGCGTCCAGTTCGGAAGGTTGATGAGCTCCTTCCGCCATAGGCATGGAGTCTTCATAGCAGAACCGAGCCGAGTCTCCCCTTCACCGGTAGGGTGGTCAAGCATGAGCTCCTCAAATCCCTCCGTTATTTCATCCACCGTCACCCTAGCATATCCTTCTGCAATTGGACGGCAGTGAAAAGTTGCGTCGGGTTCAGGAGGTCGAACAGAGCCGACAACCGCCTTGACTTTGTAGTTCTGCCATTGCGTCATAAGGTGGCAATGTTGAGACTCCGTGATAGCATCCACGGGGTAGCTAGTAGGAGCCGTGAAGACAGGATCCAGCTGAAGCAGCTCGGTGGAAGCCACGTTGCTTCTCCGCTAAGATGGCGGGGTAGCTTCGGGGGTTCGGCAGGTCGCTTGCTTCAAACTACATCTCGTTCCTCTAGCTTCCGTACCCTTGCGTGCAGCTCCTGCAGTTCGCTCTGCTCCACTTTCCTCCTCCTCTCTTGGCATTTGTAACCGCCTGCGTCCGGAAACCCAACCTTCCACGGAACGGAGCCTGGCGTGCCTCGTGTCCATCTAGGGTGCTCAGGATCCCCGAGGGCCATTGTGAGCTCGTCCTTCTCTCTGTCTGGAATGAATGTCCCTTCCTGTGCTGCGGAGATATAGTGCTGAAGCTTTGTGATGGGTATTCGCAGTTGCTCGCGGGTCCAAACGCACTTCCCTGTTACAGGGTCCAAGGTTCCACCAACCCCGAAGAACCAAGTCAGGCAACGGTCTGGCTAGTTCAATGTCTCTGGTTCGACGCCTTTATCAAGCAGGTCGTTCTCAGCCTTGGCCCACAATGGCCGGGCTTTGAGGTAGCCACCTGACCCCATGCGATGGTGATGCTCCTTCTTCGCAGCATTTATATTGTTTATCACTGACATCTTCTTACTCCTCTTTGATGTCTTGTTGGCCACAAATGCGTCCCATTGATCTTTGAGCTTCTCGTACCGCCGATGAATTTTGGTGTCTTTTCTTTGTCGGCAAACTTTGCTTTCAGGTCATTCTTGCACTTCCTGAATAGATCTGCCATCTTCTTGAGATCAAAGGACTTGATCAATGGCTCTATAACTGGATTCTCTGGATCCTCCTCTTCAGGTAGGGTGAAATTTACCTTCAGCGCTTTCCAAAGATCCTGTTTCTGTCTATCTTCGACAAAAGAAACTTGAAGCTCTTCATCCTTAGGCTGATTCCATAGCTCGATGCTGATCGAGATCATGTCCTTAACAAGAACCCCACACTGAGCAGTAAATGCGCCCTTGGTCCGGAGGGGTTCAATCGGTTGGCCATCGCATGCGATTGCCGTGATCATGAACCTTTCATCCGAGCGCAACTTTTTCTTCGGGCCTCATCTCTTTACCAAAATTGTGCTCGATCCGGAGGGCTAGAAAAGAGAAGAAAGACGAGAGTTAATATGTGTATATACCAAAACAATGAATGCATCAATTATCTAGTCAGCACAGGCTTAATTAATATATATACCTGGTCGGACTCTGTTCGGTCACCGAAGCCATCATCATGGTCTCCTTCTTGCACCGGCATTCGGTCACCGGTCACGGTCACCTCCGTTGTTCGATAACTGTAGCCTGCTTCTTCACCCTCTCCTTCCAGACCATCGGTTTCGTTGAGATACGACATGACATCACCTCCGGCTGTGATTATGTCCCCCAACACCCGTTATGCTTCCTCGTCTCGGTCGTGCTCCATAGTTTCTGCAAATATTACAACATGGCAATTATTATACAAACATGACAGATGGATATATTAGTGGCAAACGTAGACCTAGCTATATCTATTCACAACAAGGAATTATATTAATTAATGGCCTTGACGCTTCTCTAGGGGTTTGGGGTGGCCTCGGCAACGCTTAAAGGGTTCGGGGTGGCCTCGACGACAACGCTCTTTTAACTTGGTAAAGGAGGGGGTATATCGACAACGACGACATACATTCATGGAAAAAATGTTATCGGGGAGGGGGTATATCGACCCCCCCTCATGTCGAAGTTATCGGGGAGGGGGTATCGACCCCCCCCCCTCATGTTGAAGATATGTTGAATTCCCGAGAGAGTTAGGAACCGGAGGGGGACTCCCTCCCCCCTCGTGCCTGATGAGTTTTTACTCCCTCTCTCCCATGAAACATTCATCGAACAAACTTAATACGAGTTTTAACAGAAAAAAATTGACCAAGTTTTCATATATCATCATCATCATCTACTACAAAAAAACTGACATATTCTTTGCATATGAACATACAAACATTTGCATATTCGACAATAATATCACCAAAAAAATTCTATGAAGTTAACATTAAAAAAATCTAACTTTTGCATATTCCTAGAACCCTCGAACCCTCGACCCTCGAACCCTCGACCATAGAACCCTTGAACCCTAGAACCCTCTAACCCTCAACCCCTCGACCCTCGAACCCTCAAACCCTCGACCCCCTGCCCCCTCCTCATGTCAAAGTTATCAGGGAGGGGGTATATCGACCCCCCCCTCATGTCAAAGTTATCGGGGAGGTGGTATATCGACAACGACATACCCGATAAAAAATAAGAAGAGGAAGAAGAAAAAAAAAGAGGGGAAGAAGAAAGGAATAGAGAGAGGAGAAGATCAAAGAAAAAAAAGAAAAAAAAAAGAGGAGAAGAAGAAACGAATAGAGGCGAAGAAGGAAAAAAATAGAAATTACTCTATTTTTTTCTTCTTCTCCTCTATTTTTTTCTTTTTTTCTCTTCTTATTTATTTCTCCTCTTCTTCTCCTTTCTTCCTCTCCTTCTTTCTCTTCTTATTATTTTCCTTTTTCTTCTCCTTCTTTTTCTTCATCTTCCTTCTTCCTTCTTCCTAGCTAGATATATAATTTTTTTCTAAAGATGTAACTTTTCCATATATAAAACTTTTTCTTCTTCTTCCTTCTTCCTTCTCTTCCTTCTTCCTAAATATATAAAACTTTTCTAAAAATGAAACTAACCTAAAATGCACTAAATCAGAGAACATACATAGATAAAACTTTTCTAAAAATCTAACTTTTGTATATATGAACATATATACATAGAGAACATACATACATATATACATTTTTATAAAAATGCAAAAAACAAATCATCATATATATGAACAAAAAATCTGGAAATAAACAGGACATATAATCATATATACACACATACATATAACCACACATATACATATAATCTAAAAACATCATACCTATGAAAAAACAGAGAGGAAGCCGGCCGGACCGAACGTGGCGGCGGCGTGTGGTCGGGGCTGGCCGGGGCCGTGGGGCGGCATCAGGGCAGGGGCACGGGCCGGGGCGGCACGTTGGGGCAGGGGCGCACGGGTCGGGGCGGCGCGTCGGGGCAGGGCAAGGGCGCGGGGCAACGGCGA
>NC_041383.1:108764955-108774744 GCF_002162155.2 Triticum dicoccoides
CCTTTGGGCTACTGAAAAGAGACCTTTGGTCCCGGTTGGTGGCACCAACCGGGACTAAAGGGTGGCATTGGTACCGGTACATGGCACCAACCGGGACCAATGCCACCATTTAGTCCCAATTGTTGCCACCAACCGGAACGAAAGGCCTTGTGCTGCGTGCGTTAAAAGTTTAGTCCCACCTCGCTAGTTGAGAGAGCTCAAGAGTGGTTTATAAGCGCTACTGCACCAACCCTCTCGAGCTCCTCTCAACTGCAGGCTTTCGGGTCTAATTTGTCACTATGTGCCTGTGGGCCTACTGGGCCTACTGCGGGCCTGAATACCGGTCTATTGTTGGGTTTCTAGTCGTATTCAGGCCGTGGTGGCCCTTTAGGTGGCACTTTTTTTATTTTTTTTATTTTATTTTTTGCTTTGTTTATTTTATTTTGTTTCTACTTACAGCAAAATACTTACTAGTTTTTCAGTGATTCTTTTTGCTTTTAGGTAATAAAAATTATAAACTTTCTGTTAGTGCCATTTGTTTTCTAATTTGAATAGTTTAAATTTGAATTTTTGGAAATTTGTGTGGATCACTAGTTTTTGAATAGCTTTACTATAAAAATAGATTTTTGAGTCATTCTTTTTCCTGCTATTTAATATTACTGTGTTTTATCATTATATTCAAAAACATATTTTGTTATTTTAGTTTATAACAAAATATTCTTTATGATAATTCTTTTTGCTATTAAAGTTTCTAACAAAAAATTTTCTTTATGAAAATTATTTTTTCTTTTAATGTTTTGAACAGAAAATACTTTGATAATTTTAGTTGCATAAATTTTATATAATTTTAGTTTCAATAATACTAGAGATTTTATAAAAGTTTATTTTTTTTTACTTATTTATTAAAGTTTATTTTGTTTCTACTTATTTATTTTCTTTTCTTTTTTTCTTTCTTTATTTATTTTATTATAGTTTATTTATTTTACTTTATTAAAATTTATTTTGTTTCTACTTATTTATTAAAGTTTTTCCTATTTCTACTTATTTATTTTATTTTGTTTCTACTTATTTATTTTCTTTTCTTTTTTTGCTTTATTTTTTTATTTTTTGCAAATTCTTTTTGCTTTTAATGTTTTACACACAAAAGCCCTCTCCCGTGGCTGGTTCATTGGTCCCGGTTCGTGGCTTGAACCGGTACTAAAGACAACCCTTTGGTCCCGGCTCAGGTCACCAACTGGGGCCAATGATGGTGGGTCAGGAGCGAGGCCCATTGGGGCCAGACGAACCGGGACCAATGCCCCCACGAGGCCCGGCAGGCCCCTTGGCCTCATGAACCGGGACCAATGAGCCCGTCAATCCCGGTGCGTGACTGAACCGGGACTAATGGGCTTATCTAGCCCGAACGTATGCCCTGTTTTCTACTAGTGGGTCAGTTTGAGGGTCGGCGTGGACATGCCCTTACGTCAAGTTTTCTCCACACCACCACTTCGTCCATCCTCCCATCCTCCATCGATTTTTCTGGTTTTCCACCCCCTTCTTGTTTCATCAAATCAATATTTGGTAACCTAATAAACCAGATAAATCTATGGTATAGCAATAACTTCATTAGCCGTAAAAAAATTATTTTTATGGTAAGACCTGGTAGTGGACAAACATTTTTGGTAACCCAATAAATATAATATTTTTTCACCTCTGTAAGCAAATAAATATCAAATCAATCTCTTATGTTTGATAACACAATAAAGCAAACCAAGAACGAGCACATACCTATTTTATCAGTTTAAGAGATGGTACAAATTTGTGCTTTAGACCAAAACATAATTTTATTTCGTCTATTTGTTTTGCATCAAGATTTATCTAGTTTGGTCCTCTTAGTATGTTAGAACATATCTGGACATGGCAACGCATGGGCACATACGTAGTATATTATACTTAAAAGAATACTTAAGGTTCCGCCGTCCATCCTTTTTCGTCCACCATCCGCAGCACTCCCCATCCATTTTTGATTTAGTCGATTTTTCTCACTGTTTTTCTTAAAATCATCTCAACTGACTCACGTCCTATTGAGTTACCAAATAAAATAAATTTTTCTTTGGTAAGTCAATTAATATCGATTCAAATACCTTTTTCGTATGTAATCGCATTAACAATAAAAAATACCTCATAAATCACGGTGATTGCGTATAAAATATTAGTGCATCATACGGACGGGTAATTATCTAGTGGTATACTCACACTGTCACACACACATGGACCCTATGGGGTTAGATATTCTTAACAATTCAAAATCATATTCCATCGCAAAGTAAAACCAATTCGATTATTCTTATTTGTTTGACGATCGAAAAAAAAAGACTGGGTAGATTTTCATTGCAACTCGACAATGAGTTCAAGCTACTTGGGACGTTAGGTCCCTAAAACGAAAAATAAACTATGATAAATGGGATAACAATTGGGCACGACACAACTGTGCATCATGCACCAGTCAAACTAACATCGATGATGGTGCCTTCAGTCTGGCTCAAGATTCATTAGTGCCTTGTGTTGTCCTCCTGCCTTTAAGTGTCCGGAGAATACTGCAATACCATTGTAGGATGGCTTATCCATGTAGGATCCTTTTATTCATTTTGCTGTGGTAGCTCATGTGGCCACCATATGCTTGTGATGTTCTGAACCTGATGTTACACTGCCTACATGTGTACTCACCCAATCTTAGTCGAGTCGCTGTTGAGATGGTACAGGGTGCAGGATTTTGTTGAAACATAACACTTAGGCCACCCATCATCGTTTGCTTCATTGCCATTCGCCCACAGGTAGATTCTGGGACTGTACAAGGTGTCTGGTTGACAGGCGGTAGGACCCCACAAAGTTCTTCATATGATGATGGCCCTAGGATTGTATATGACTTCTGATCCTGCATATAGGTGGATGTGAAAGACAGTTGGGTTTACACCTACTATAGAAAAAGAAGAAGGCAATGATAGTGAATTTACCTTGGAGACTAGCCAATCAGAATACTCGAAGACCGGAGAAATATTGAAAACTCCACTAGAGTTAAGGTTGGCATCCATGATGGCAAGCGGACTTCCTTGGATCATAGAATGGGTCTCCATGGTAAAGATCTAGATTTCATCAGGCAAGCAAATTAAAGTATTTACTCGCCGGGGAATGCATGCATGATGTTTATGCTACTATATATAACACCAAAGGATGGACTAACCGTGAAGTTGTCCATGAAAGGACTAACAGTGAAGTTGTCCTTGAACGGACTTGCGCTATCCGGTGGTGCAACAAGAACGGAGCTGGACGGGAGTGCTGGTGGAAGAAGCGCAAGTCCATTCATGGAGTGTTCATCAAACGGAAACACGGACTGTATGGGCTCTGGGTTGACGGGCACACTATTCATATAAGGAGTTGAAATTGGCATTGGGTTCATCTTTTGGAACTCTTCCAACGTTGGCATAGCGGTTGTACCTCTAAGCGCTTCATGCAACGGGGAAACATACGAAATGTAGTCTTCATCGCTTGTGAAACATCCTCTATCCTTGGTCGAAGAACCATTTGGATCCATCGAAGGCTAATCTAATAGGAGAATGATAAGCTCTCTGTGTGTGTTTCTTTCTTTCTATGTAGAAGCGTATGTAGGCGGTTTCTAAAGCACCGTACGGAGGCTCTTTATAGCAACCATGTTGAAACAGAAAGTTGTTCTTGCATGCGTCGGAGTAATTAGCCGTATCTATATATATGATCCACATTATGCCTACAATCTAGACGATACGATTCACAAAGGACTATTTTGTTAACGTAAATCTTTTTTATTTACAGTATGTATTAAAAAAAGATAACTGCTCCGTACAATGTAAAAAGACAAGTACGCCACCCTTGTACAATTTGATATTACATGTGCACGCCATCTTTCTCTTCACGTGCTCACGGATGGCTATCAAATCAGGCAGGTATCTACGTGCGTCATTTATATTTGGCAAGAGGATAAATAGGGATACCGGCGATCCATCAGACCGGTAACTGAAAATTTGGAAGATCTCGCCTTCAGGATTGCATCCATAGTTGAGACATTTGCTCTTTCGATTTTCAATTGCCTTTGGCTGGCTGTGGGTCGATATTCGGATGTCCAATATGGATCTCATCTTTCATCGTGTATAAGAGACTGCCACATGCCGACGAGTATAAGGATACCTAGACGGCAAACCCTATCTGACGCCCTCTGTGTCAAATTGTCGACCCTTCGCACAGGCGATCCGAGCGATCGACATGGGTCGGCACATTTAGCAGCAAGTGAATTCTGGTTTTACCGACTTTGGGAATCTTCTGAAAGGTTTTGGTCTGGTTCAGGCCCAGCTTTTAGGTTTTTCATTTTCTGGTGGTTTCATTTTCTCGTTTTTCTTTGGTTTCTTCTTTTTTCGTTTTTTCATTCTTTTCCCTTTTCAATTTTATATATTTTTCAAATAATTCATTAATTTTAAAATATTTACACCCTTACTAAAAAATTGTGTTTTCAAAAAATGTTTGTGTTTTCAAAAAATGTTCATGTTTTCAAAAGTGTTCGTGTTTTCCAAAGAAAATATTCCCCATTCTCATCTTTTGTTCACATTATAATTTTTTTGTGGTTTTCAAAAAATGTTTGCACTTTCCAAAAGTTGTTCCCATTTTCAAAAGATCACGTTTCCAAAATAGTTTGCATTTTCAAAAATATTTTTGTTCCCAAGAAATATTTTGTGTTATATCATATTTATTTTAAAGTCGGTTCTAAATTTTAAAGGAAATGAAAAATAATGTAAGAGTTGAACCGAGAAAATCAAACAGAAAATCAAAAGTTAAAAAGGGCATTGTGGAAAATGCTAAGGAAGAGTGCTCGCTACGATGACCAAACTGGGTCGACCTAGAACCAAGTCTCTGCGTTTGGCAGGCATCTTGACGGAATACGTGTCGAATAGGAGCTCCCTACCTAGTACTGAACAGATTCTGTCCAGACCCGGCCCAGGGGCTCCGAGCCAAATCAGAAGCATACAACAACCTACATGAGGCCACCTGGAGGCATTGAACACCCTCTGGGCTAAACAAGAAGCCTACATTGCAGCCTGCCCGAAGGCCATCTTGTGGACAATCTGCCAAAGCTAACATGCGAGATCCACACATTGTTGGTGTGTGTAACTCCTCAGTAGAGGTTAACATTGTGGACCCACCTGCCTGAGGCTACCAAGGGCATTATCAACGAAGTCAAATTATCCGAAGCAATAAGAAAAAGATACACATGCAAGATTGCTTCCTTGCATTGTGCGGACGACAACTGTGACCCAACGTGTTTGAAAAGTGAGCCCATTAATTAGTTGTGTTGTGCGAAACCATTTGGTTCATATATTGAATGTATGACGTCTGAGACCAGTGAGGTAGAAGCTACCTCAGGCATAGTTTACGATGTGAAATTCACCAGAGTACTCAAGAGGGAAGGGGTCAATTCTTATTTCTATGACGGACTAGGTGGGGTTCATCTCACCACTTTGACGACATGGTGTGAACTTCTATGATGATTTTTTGGAAATCATCATATGTTGTCTTTATTTTGGACCCCGAAAACAGTAGGAGAGTGATACGTCTCCAACGTATCTATTTTTTTATTATTCCATGTTATTACACTACTAGGGAAAACCCTATACACAGAACTTTAGCAGTAGCGTGGGTCAAAAAAGCACGCTGGTGCTAATTAGCAGTAGCGCGTCTGACGAAACCGCGCTGCAGATAAAGATCTAGCAGTAGCGCGTCTTGCTGTACACATGTTACTACTAAAATTCCCACGGCTTAGCCGATAGGCTACACATAGTAGTAGCGATCTATGACGAACCGCGCTACCGCTACTTTATTTGTAGCAGCGCGTTTTAATATAAACTCGCTGCTGCTAAAGGTTATAAAATTAAATGGAAAGAAAATGGAAAGGTAATTGAAAATGAAAAATATAGAATAAGGTGAAAGGAAACAAATAAAATGTGAAGAAAACTAAATGAAAAAGGGAAAAAAGAGAAGGGAGTAGCAGTAGCGTGTATCGCAGAACGCGCTGTAGCTAAGATAGCAGCAGCACTTTTTGTGGAACGCGCTACTGCTACTTCTGACTTAACCACGGGGTTCGTCCTTCCCCACGCGGCCACTTCGCCCAAATCCAACTCTCTCCACTCTCGCCGCCGCCGTCGCCCGTCGGCCGCCGCGCGCTCTCCGCACCCTCTACGCCGCCCAACCCCAGATTCAACGCCGCCCCCGCCCCCGACCTCAACGCCGCCCCGGACGCCGCCCCGACCCCGACCTCGACGCTGGCCGCCATCCGCCGCGCGCCTGAGCCCCGACCCCGACCTCGACGCCGCCCTGCCCCTCCCTCATCGCAGACACCCGAGGTGAGCACGCCCGCTCCTTCCTCTCCCTACCTCTGCCTAGGGTTTCTTTATATTTTAGTTGCATCAAATTAGTTAGGGTTCATGTAAGAGCGGAAACATATCGGATGCGGATGCGACTCAAATGAGTTAGGATTCATGTAAGGGTGAAAACGAATCAAATTTCTAAGATGAATCATAAAACGAGTAAAATTTGACCACTTATTTCACTTTATAGTTGGATAATTGAAATATCTGCTACCACTTTCCACCCCTATAGGTTCATCAAATTAGATGGTAATTAGGGCAGTAGTTCCTAGGTACTAATTAGTTAGTAAGAACTAGGTACTAGTTAGGTACTAGAATATTTTTATTTATAGTAAGTTTATTTTTAGTAAGAACTAGTTGAATTAATAGAATTAGTTAGTAAGAACTTGTTTCTATTTTTTAGTTAAAGCAATTTTTCCCGCCTCGACGTGGACGATGCCTATCCCGTATCCTCGTCGTCGAGTCGGCGGAGGACAACACCTGCTTGACCAGATCGGCCATGTCCGGGACTGGGCTCCGCCGGGGTGGTACTGGGAGGCGCTACCTACCGGGGGGGCAGGTTGGTGAGGAGCCAGCCTATCGTTGACCCGAACCTTCTTTGGTGGCGGTCGCGTGGGCCAGTGGTGATCCAGAGGCTCGAGGACTCCGCGGAGGTGGTGCGTCACCGTGTCAGTGAGGAGGACGCGCACGTCCGTCGCTACTTGTTTGCGTTGGAGCACAGGCCGTTCTCCAATACCTGGCAGGTTCTCCGGGGATCTCACTGGAGCTATGATCCCGTGATGGTTCCTTCTCTGTGGGTGTCCACCGCCCGCGCCGATACCCGTCGTGTGCTAGGGTTTTAGTTGTATTAGTGATGTTATATGTATGACACTATTCGTGATGTATTAGTGATAATATTCGACGATGTACGGACGCATGAGATGATTTACTTTTGCTTATTGAATGCATGCTAATTTGAGTCCTATAAGATATTTTGAAATGTATATCTTGTGTTGCTCAATATCCAAGTGGCCGGTCATGTTTGCAGGTTACACCTCCGAGTGGCCTATGTTTTGCCGGAGTGTTGATTCATTTCCGTTCCGGCAAATTTCAGGCGCTCGATATGTCCTATTTTAGCAAAGGTCATGCCGGATTTTTCCGTGAATTTTGGCATGACTTGTGCCAGAATATGTAGGAAATATCGAGTGCCCCGGATTTGTGTGTTGAGTATCTTGGTATTTGTCTTTGATCGATTTTCAATTAATGTTTTAACTATGAACATAGGAAATGTCTGACGATGAAAAGGATTTCGGTATTTGCAAATACTGCAAAGACGAGCGCGGCCTGTGCGACGGAATCTTCCTAGATGATGATAGGCGCTTCAGCATCAAGCTGGACAAGAACTTCGAAGTGGATACAATGAGTCACAATGACAAGTCTTTTTTCGTAATTAAGCATGACATCTGCTTCATTTGCTTCAACTTATATTTTTTTTACTATTCTACTAGTGTATCCCCTGCCATGCAAGAGTTTTTGTATTGGATAAGATAGGTTTCAGTCATAGTATGGAGGAAAAAAAAGTTTACTTGAAGACCGAGCATGGTTATATTTTCCATGCAAAATTGTACAATTCAGACGACTACACCTATTTTGGATGCAAAACATGGCGAGCACTATGCAAGACTTATGCATTTGAGCCTGATATGGTTATCACCTTTGATATTCGTCCGGAAGATGATATTGAAGGTAATACCGACATTTGGGTCGATGTGCAGACGCCTCCAGTTATACCATTATGTAAGTTTCTCAACCATATTTATGTCTTTGATATTGTTTATTCAAAAATAGTTGATAACTAATTTGTATTGTCAGCTTATTTCGGTGCAAGCAAACATGTCCAGCGCTTGGTAGACAGGACCGTATACTGTCCTGGGGCTGAACTCAACTGCGAGGAGCTCAGTCATTATGTTTCATGGCTTGAGGATCTTGATACTGTCAAGACAAATTTTCTTCCTGCATTTAGAAATGTTAGTACTGAAAATGTGCGACCAATAGTGTTCGTAATGAACTACGGTCACATCTATTTAGGAAGGATGGTAAGATTTTTACTATGTGTCATCAGTGCATCTTTTCCATACATTATTTTTGAAACTAAACTTCATTACTAAGTATGTTACCATACGATGTTCTTCAACAGGGACTCCCGATGAATGTTGTGCCTTATGGGATCGAGACTAAAGGTGCCATGAGTATTATCAGCTTACGGCCAAGATATCCTACAGATTACTTTAGTGCATTCAAGATTAGCAACGGATGCTTAATAGTGCAAGACTGGACCAAATATGTGATGGGGGAGCGCAGAGAAGTACTAGGGGGCAGCAAACAGATGTGCTACCCACGATTAGGAGACAGGTTCATCTGCATGCTCCAGCTTGATCAAGGAGGAGAGCTATACATGTTTTATGTTATTTTACCTAAGAGAGAGCAGCAGGAGTGATTAGCTAGCTAGAAATGAGTTTGAGGATGATGATGTGCTACACTCTATTACTATGATGATAAAATAGCTAGTGTTGGTGGTAATGACTATGATGATTATTATTAGCTAGTGTTAGTGGTGATTAAATAAATACTGTTGGTGGTAATGACTATGATGATGATTAAATAGCTTGTGCTGGCGGATTAGATTCAAGTGGAGGCAACATGTGGTGCACATCGAAAGTACTACTAGTCCAAACTAGATCAAGTTTGGATTAGTAGTATACTTTTGACATGCACCACATATTGCCTCCACTTAAACCTAATCCACCTTCATTTGACACACTATTATGGACATAATTGTTGGGGAACGTAGTAATTTCAAAAAAATTCCTACGTACACGCAAGATCATGGTGATGGCATAGCAACGAGAGGGGAGAGTGTTGTCCACGTACCCTCGTAGACCGTAAGCGGAAGAGTTATGACAACGCGGTTGATGTAGTCGTACGTCTTCACGATCCGACCGATCCAAGCACCGAGGCACCTCCGAGTTCAGCACACGTTCAGCTCGATGACGATCCCCGGGCTCCGATCCAGCAAAGCTTCGGGGATGAGTTCCGTCAGCACGACGGCATGGTGACGATGATGATGCTCTACCGGCGCAGGGCTTCGCCTAAACTCCGCGACATATGACCGAGGTGGAATATGGTGGAGGGGGGCACCGCACACGGCTAAGGAACAATCCGTAGATCAACTTGTGTGTCTATGGAGTGCCCCCTGTCCCCGTATATAAAGGAGGGAGGGGGGAGGCCGGCCGGCCCTTGTTGGGCGCGCCAGGAGGAGGAGTCCTCCTCCTAGTAGGAGTAGGACTCCTCCTTTCCTACTCCTACTAGGAGGGGAAGGAAGGGGGAGAGGAGGGGAAGGAAAGAG
>NC_041383.1:108774916-108805334 GCF_002162155.2 Triticum dicoccoides
TGTGTCTATGGGGTGCCCCCTGCCCCCGTATATAAAGGAGGGAGGGGGGAGGCCGGCCGGCCCTTGTTGGGCGCGCCAGGAGGAGGAGTCCTCCTCCTAGTAGGAGTAGGACTCCTCCTTTCCTACTCCTACTAGGAGGGGAAGGAAGGGGGAGAGGAGGGGAAGGAAAGAGGGGGGCGCCGCCCCCCCTTCCTAGTCCAATTCGGACCAGAGGGAGAGGGGGCGCGCGGCCCTTCCTGGCCGCCCCTCTCTCTTCCCACCAAGGCCCATGTGGCCCATTAACTCCCCGGGGGGGGGGGGTTCCGGTAACCCTCCGGCACTCCAGTTTTCTCCGAAATCACCCGGAACACTTCCGGTGTCCGAATATAGTCGTCCAATATATCAATCTTTATGTCTCGACCATTTCGAGACTCCTCGTCATGTCTGTGATCACATCCGGGACTCCGAACAAACTTCTGTACATCAAAACTTATAAACTCATAATAAAACTGTCATCGTAACGTTAAGCGTGCGGACCCTACGGGTTCGAGAGCTATGTAGACATGACCTAGAACCATTCTCGGTCAATAACCAATAGCGGGACCTGGATGCCCATACTGGTTCCTACATATTCTACGAAGATCTTTATCGGTCAAACCGCATAACAACATACGTTGTTCCCTTTGTCATTGGTATGTTACTTGCCCGAGATTCGATCATCGGTATCTAATACCTAGTTCAATCTCGTTACCGGCAAGTCTCTTTACTCGTTACGTAATGCATCATTCCGTAACTAACTCATTAGCTACATTGCTTGCAAGGCTTATAGTGATGTGCATTACCGAGAGGGCCGAGAGATACCTCCCTGACAATCGGAGTGACAAAACCTAATCTTGAAATACGCCAACCCAACATGTACCTTTGGAGACACCTGTAGTACTCCTTTATAATCACCCAGTTACGTTGTGACGTTTGGTAGCACCCAAAGTGTTCCTCCGGTAAACGGGAGTTGCATAATCTCATAGTTACAGGAACATGTATAAGTCATGAAGAAAGCAATAGCAACATACTAAACGATCAAGTGCTAGGCTAACGGAATGGGTCATGTCAATCACATCATTCTCCTAATGATGTGATCCCATTAATCAAATGACAACACATGTCTATGGTGAGGAAACATAACCATCTTTGATTAATGAGCTAGTCAAGTAGAGGCATACTAGTGACTATATGTTTTGTCTATGTATTCACACATGTATCATGTTTCCAGTTAATACAATTCTAGCATGAATAATAAACATTTATCATGATATAAGGAAATAAAAAATAACTTATTATTGCCTCTAGGGCATATTTCCTTCAGTCTCCCACTTGCACTAGAGTCAATAATCTAGTTCACATCATCATGTGATTTAACACCAATATTCACATCTGTATGTGATTAATACCCATAGTTCACATCGTCATGTGATCAACACCCAAAGGGTTTACTAGAGTCAATAATCTAGTTCACATCGCTATGTGACTAACACCCAAAAGAGTACTAAGGTATGATCATGTTTTGCTCGTGAGAGAAGCTTAGTCAACGGGTCTGTCATATTCAGAGCCGTATGTATTTCGCAAATATTCTATGTCCACAATGCTCTGCACGGAGCTACTCTAGCTAATTGCTCCCACTTTCAATATGTATCCAGATTGAGACTTAGAGTCATCTGGATTGGTGTAAAAGCTTGCATCATTGTAACTTTAACGACGGGCTCTTTTATCACCTCCATAATCGAGAAACATCTCCTTAGTCCTCACTAAGGATATTCTTGACCCATGTCCGGTGATCTACTTATTAGATCAAAATTGTATTCCTTTGCCAAACACAGAGCAAGGTATACAATAGGTCTGGTTCACAGCATAGCATACTTTATAGAACCTATGACTGAGGCATAGGGAATGACTTTTCATTCTCTTTCTATTTTCTGCAATGGTCGGGTCTTGAGTCTTACTCAACTTCACACCTTGTAACACAGGCAAGAACTCCTTCTTTGACTGTTCCATTTTGAACTATTTCAAAAATTTATCAAGGTATGTACTCATTGAAAAATCTTATCAAGTGTCTTGATCTATCTATATAGATCTTGATGCTCAATGTGTAAGCAGCTTCACCGAGGTCTTGCTTTGAAAAACTCTTATTCAAGTATCCTTTCATGCTATCCAGAATTTCCATATCATTTCCAATTAACAATATGTCATCCATATATAATATTAGAAATGCTACAGAGCTCCCACTCACTTTCTTGTAAATACATGCTTCTTCAAAAAGTCTGTATAAAACCATATGCTTTGATCAACTCATCAAAGCATATATTCCAACTCCGAGATGCTTGCACCAGTCCATAGATGGATCGCTAGAGCTTGCACAATTTGTTAGCACCTTTAGGATTGACAAAACCTTCTGATTGCATCATATACAACTCTTCTTTAAGAAAACCATTAAGGAATGCAGTTTTGTTTATCCATTTGCCAGATTTCATAAAATGTGGAAATTGCTAACATGATTCAGACAGACTTAAGCATAGATACGAGTGAAAAACTCTTATCGTAGTCAACACCTTGAACTTGTCGAAACCTTTTGCGACAATTCTAGCTTTGTAGATAGTAACACTATCAGCGTCCGTCTTCCTCTTGAAGATCCATTTAATCTCAATGTCTCGCCGATCATTGGGCAAGTCAATCAAAGTCCATACTTTGTTTTCATACATGGATCTTATCTCAGATCTCATGGCCTCAAGCCATTTTGCGGAATGTGGGCTCACCATCGCTTCTTCATAGTTCGTAGGTTCGTCATGGTCTAGTAACATAACTTCCAGAACAGGATTACCGTACCACTCTGGTGCGGATCTTACTCTGTAAGACCTACGAGGTTCTGTAGTAACTTAATCTGAAGTTTCATGATCATCATCATTAACTTCCTCACTAATTGGTGTAGTAGTCACAGGAACAGATTTCTGTGATGAACTACTTTAAAATGAGGGAGCAGGTACAGTTACCTCATCAAGTTCTACTTTCCTCCCACTCACTTCTTTCGAGAGAAACTCCTTCTCTAGAAAGGATCCATTCTTAGCAACGAATGTTTTGCCTTCGGATTTGTGATAGAAGGAGTACCCAACAGTTTCCTTTGGGTATTCTATGAAGACGTACTTCTCCGATTTGGGTTCGAGCTTATTAGGTTGAAAACCTTTTTCATATAAGCATCACAACTCCAAACTTTAAGAAACGACAGCTTAGGTTTACTTCTAAACCATAGTTCATACGATGTCGTCTCAACGGATTTAGATGGTGCCCTTTTAACGTGAATGCAGCTGTCTCTAATGCATAACCCCAAAACGATAATGGTAAATCAGTAAGAGACATCATAGATCGCACCATATCCAATAAAGTGCGGTTACGACGTTCGGACACACCATAACGTTGTGGTGTTCCAGGTGGCATGAGCTGTGAAACTATTCCACATTGTTTTAATTGAAGACCAAACTCGTAACTCAAATATTCGTCTCCGCGATCAGATCGCAGAAACTTTATTTTCTTGTTACGATGATTTTTCCACTTCACTCTGAAATTCTTTGAACCTTTCAACTATTTCAGACTTATGTTTCATCAAGTAGATATACCCATATCTGCTCAAATCATCTGTGAAGGTCAGAAAATAACGATACTTGCCACGAGCATCAACACTCATTGGATCACATACATCGGTATGTATTATTTCCAATAAGTCAGTAGCTCGTTCCATTGTTCCGGAGAATGGAGTTTTAGTCATCTTGCCCAATAGGCACGGTTTGCAAGCATCAAATGATTCATAACCAAGTGATTCCGAAAATCCATCTTTATGTAGTTTCTTCATGCGCTTTACACCGATATGACCCAAACGGCAGTGCCACAAATAAGTTGCACTATCATTATTAACTTTGCATCTTTTGGCTTCAACATTATGAATATGTGTATCACTACGATCGAGATCCAACAAACTTTTTCATTGGGTGTATGACCATTGAAGGTTTTATTCATGTAAACAGAACAACAATTATTCTCTGACTTTAAATGAATAACCGTATTGCAATAAACATGATCAAATCATATTCATGCTCAACGCAAATGCCAAATAACATTTATTTAGGTTTAACACTAATCCCGAAAGTATAGGGAGTGTGCGATGATTATCATAACAATCTTGGAACCACTTCCAACACACATCATCACTTCACCCCTAACTAGTCTCTGTTTATTCTGTAACTCCTGTTTCTAGTTACTAATCTTAGCAACCGAACAAGTATCAAATACTCAAGGGCTACTATAAACACTAGTAAGGCACACATCAATAACCTGTATATCAAATATACCCTTGTTCACTTTGCCATCCTTCTTATCCACCAAATATTTGGAGTAGTTCCACTTCCAGTGACCATTTCCTTTGCAGTAGAAGCACTCAGTTTTAGGCTTAGGTCCAGCTTTGGGCTTCTTCACGGGAGTGACAACTTGTTTGCCATTCTACTTGAAGTTTCCCTTTCTTTCCCTTTGCCCTTTTCTTGAAACTAGTGGTCTTGTCAATCATCAACACTTGATGCTCTTTTTTGATTTCTATCTTCGTCGATTTCAACATCACGAAGAGCTCGGGAATTGTTTTCGTCATCCCTTGCATACTATAGTTCATCACGAAGTTCTAGTAACTTAGTGATGGTGACTAGAGAATTCTGTCAATCACTATCTTATCTGGAAGATTAACTCCCACATGATTCAAGTGATTGAAGTACCTAGACAATCTGAGCACGTGCTTACTAGTTGAGCGATTCTCCTCCATCTTTTAGCTATAGAACTTGTTGGAGACTTCATATCTCTCAACTCGGGTATTTGCTTGAAATATTAACTTCAACTCCTGGAAAATCTCATATGATCCATGACGTTCAAAACATCTTTGAAGTCCCAATTCTAAGCCGTTAAGCATGGTGCACTAAACTATCAAGTAGTCATCATACTGAGCTAGCCAAACGTTCATAACATCTGCATCTGCTCTTGCAATAGGCCTGTCACCTAGCGGTGCATTAAGGACATAATTCTTCTGTGCAACAATGAGGATAAACCTCAGATCACGGATCCAATTTGCATCATTGCTACTAACATCTTTCAACACAATTTTCTCGAGGAACATATCAAAACATATGAAAGCAACAACGCAAGCTATTGATCTACAACATAATTTGTAAAATACTACCAGGACTAAGTTCATGATAAATTAAAGTTCAATTAATCATATTACATAAGAACTCCCACTTAGACAGACATCTCTCTAGTCATCTAAGTGATCACGTGATCCAAATCAACTAAACCATGTCCGATCATCACGTGAGATGGAGTAGTTTTCAATGGTGAACATCACTATGTTGATCATATCTACTATATGATTCACGCTCGACCTTTCGGTCTCCGTGTTCCGAGGCCATATCTGTATATGCTAGGCTCGTCAAGTTTAACCCGAGTATTCCGCGTGTGCAACTGTTTTGCACCCGTTGTATTTGAACGTAGAGCCTATCACACCCGATCATCACGTGGTGTCTCAGCACGAAGAACTTTCGCAACGGTTCATACTCAGGGAGAACACTTCTTGATAATTAGTGAGAGATCATCTTAAAATGCTACCGTCAATCAAAGCAAGATAAGATGCATAAAGGATAAACATCACATGCAATCAATATAAGTGATATGATATGGCCATCATCATCTTGTGCTTGTGATCTCCATCTTCGAAGCACCGTCGTGATCACCATCGTCACCGGCGCGACACCTTGATCTCCATTGTAGCATCGTTGTCGTTACGCCATCTATTGCTTCCACGACTATTGCTACCGCTTAGTGATAAAGTAAAGCAATTACAGGGCATTTGCATTTCATACAATAAAGCGACAACCATATGGCTCCTGCCAGTTGCCGATAACTTCGGTTACAAAACATGATCATCTCATACAATAAAATATAGCATCACGTCTTGACCATATCACATCACAACATGCCCTGCAAAAACAAGTTAGATGTCCTCTACTTTGTTGTTGCAAATTTTACGTGGCTGCTACGGGCTTAGCAAGAACCGTTCTTACCTACGCATCAAAACCACACGATAGTTCGTCAAGTTAGTGCTGTTTTAACCATCGCAAGGACCGGGTGTAGCCACACTCGATTCAGCTAAAGTGAGAGAGACAGACACCCGCCAGCCACCTTTAAGCACGAGTGCTCGTAACGGTGAAACCAGTCTCGCGTAAGCGTACGCGTAATGTCGGTCCGGGCCGCTTCATCTCACAATACCGCCGAACCAAAGTATGACATGCTGGTAAGCAGTATGACTTGTATCGCCCACAACTCACTTGTGTTCTACTCATGCATATGACATCTACGCATAAAACCAGGCTCGGATACCACTGTTGGGGAACGTAGTAATTTCAAAAAATTTCCTACGTACACGCAAGATCATGGTGATGGCATAGCAACGAGAGGGGAGAGTGTTGTCCACGTACCCTCGTAGACCGTAAGCGGAAGCGTTATGACAACACGGTTGATGTAGTCGTACGTCGTCACGATCCAACCGATCCAAGCACCGAACGTACGGCACCTTCGAGTTCAGCACATGTTCAGCTCGATGACGATCCCCGGGCTCCGATCCAGCAAAGCTTCAGGGATGAGTTCCGTCAGCACGACGGCGTGGTGATGATGATGATGCTCTACCGGCGCAGGGCTTCGCCTAAACTCCGCGACGATATGACCGAGGTGGAATATGGTGGAGGGGGGCACCGCACACGGCTAAGGAACGATCCGTAGATCAACTTGTGTGTCTATGGGGTGCCCCCTGCCCCCGTATATAAAGGAGGGAGGGGGGAGGCCGGCCGGCCCTTGTTGGGCGCGCCAGGAGGAGGAGTCCTCCTCCTAGTAGGAGTAGGACTCCTCCTTTCCTACTCCTACTAGGAGGGGAAGGAAGGGGGAGAGGAGGGGAAGGAAAGAGGGGGGCGCCGCCCCCCCTTCCTAGTCCAATTCGGACCAGAGGGAGAGGGGGCGCGCGGCCCTTCCTGGCCGCCCCTCTCTCTTCCCACCAAGGCCCATGTGGCCCATTAACTCCCCGGGGGGGGGGGGTTTCCGGTAACCCTCCGGCAGTCCGGTTTTCTCCGAAATCACCCGGAACACTTCCGGTGTCCGAATATAGTCGTCCAATATATCAATCTTTATGTCTCGACCATTTCGAGACTCCTCGTCATGTCCGTGATCACATCCGGGACTCCGAACAAACTTCGGTACATCAAAACTTATAAACTCATAATAAAACTGTCATCGTAACGTTAAGCGTGCAGACCCTACGGGTTCGAGAACTATGTAGACATGACCTAGAACCATTCTCGGTCAATAACCAATAGCGGGACCTGGATGCCCATATTGGTTCCTACATATTCTACGAAGATCTTTATCGGTCAAACCGCATAACAACATATGTTGTTCCCTTTGTCATCGGTATGTTACTTGCCCGAGATTCGATCGTCGGTATCTAATACCTAGTTCAATCTCGTTACCGGCAAGTCTCTTTACTCGTTACGTAATGCATCATTCCGTAACTAACTCATTAGCTACATTGCTTGCAAGGCTTATAGTGATGTGCATTACCGAGAGGGCCCAGAGATACCTCCCCGACAATCGCAGTGACAAAACCTAATCTCGAAATATGCCAACCCAACATGTACCTTTGGAGACACCTGTAGTACTCCTTTATAATCACCCAGTTACGTTGTGACGTTTGGTAGCACCCAAAGTGTTCCTCCGGTAAACGGGAGTTGCATAATCTCATAGTTACAGGAACATGTATAAGTCATGAAGAAAGCAATAGCAACATACTAAACGATCAAGTGCTAGGCTAACAGAATGGGTCATGTCAATCACATCATTCTCCTAATGATGTGATCCCATTAATCAAATGACAACACATGTCTATGGTTAGGAAACATAATCATCTTTGATTAATGAGCTAGTCAAGTAGAGGCATACTAGTGACTTTATGTTTGTCTATGTATTCACACATGTATCATGTTTCCGGTTAATACAATTCTAGCATGAATAATAAACATTTATCATGATATAAGGAAATAAATAATAACTTTATTATTGCCTGTAGGGCATATTTCCTTCAATAATGATGTAAACCTCATAACTGGTATTGTACCAATATTTATACGATGGCGCATAAATACACTAAAAATAAAAAAATAAAAAAAATATACTAGTAGCGATGGACAGAAAACACGCTGCAAGTAGTTACCTTAGCAGTAGCGTGGTACTGAACAAATGCTGCAGCTATCTGTCCTAGCAGTAGCGCGGGCGGGCACGCGTTACTGCTAAGCAATAGCTGTAGCGCCTTATTAGTAGCGCGGAGCACAAAACCAGCGCTACTGCTAGGGTTTTCCCTAGTAGTGTTATAGTATCAATCTTGGATGGTTATTATGCAATTATATATCATTTTTGGAACTAACCTATTAACTAATGCACAATGGCAGTTGCTGTTTTTTGCTTGTTTTTAGGATTTCAGAAAATCTGTACCAAACGGAGTCCAAACAATACAAAACTTTTTGATAATTTTTTTTTGGAGCAGAAGGGACCCTAGAAGCTTCGTGAGAAGACCTGCAGAGCCACGAGGGAGAGACAAGCCCGTAGGGTGCACCCTGGGGGCGCCCCTAGGATTGTGGGCCCCTCGTGGCACCTCTTGACCTAATTCCAACTCTATAAATTCTCAAATATTCCCAATACACCAGAGAGCCACCCAAAATATTTTCCGCCTTCGCAAGTTTCTGTTCTTCGGAGATCCCATCTGGAGACCTTTTCTGGTACTCTTCCGGAGAGGGAATCGATCAAGGAGGGCTTCTACATCAACCTTGTTGTCCTTCTGATGATGTGTGAGTAGTTTACCACAGACCTACGGGTCCATAGCTAGTAGTTAGATGATTTCTTCTCTCTCTTTGATCTTCAGTGCAATGTTCTCCTCAATATTCTTGGAGATCTATTCGATGTAATCCTTCTTTGCGGCGTGTTTGTTGGGATCCGATGAATTGTGGGTTTATGATTAGATTATTCATATATATTATTTGAGTCTTCTTCGAACTCTTTTATGCATGATTATTATAGCTTTATATTTCTATCCGATGTATCGGTTTGGTTGGGCCAACTAGATTGATTTATCTTGTAATGGGAGAGGTGTTTTGTGATGGGTTCGATCTTGCGTTGCATAATCCCAGTGATAGAAAGGGACATGACACGTATTTGTAACGTTGTCATTAATAATAAAAGATGGGATTTATTCATATTGATTGGATTTACTTTGTCTACATTATGACTTCTTGCTTAAGGCATTACTCAGTTCTTTATGAACTTAATACTCTAGATGCATGCTAGATAGTGGTCGATGTGTAGAGTAATAGTAGTAGATGCAGGCAGGAGCCGGTCTACTTGTCTCGTACGTGATTCCTATATACATGATTATTTCCTTGAATATCATCATAACTATGCGCTTTTCTTTCAATTGCTCAACATTAATTTGTTTACCCACCATATGCTATGTTAAAGAGAGAAGCCTCTAGCGAAAACTATGACCCCCGGGTCTATTTTTATCATATATTAAAATTCAAAAAATACCTTGCTGCACTTTATTTATCGTTATTTTATTTTGTATTTTTTTTACCTATCTATCACTATGAGATTTAATCCTTGCAATTAACCGCCAAGGGATTGACAACCCCTTGTTTGTGTTGGGTGCAAGTATTTGTTCTTTTGTGTGTATGTGTTGTTCACGTGGTGTTGCGTGGTTCTCCTACTGGATTGATAATCTTGATTCTTAACTGAGGAAAATACTTATCTCTACTGTACTGAACATGATGTTACACTGCCTACATGTGCACTCATTCAATCTTAGTCGAGCCGCTGTTGAGATGGTACATCATGCAGGATTTTGTTGAAACATAACACTTAGGCCACCCATCATTGTTTGTTGCATCGCCATTCTCCCACAAGTAGATTATGTGTCTGTACAAGGTGTCTGGTTGACAGGCGGTAGAACCCCCACAAAGTTCTTCATATGATGATGGACCTAGGATTGTATATGACTTCTGATCCTGCACATAGGTGGATGTGAAAGATATTTGGGTTTACAACTACTATAAAAAAAAGAAGGCAATGGTAGTGAGTTTACCTTGGAGACTAGCCAATCAGAATACTCAAAGACCGGAGAAATATTGAAAACTCCACTAGAGTTAAGGTTGGCATCCATGATGGCAAGCGGACTTCCTTGGATCGTAGAATGGGTCTCCATGGTAAAGATCTACATTTCATCAAGCAAGCAAATTAAAGTATTTACTCACCGGGGAATGCATGCATGATGTTTATGCTACTATATATAACACCAAAGGATGGACTAACTGTGAAGTTGTCCATGAAAGGACTAACAGTGAAGTTGTCCTTGAACGGACTTGCACTATCCGGTGGTGCAACAAGAACGGAGCTGGACGGGAGTGCTGGTGGAAGAAGTGCAAGTCCATTCATGGAGTGTTCATTAAACGGAAACACGGACTGTACGGGCTCTGGGTTGATGGGCACCCTATTCATATAAGGAGTTGAAATTGGCATTGGCTTCGTCTTCTAGAACTCTTCCAACGTTGGCATAGCGGTTGTACCTCTAAGCGCTTCATGCAACGGGGAAACATACGAAATGTAGTCTTTATCGCTTGTGAAACATCCTCTATCCTTGGTCGAAGAACCATTTGGATCTATGGAAGGCTAATCTAATAGGAGAATGATAAGCTCTCTATGTGTGTTTCTTTCTTTCTATGTAGAAGCATACATAGGCGGTTTCTAAAGCACCGTATGGAGGCCCTTTATAGCAACCATGTTGAAAAAGAAAGTTGTTCTTGCATGCGTCAGAGTAATTAGCCGTATCTATAATATATGATCCACACTATGCCTACAATCTAGAAGATATGATTCACAAAGGAGTATTTTGTTAATGTAAATCTTTTTTATTTACAGTATGTATTAATAAAAGATCAACTGCTCCGTACAATCTAAAAAGACAAGTACACCACCCCTGTACAATTTGATACTGCACGTGTACACCGTCTTTCTCTTCACGTGCTCACGGATGGCTATCAGATCGGGCAGGTATCTGCATGCGTCACTTATATTTGGCAAGAGGATAAATAGGGATACCGGCGGTCCATCAGACCCGTAACTGAAAATTTGGAAGATCTCAGCCATTTATTTATTAACCTTCAGGCTTGCATCCAATAGTTGACATTTGTTTTCTCGATTTTCAATTGCCTTCGGCTGCTGTGGGCCGATATTTGGCTGTCATACGGGCCTCATCTTTCAACGTGTCCAAGAGACTGCCACATGTTGGCGAGTAAGGATACCTAGACGGCAAACCCTATTTAACGCTCTCTGTGTCAAATGGTCGGCCCGAGCGACCGACATGGGTCGGCACATTTAGCAGCAAGTGAATCCTGGTTTTACTGGCTTTGGGAATCTTCTGGAAGGTTTTGGTCTGGTTCAGGCCAAGTTTTTTGGTTTTTTATTTTCTTGTTTTTCTTTGGTTTTTTCTTTTTCATTTTCCCCTTTTCAAGTTTATTTTTTAAAGTAATTCATTAGTTTCAGAATATTTACACCCTTACTAAATTTTTTTGTTTTCAAAAACTGTTTGCATTTAAATGTTTGTGTTTTCAAAAAATGTTCACATTTGTTTAAAAATGTTCATGTTTTCAAAAGTGTTTGTGTTTTCCTAAAAAAATATTCTATGTTCTCAAATTTTGTTCACATTATAATTTTTGTGTTGCGGTTTCAAAAAAAGTTTGGGTTTTCCAAAAGTTGTTCCCATTTCAAAAAAAAGATTGTGTTTCCAAAATGGTTTGCATTTTCAAAAATATTTTTGTTCCCAATAAATATTTTGTGTTATATCATATTTATATTAAAATCGGCTAAATTTTCAAGGAAATGAAAACTATGTAAAAACTAAACCGAGAAAACCAAACAGAAAATCAAAAGTAAAAAAGGGCAACGTGCAACATGCTAAAGAAGAGCGCTCGCTACGATGACCAAACTGGGCCGGCCCAGAACAAACAAGCTTGTGAGTTTGCTAGACATCTTGACGAAATATGTGTCGAATAGGAGCTCTCTACCTAGTACTGAACATATTTTGTCGAGAGCCCAACCCAGGGGCTCCAAGACAAATCATAAGCATACAACAACCTACTCGAGGCCACCCGGAGGCTTTGAACGCCCTTCGGGCTAAACCAGAAGTGGGCAACGCAGCTTGCCCGAAGGCCATCTTGTGGATAGTCTGTCGGAGCTGACATGCGAGATCCACGCCAGGGACGCCCACAAATAATTTACCCCCCCCCACCCACCCACACACACACACATTGTTGGTGTGTGTAACTTCTCAGTAGAGGTTAACATTGTGGACCCACCTGCCTAAGGCTACCAAGGGCATTGTCAACAAAGTCAAATTATCCGACGCAATAAGAAAGATACACATGCAAGATTGCTTCCTTGCATTGTGAGGACGACAACTATGACCCAATGTGTTTGACAAGCGAGCCCATTCATTGGTTGTGTTGTACGAAACCATTTGGTTTCATGTATTGAATGGCCGAGGTCTGAGGCCCACGAGGTAGAAGCTACACAGGGCATATTCAAGGATGTGAAATTGACCAAAGTACTCGAGGGGGGACGGGTCGATTCTTATTTCTATGACAGACTAGGTGGGGTTCATATCACCACTTTGATGACGTGGTGTGAACTTCTATGATGATTTTTCAAAAATCATCATATGTTGTCTTTAGTTTGGACCGTGAAAACGATAGGAGAGACTCCTACTATATTATATTACTTAAGTAAAAGGTTACACAATACAATTCATATTTACAAATCTCACCCACTGTGGATGGGATTGAAGGGGGAAGACACAATGGATTACAAGATGAAGTTAACAAGAAAAACTAGGCAGAAGGAACTAAGTCCAAGCAAGTGTGTATATGAAGCCTTTTTTCTTCTTCCCTAACTCTATATTGCTGCAGAGTATAATCTTGCCGGGACCTTTGGAGCCAAGACCTAGAATTTAAAGGAATGACTCTGAAATGTTTGTTATCTCTTGCTTTTTAGAGACTCCATGTTTTCAACAAGAAAGTCTCTATGAACATCGGTTTGCTCCAAATACTCTTGGCAGTCTCTATCCAGTGCAATCTTTATCCCTGCCTACCCCACGTAATGCCAAGCTTTAGCCAACATTGTGCACTAAACTGGCAATCAAAAGTCATGTGCTCGATAGTTTCATCGATCGGTTGTCCACATAACAGACAATCATGATCATCTCCAATATTGTAGTGTCGGCGTTTGAGCCTATTTGCGGTGTTTAGACGATCAGACAAAAGGTGGCAACCAAAGACTTTGATTTTCATGCTCACTTTTGATTTCCACAACCAGATGTAGGTTTTGTGGAATTTGACATCTCCGTAGAAGAATTTGAAGTATCTGCATGGAATCTACTCCCCCGATCCCCAAACATATGACGAAATGTCCTTGTCCTCTAGATCACTGTCCTGACCCACATGTGTAGTTAGCTATTGGATCTGATGCACCTCGTTGTGGCTTGCATGTAGAGGGGGAAGGTGGAGCTCTTCCTCAGGTGTTGTGGTGCTCAAGAAATCCCGCACTAATATGTCTAATGCAGAGCAAAGGAAAAGGCCCTCGGGTGTGAGTCAGCCAAGATTTCTTCCATCCATATGTCTTTCTGGTTAAACATGTGCACAAGGAAGTTAACCGAGTCGGGTCTGTAAACAAGAATAAAAATTGCACAAAGCTCAAGCGTCCAAAGTCTAAGTCGCAAAATATTTCACGCGAGCGCACGCACTATAATACATTGTGTGTGACTTGCTATGCATGTACAACTACAGTTGTGCTTCTAGCATTTACATTGGAACGCAGCAGTGACTCCTTATATGTTGCTGTGATCCTTCTTCACCAAGTGAGGTGGGACTAAATTTCCTCCCACCACTTTTTTTTTGAGGTGTAACTAGGGATTTATTCAAAGTTTAAACAGTTTGGAATACAAATAATGTCCGGGACAGTCCCTAGCCACACATGGCGGCCCACGTCAAGAGCCGACGCGGCCTTAGCTAAACTATGAGCCTCACTAATACATTCCCTTGGTTCATGACGAAAGACAACATGCTCAAAATTCCTTCTGCGAATATCTATCTCCTGCATAATTGGCGCATAAACTGCAGCTGTGTCTCGGCTCATATTGGTGATTACTTCGGCACAATCAGAGGCGATTAGAAGTCTCTAAACATGCAAGTCCTGGGCCAAGGACAAAGCCTCATTGCATGCCCACGCTTCCAAACTGGCAGGATCAGAGAGTCCATCGAACACAACTGCTGAAGCTCCAAGGAAGGTTCCATTGCAGTCTCTGCAGACAGCTGCTGCTGCACCTTTGTTTCCACTGCGAGATAAACCTCCATCCACATTTATTTTCACTTCTGTTTCTGCCGGTGGAAGCCAGCCCCGCCGCACCCGGCGCGGCAGCGCTCCTGCGTTAGCTTTCGGTAAAGAAGCAGCAGTGATCTGCAGGTCCTGCAGGTAGCGATTGATGAAACTCATTGTAGTTAAGGGACTCTGAAACTCATTATCATGGATGGCTTTCCTCCTAGCCCACCAGATAGACCACATTGTGATTAGCACACGGGCTAGGTCTTGTCGAGGTAGCGTGTCAAACAGCCAAAAGAGCCACTGTCTTGCGTCTTCAGATTGATTTGATATCACATGCTCAAGAATTCCTTCGTCTCCCAAAGCCCAGACACACCGAGCCATCCGGCAGTTGAGAAGAGAATGACGCCAAGAATCTTCAGTCGCCGAGCATATCGCGCATGCTGGAGATGTAGCCATCTTCCTCTCGTGTCTGGTCGATCCGGTCGGCAGAGACGTGTGAGCCAAACGCCACACGAAAACCCGGACCTTTGATGGCACCTCTGTTTTCCACAATCTTGACCAGTCATTCTTTGTCGCAGTTTGGTTCGAGTTGCTTGTTCGATTTTCCAACCAGTCTTCTCGCTGAAATTTAATTCCGGAGATCATTCTGTAAGTAGAACGTACTGAGAATATGCCCCTGCGATCATAGTGCCACGCCCAGAAATCTTCATGCACTCGTGTACTGAGGGGAATATTCAGAATGACATCTATGTCTGGAGCAATGAAATGATCCTCTAATGCTTGTCTATTCCATGTCCTGGTTGACTGATTAATCAGGTTAGACACCAACAGGGGCGGGTTAGCTGATCGAGAGCAGATCAGCCTCAGCTTGAAATCCCTCGTAGCCAGTTGTGCTGCCAAATTTGAGTGTCCTCCCCCGTACCTATACGCTTAATCAAGACCAGAGACAGAACTTCTCTTCCTTCCCTGATTGAGCGCCACACCTGAGATGGGTTTGACCCAAGTGGTGCATCCAAGAACTCACCCTCCGGGAAGTATCTTGATTTCAAAACACGGGCGCTCAATGAACTTGGATCTTGTAATATCCTCCAAGCTTGTCTAGCTAATAAAGCTAAGTTAAAGAGCTCGATATCACGGAAACCCATTCCACCCATGTATTTTGGTTTTGTCATAGTATTCCAGGAGACCCATGCTATCTTCCTTTCACCCCTCTTACCCCCCCCCCCAACCAAAATTTCCTCAGAAGCCCATTGATATGGTTGCAAAGACCACGAGGCAGCTTAAAACATGGCATTGAATATGTTGGTATTGATTGGGCAACTGATTTAATTAAGACCTCCTTTCCTCCTGCAGAGAGGCACTTCTCCATCCACCCTTGGACATGTTTCCAAATCCTATCCTTCAAATATCGAAAACATCCCTCCTTGGATTTACCAACATCGGTTGGAAGACCCAAGTATTTCTCCGAAAGAGATTCAGTATGAACTGCTAGAGTCTCCTTGATTTCACCTCTCAAACTGTCCGGAACTCCCTTACTGAAATAAATGGAGCTCTTGTCAGCATTGATTTTCTGGCCGGAGGCGTTGCAGTAAACCTGCAGCAAGTCACGGACTCTCCTTGCTTCGTCATTTGATGCCTCAAAAAACAGTAAACTGTCGTCTGCGAACAGAAGATGATTGACCTCCGAGGCCGTCGGTGCCACCTTGATACCGCAAATGCCATTTTTCAGCAAACAAGATAGACCCTCTGCTGCAATAACGAACAAATAGGGGGATATTGGACCCCCTTGCCTAACTCCACAAGAAGGCATGAAATCATCTAGCACACCTCCATTAAAAAGCACTGAAAAGGACACCGACGATACGCACCTCATAATAGTATCAATGAACCTCGGGCTAATACCCAGCTTCGTCATGACCGCCTTCAAATATGGCCATTCCACTTGATCATACGCTTTCATCATATCCAGTTTTAACGCACAAAACCGATTGCTCTTTACTCTTCTCGTTTTCATATAGTGTAAACTCTCGTAGGCGGTTATAAAATTATCCGTGATGAGACGTCCTGGAACAAACGCTGACTGCTCTTCTGAAATCACCTCTGGAAGAATCATTTTCAGCCTATTAGCTAAGACCTTTGATGCAATCTTGTAGATTACGTTACAAAGGCTTATTGGCCGAAATTGTCCTAAGATTTTTCGGAATCATAACAATGAACGTACGATTGATATCCTCTGGTGAGTCAACTCCATCGAGCACTCTTATGATCATACCCGTAATCTCTTCTCCACATAAATCCCAATGCCTCTGGAAGAAGTGCGCCGGGAATCCATCAGGTCCCGGAGCTTTGGTTGGAAACATTTGGAATAGCGCTTCTTTGACCTCCTCTTTGCTATACGGCTTATTCAGGCGTGCATTCATCACAGCATCTACCCTTGATGGTATATGGGAGAGCACTTCCTCCATACCAATTGTTCCTTCCGAAGTATAGAGATTAGAGTAAAACTCAGTAGCCATGCGTGCCAGCTCCTCCGGGTCAGTACTGATTGTACCATCGTTTTTTTGCAGCTGGGTTATCTTATTTTTTGCCCTGCGGGCACTTGCCTTTTTTTGAAAAAATTCAGTATTCTTATCCCCTTCAGCGAGCCATTTTATTCGTGATCTCTACCTCATCATGATCTCCTCCGCCAGAGAAACTTCGATCATACGGTCTTGGACTCGCTTCTCCTCCTCACTTGGACCCACTCGATCCGGAACTGCCCGTAGTGTAGCTAGCTGATGTCGCAATGAACGGAGCTCCTGTCGGACTGATCCAAAAGACCCGCGTCCCCACTGAGCTAGCGCTACAGAAACTGAACTGAGCTTGGCAGCTAGGTCCGAAACTGAAAGTGAAGGTTGATTACGGTTCCAGACTTCCTCCACTACATGATGAAAATCTGCCTTTGTCTCCCACATACACTCATATCGGAAGGGTTTCTTTAGAGCATGCCTCATACTTATTGTCTCCAGCTCTGTATTAAGCAAAATGGGGCAATGATCTGACTTGGCTGCGGTTAGGTGCTCAAGAAATGCAAAAGGGAACAGTGCCGACCAATTGGGAGTAGCCAGCGCACGATCCAGTCGCACCCTACAGAACTCGCCTCCCCTGACTCTTTTTTCCCATGTCCAATCAAGGCCTTTGTAGCCTAAGTCAGCAAGCTCGCACACATCCACTGCATCTCTGAAGCCTGCAATCTGACCACTGTCTCAAGTACTAGTACTCATGTGCTCCTCCAGAAGCAACACCTCGTTAAAGTCTCCAATGCACACCCAAGGAAGTGTACTTTCCCCTCGTAATCTCTTCATCGTCTCCCATGTGTTATGCCTCAAACTTCTGTTGGCTTCACCATAAAAGCATGATAACCTCCAATCATCAGCACCTGGTTGAGAGATCCATGAATCTATGTGATACTGCGAAAAGTTCTTTATTGCAAGATCAACATGATCTTTCCAAAAAATACATAAACCACCACTACGCCCGTTACTCGGAACTGCAAAGCAACCTGAAAAACCTAATAAAGCAGCCAAACCCTCCACTCGGGCCTTCACAAGTTGAGTTTCAACAATGCAAAGGATCGATGGCGCACACGCCTCCACGAGATCGCGGAGCTCCCTAACTGTCGCGGGGTCGCCAATTCCGTGACAGTTCCAGCACAATGTCTTCATCAGGCTCGGCGGCCCTCCTCGAGGGAGGCCGCCTCTCTTGTTTGATCCACAGAAGCACCTTCTTCTCCATCTTGACGTCTTCTCTTCACTATTGGGTCCTTCTCCGTGGTGGAGATCACAGCACTTGTGCTAGCCACTTGAGATCCCCCTTCAATCATCATGACAGTACCAGCTACCCGACCAGCCAAATGATTGAGCTGTTGCCCCCGGACGTTTAGGGTTCCATCCGCATCAACTAGCCTCTTCCTCGCTCCCCTTTCCCCTAAACCTCCTTCACCGTCTCCCTGGCCCTCCACATCCATGTGCTGCGATCCAGCTTGCTGCACCCCTGCTCCGGGATCCCCTCTTCCCCTTCCGCCCGTCGGGCCTCTCCCTCCTCTACCACCTCGGTCTCCCCTACCTGCATCCCAACCTCTTCCCCTACTACCTCCATCTCCTCTACCTCGGCCTCCTACACCTTGGGCTGTAGGCACTTCGGGCTCCCATAGCAACCACTCACCCCACTCAAAGGAGTTTGGGTCATGAATCCCATCACCACACTCATCTGCAACATGACCCATCTTACCACACGCAAAGCAAAAGTCTGGTAGCTTCTCATAATAAACACTGTATCTTTTATACTCCTTCAAGGTTATTGGAACAAAATGGACAAGCGGACTATTGATATCCACAAAAACCCTCACCCGGAGGGTACTAGCTGGGTTGATTCTTCCCTCATTCATTATCACGGAGAAAGGTGGGTCACCTACTTTAGCTGCTACTTTCTCCGCTAACTCTTTCCTTCTTGTGAGTCCATCCGGCAGTCCCTTCACCCTTGCCCAAACTGGAATTTTGTTGAGTCTATAACCTTTGACATCCGAAAAACCATCATACTCCTGGATCACCACCAGTGCCCTCCTAAACAGCCATGGCCCTCCATCCATAATCCTCCTCCAATCACCTAGACAATGGCATTGCACAAGAAACAGATTGGGTCCCTTGATGTTGAACGTGTTGGGGAACGTAGTAATTTCAAAAAAATTCCTACGTACACGCAAGATCATGGTGATGGCATAGCAATGAGAGGGGAGAGTGTCCATCCACGTACCCTCGTAGACCGTAAGCAGAAGCGTTATGACAACGCGGTTGATGTAGTCGTACGTCTTCACGATCCGACCGATCCAAGCACCGAACGTACGGCACCTCCGAGTTCAGCACACGTTCAGCTCGATGACGATCCCCGGGCTCCGATCTAGCAAAGCTTCGGGGATGAGTTCCGTCAGCACGACGGCGTGGTGACGATGATGATGCTCTACCGGCGCAGGGCTTCGCCTAAACTCCGCGACGATATGACCGAGGTGGAATATGGTGGAGGGGGGCACCGCACACGGCTAAGGAACGATCCGTAGATCAACTTGTGTGTCCATGGGGTGCCCCCTGCCCCCGTATATAAAGGAGTGGAGGAGGGGAGGGCCGGCCCTCTCTATGGCGCGCCCTAGGGGAGTCCTACTCCCACCGGGAGTAGGATTCCCTCTTTCCTAGTCCAACTAGGAGTCCTTCCATGTAGTAGGAGTAGGAGACAAGGAAGGGGAAGAGAGAAGGGAAGGAAGGAGGGGGTGCGGCCCCTCCCCCTAGTCCAATTCGGACTAGGCCATGGGGGGGCGCACGGCCTGCCCTAGGCAGCCCCTCTCTCTTTCCCGTATGGCCCAATAAGGCCCAATACTTCTCCCGGCGAATTCCCGTAACTCTCCGGTACTCCGAAAAATACCCGAATCACTCGGAACCTTTCCGAACTCCGAATATAGTCGTCCAATATATCGATCTTTACGTCTCAACCATTTCGAGACTCCTCGTCATGTCCCAGATCTCATTCGGGACTCCGAACTCCTTCGGTACATCAAAACTCATAAACTCATAATATAACTGTCATCGTAACGTTAAGCGTGCGGACCCTACGGGTTCGAGAACTATGTAGACATGACCTAGAACTATTCTCGGTCAATAACCAATAGCGGAACCTGGATGCCCATATTGGTTCCTACATATTCTACGAAGATCTTTATCGGTCAAACCGCATAACAACATACGTTGTTCCCTTTGTCATCGGTATGTTACTTGCCCGAGATTTGATCGTCGGTATCCAATACCTAGTTCAATCTCGTTACCGGCAAGTCTCTTTACTCGTTTCGTAATGCATCATTCCGTAACCAACTCATTTGGTCACATTGCTTGCAAGGCTTATAAAGATGTGCATCACCGAGAGGGCCCAGAGATACCTCTCCGACAATCGGAGTGACAGAACCTAATCTCGAAATACGCCAACTCAACATGTACCTTCGGAGACACCTGTAGTACTCCTTTATAATCACCCAGTTACGTTGTGACGTTTGGTAGTACCCAAAGTGTTCCTCCGGTAAATGGGAGTTGCATAATTCTCATAGTTATAGGAACATGTATAAGTCATGAAGAAAGCAATAGCAACATACTAAGCGATCAAGTGCTAGGCTAACGGAATGGGTCATGTCAATCACATCATTCTCCTAATGATGTGATCCCGTTAATCAAATGACAACTCTTTTGTCCATGGTTAGGAAACATAACCATCTTTGATAAACGAGCTAGTCAAGTGGAGGCATACTAGTGACACTATGTTTGTCTATGTATTCACACATGTATTATGTTTCCGGTTAATACAATTCTAGCATGAATAATAAACATTTATCATGATATAAGGAAATAAATAATAACTTTATTATTGCCTCTAGGGCATATTTCCTTTAGTCTCCCACTTGCACTAGAGTCAATAATCTAGTTCACATCGCCATGTGATTTAACACCAATATTCACATTTGCATGTGATTAATACCCATAGTTCACATCATCATGTGATCAACACCCAAAGGGTTTACTAGAGTCAATAATCTTGTTCACATCGCTATGTGATTAACACCCAAAAGAGTACTAAGGTATGATCATGTTTTGCTCGTGAGAGAAGCTTAGTCAACGGGTCTGTAACATTCAGAGCCGTATGTATTTTGCAAACATTCTATGTCTTCAATGCTCTGCATGGAGCTACTCTAGCTTAATTGCTCCCACTTTCAATATGTATCCAGTTTGAGACTTAGAGTCATCTGGATTAGTGTAAAAGTTTGCACCAATGTAACTTTTACAACGAACTCTTTTATCACCTCCATAATCGAGAAACATCTCCTTAGTCCTTACTAAGGATATTCTTGACCGTTGTCCAGTGATCTACTATTAGATCAAAATTGTATTCCTTTGCCAAACTCAGAGCAAGGTATACAATATGTCTGGTTCACAGCATAGCATACTTTATAGAACCTATGACTGAGGCATAGGGAATGACTTTTCATTCTCTTTCTATTTTCTGCCATGGTCGGGTCTTGAGTCTTACTCAACTTCACACCTTGCAACACAGGCAAGAACTCCTTCTTTGACTGTTCCATTTTGAACTATTTCAAAAATTTATCAAGGTATGTATTCATTGAAAAATCTTATCAAGCGTCTTGATCTATCTATATAGATCTTGATGCTCAATGTGTAAGCAGCTTTACCGAGGTCTTTCTTTTAAAGAACTCCTTTCAAACACTCCTTTATGCTTTGCAGAATAATTCTACATTATTTCTGATCAACAATATGTCATTCACATATACTTATCAGAAATGTTGTAGTGCTCCCACTCACTTTCTTGTAAATACAGGCTTCACCGTAAGTCTGTACAAAACAATATGCTTTGATCAACTTATCAAAGCGTATATTCCAAGTCTGAGATGCTTGCACCAGTCCATAGATGGATTGCTGGAGCTTGCATATTTTGTTAGCACCTTTAGGATTGACAAAACCTTCTGGTTGCATCATATACAACTCTTCTTTAATAAATCCATCAAGGAATGCAGTTTTGACATCTATTTGCCAGATTTCATAAAATGTGGCAATTGCTAACATGATTCAGACAGACTTAAGCATCGATACAAGTGAGAAAATCTCATTGTATTCAACACCTTGAACTTGTCGAAAAACCTTTTTGCGACAAGTCGAGCTTTGTAGATAGTAACACTACTATCAATGTCCGTCTTCCTCTTCAAGATCCATTTATTTTCTATGGCTTGCCGATCATCGGGCAAGTCCACCAAAGTCCACACTTTGTTCTCATACATGGATCCTATCTCAGATTTTATGGCCTCCAGCCATTTTGCGGAATCTGGGCTCATCGTCGCTTCTTCATAGTTCATAGGTTCATCATGATCTAGTAGCATGACTTCCAGAACATGATTGTCGTATCACTCTGGTGCGGATCTTACTCTGGTTTACCTACGAGATTCGGTAGTAACTTGATCTGAAGTTACATGATCATCATCATTAGCTTCCTCACTAATTGGTGTAGTAGTCACAGGAACAGATTTTTGTGATGAACTACTTTTCAATAAGGGAGAAGGTACAATTACCTTATCAAGTTCTACTTTCCTCCCACTCACTTCTTTCGAGAGAAACTCCTTCTCTAGAAAGGATCCATTCTTAGCAACGAATGTCTTGCCATCGGATCTGTGATAGAAGGAGTACCCAACAGTTCCCTTTGGGTATTCTATGAATACGCACTTCTCCGATTTGGGTTCGAGCTTATCAGGTTGAAAACCTTTTTTCATATAAGCATCGCAACTCCAAACTTTAAGAAACGACAGCTTAGGTTTCTTGCTAAACCACAGTTCATATGGTGTCGTCTCAACGGATTTAGATGGTGCCCTATTAAACGTGAATGCAACTGTCTCTAATGCATGATCCCAAAACGATATTGGTAAATCGGTAAGAAACATCATAGATTGTACTATATCCAATAAAATACGGTTATGACGTTCGGACACACCACTATGATGTGGTGTTCCAGGTGGCATGAATTTGTGAAACTATTCCATATTGTTTTAATTGAAGACCAAACTCGTAACTCAAATATTTGTCTCCGCGATCAGATCGTAGAAACCTTTTTCTTGTCACGATGATTTTCCACTTCACTCTGAAATTCTTTGAACTTTTCAAATGTTTCAGACTTATGTTTCATCAAGTAGATATACCCATATCTGCTCAAATCATCTGTGAAGGTCAGAAAATAACGATACCCGCCGCGAGCCTTAACACTCATCGGATCGCATACATCAGTATGTATTATTTCCAATAAGTCAGTTGCTTGCTCCACTGTTCCGAAGAACGGAGTCTTAGTCATCTTGCCCATGAGGCATGGTTCGCAAGCATCAAGTGATTCATAATCAAGTGATTCCAAAATCCCATCAGCATGGAGTTTCTTCATGCGCTTTACACCAATATGACCTAAACGGCAGTGCCAAAAATAAGTTGCACTACCATTATTAACTTTGCATCTTTTGGCATCAATATTATGAATATGTGTATCACTATGATCGAGATCCAACAAACTATTTTCATTGGGTGTATAACCATCGAAGGTCTTATTCATGTAAACAGAATAACAATTATTCTCTAACTTTAAATGAATAACCGTATCGCAATAAACACGATCAAATCATGTTCATGCTCAACGCAAATGCCAAATAACATTTATTTAGGTTTAACACTAATCCCAAAAGTATAGGGAGTGTGTGATGATGATCATATCAATCTCGGAACTACTTCCAACACTCATCGTCACTTCCCCTTCAACTAGTCTCTGTTTATTCTGTAACTCCTGTTTCGAGTTACTAATCTTAGCAACCGAACAAGTATCAAATACTCAGGAGCCACTATAAACACTAGTAAGGCACACATCAATAACCTGTATATCAAATATACCCTTGTTCACTTTGCCATCCTTCTTATCCACCAAATATTCAGGGCATTTCCGCTTCCAGTGACCATTTCCTTTGCAGTGCAAGCACTCAATTTCTGGCTTTGGTTCAGCTTTGGGCTTCTTCGTGGGAGTGACAACTTGCTTGTCATTCTTCTTGAAGTTCCCCTTTCTTTCCCTTTGCCCTTTTACTTGAAACTAGTGATCTTGCCAACCATCAACACTTGATGCTCTTTCTTGATTTCTACCTTCGTTGATTTCAACATCACGAAGAGCTCGGGAATCGTTTTGGTCATCCCTTGCATACTATAGTTCATCACAAAGTTCTACTAACTTGGTGATGGTGACTAGAGAATTCTGTCAATCACTATCTTATCTGGAAGATTAACTCCCACTTGATTCAAGCGATTGAAGTACCCAGACAATCTGAGCACATGCTCACTAGTTGAGCGATTCTCCTCCATCTTTTAGCTATAGAACTTGTTGGAGACTTCATATCTCTCAACTCGGGTATTTGCTTGAAATATTAACTTCAACTCCTGGAACATCTCATATGATCCATGACGTTCAAAACGTCTTTGAAGTCCCGATTCTAAGCCGTTAAGCATGGTGCACTAAACTATCAAGTAGTCATCATACTGAGCTAGCCAAACGTTCATAACGTCTGCATCTGCTCCTGCAATAGGTCTGTCACCTAGCGGTGCATTAAGGACATAATTCTTCTGTGCAGCAATGAGGATAAACCTCAGATCACGGATCCAATCCGCATCATTGCTACTAACATCTTTCAACACAATTTTCTCTAGGAACATATCAAAACATATGAAAGCAACAATGCAAGCTATTGATCTACAACATAATTTGCAAAATACTACCAGGACTAAGTTCATGATAAATTAAAGTTCAATTAATCATATTACATAAGAACTCCCACTTAGACAGACATCTCTCTAGTCATCTAAGTGATCATGTGATCCAAATCAACTAAACCATGTCCGATCATCACGTGAGATGGAGTAGTTTTCAATGGTGAACATCACTATGTTGATCATATCTACTATATGATTCACGCTCGACCTTTCGGTCTCCGTGTTCCGAGGCCATATCTGTATATGCTAGGCTCGTCAAGTTTAACCTGAGTATTCCGCGTGTGCAACTGTTTTGCACCCGTTGTATTTGAACATAGAGCCTATCACACCCGATCATCACGTGGTGTCTCAGCACGAAGAACTTTCGCAACGGTGCATACTCATGGAGAACACTTCTTGATAATTAGTGAGAGATCATCTTATAATGCTACCGTCAAACAAAACAGAATAAGATGTATAACAGATAAACATCATATGCAATCAAAATATGTGACATGATATGGCCATGATCATCTTGCGCCTTTGATCTCCATCTCCAAAGTACTGTCATGATCTCTATCATTACCGGCACGACACCATGATCTTCATCATCTTGATCTATATCAATGTGTCGTTACATGGTCGTCTCGCCAACTATTGCTCTTGCAACTATTGCTATCGCATAGCGATAAAGTAAAGCAATTATTTGGCACTTGCATCTTATGCAACAAAAAGACAACCATAGGGCTTCTGCCAGTTGCCGATAACTTCAACAAAACATGATCATCTCATACAACAACTTATATCTCATCACGTCTTGACCATATCACATCACAACATGCCCTGCAAAAACAAGTTAGACGTCCTCTACTTTGTTGTTGCAAGTTTTACGTGGCTGCTACGGGCTGAGCAAGAACCGTTCTTACCTACGCATCAAAACCACAACGATAGTTCGTCAAGTTGGTGCTGTTTTAACCTTCGCAAGGATCGGGCGTAGCCACACTCGATTCAGCTAAAGTGAGAGAGACAGACACCCGCCAGCCACCTTTAAGTACGAGTGCTCGTAACGGTGAAACCAGTCTCGCGTAAGCGTACGCGTAATGTTGGTCCGGGCCGCTTCATCTCACAATACCGCCAAACCAAAGTATGACATGCTGGTAAGCAGTATGACTTGTATCGCCCACAACTCACTTGTGTTCTACTCGTGCATATAACATCAACGCATAAAACCTAGGCTCGGATGCCACTGTTGGGGAACGTAGTAATTTCAAAAAAATTCCTACGTACACGCAAGATCATGGTGATGGCATAGCAACGAGAGGGGAGAGTGTCCGTCCACGTACCCTCGTAGACCGTAAGCGGAAGCGTTATGACAACGCGGTTGATGTAGTCGTACGTCTTCACGATCCGACCGATCCAAGCACCAAACGTATGGCACCTCCGAGTTCAGCACACGTTCAGCTCGATGACGATCCCCGGGCTCCGATCCAGCAAAGCTTCGGGGATGAGTTCCGTCAGCACGACGGCGTGGTAACGATGATGATGCTCTACCAGCACAGGGCTTCGCCTAAACTTCGCGACGATATGACCGAGGTGGAATATGGTGGAGGGGGGCACCGCACACGGCTAAGGAACGATCCGTAGATCAACTTGTGTGTCCATGGGGTGCCCCCTGCCCCCGTATATAAAGGAGTGGAGGAGGGGAGGGCCGGCCCTCTCTATGGCGCGCCCTAGGGGAGTCCTACTCCCACCGGGAGTAGGATTCCCTCTTTCCTAGTCCAACTAGGAGTCCTTCCATGTAGTAGGAGTAGGAGACAAGGAAGGGGAAGAGAGAAGGGAAGGAAGGAGGGGGTGCGGCCCCTCCCCCTAGTCCAATTCGGACTAGGCCATGGGGGGGGGGGGCGCGGCCTGCCCTAGGCAGCCCCTCTCTCTTTCCCGTATGGCCCAATAAGGCCCAATACTTCTCCCGGCGAATTCCCGTAACTCTCCGGTACTCCGAAAAATACCCGAATCACTCGGAACCTTTCCGAACTCCGAATATAGTCGTCCAATATATCGATCTTTACGTCTCAACCATTTCGAGACTCCTCGTCATGTCCCCGATCTCATCCGGGACTCCGAACTCCTTCGGTACATCAAAACTCATAAACTCATAATATAACTGTCATCGTAGCGTTAAGCGTGCGGACCCTACGGGTTCGAGAACTATGTAGACATGACCTAGAACTATTCTCGGTCAATAACCAATAGCGGAACCTGGATGCCCATATTGGTTCCTACATATTCTACGAAGATCTTTATCGGTCAAACCGCATGACAACATACGTTGTTCCCTTTGTCATCGTTATGTTACTTGCCCGAGATTTGATCGTCGGTATTCAATACCTAGTTCAATCTCGTTACCGGCAAGTCTCTTTACTCGTTCCGTAATGCATCATTCCGTAACCAACTCATTTGGTCACATTGCTTGCAAGGCTTATAAAGATGTGCATCACCGAGAGGGCCCAGAGATACCTCTCCGACAATTGGAGTGACAAAACGTAATCTCGAAATACGCCAACTCAACATGTACCTTCGGAGACACCTGTAGTACTCCTTTATAATCACCCAGTTACGTTGTGACGTTTGGTAGTACCCAAAGTGTTCCTCCGGTAAACGGGAGTTGCATAATTCTCATAGTTACAGGAACATGTATAAGTCATGAAGAAAGCAATAGCAACATACTAAGCGATCAAGTGCTAGGCTAAAGGAATGGGTCATGTCAATCACATCATTCTCCTAATGATGTGATCCCGTTAATCAAATGACAACTCTTTTGTCCATGGTTAGGAAACATAACCATCTTTGGTAAACGAGCTAGTCAAGTAGAGGCATACTAGTGACACTATGTTTGTCTATGTATTCACACATGTATTATGTTTCCGGTTAATACAATTCTAGCATGAATAATAAACATTTATCATGATATAAGGAAATAAATAATAACTTTATTATTGCCTCTAGGGCATATTTCCTTCAGAACGTCACCCCTTGAGCCGCCGACCATGCATTACGCATCTGAGACAAGAGCGCAGCGTGGCTGAAGGGTTTCGTAGTATGGACACGGAACAGGGCAAGCCAACGTACATCCTTAATCAGTTCATCATCTTCCGCTGAGAAATCTAGCTGTTCCTCCTCCCTTCCATGGAGCTTCATACCTGCAAATTGATCTTCCAAATCAGGTTCAGGCCCATGATAATCTGCAAACTCCTCTTCCTCTCCTCCAAATTGGTTACGCACGTCCTGCGAACTGTGAACAAATCCATCCCTACTCCTATTCTCATCTGTAACCCCCTCCTTCGCTTCTCTTGGTCCGCTCGGCCTTCCTGCTACCGCCAATGCTTCCGCCGACCCAATCTCTCCCTCCCCATCCCTTGCACCTGTTGTGTTGGATCCGCCATGCACACGACTGCGCGTGATGGGAGAAGTAGATCTCACCCGCGGCCGGGTCAATCCGGTCCTCCGGTGAGATTTTACATGGACTCCGGTGCGGCGGCGCCGGAGGATAGGTGGAACCCTAGACACCTAGGGGAGTCCCTAGTCAGGAGAGCTCCTATGTGACGCCCTCCCACCACTTCTATGTCTCTCATTTTCTACACAGCAACCGGGCCATGGCCCATTATAACAGGCACATTGATGCAAGTCAGTCCAGTAGCCCTAAAAAATTCCAAGTCAGACCAATAGCAGTTGTGGTGTAGTAGCAGTACGAAGGCAGGTACCCCCGCAAAAAAGAAGTACGAAGGGAGGTAGCTGTTTTTTTTAGGATTGCAAAAGGGAGGTAGCTAAGTTGGGCTAAAAATATTCTAAAAAAGGGTGGGTTGAAAATGAGTTTTTGTGATGAATTAATAACCCTGTGATGGGGTACATAGGGAGCTCCTATTGCGCGCCTTCAGTGCCGCCGAAGAGAACTGGCGCCTGCAACAGCCGCTGGATGGGCCGGCCCACGATCGCGCAAGACGCAACACGGAAAAAGATCGCCAAAAATACCTCACGTCTGGGATTCCTACTCGCGACCTTGCGCTTCTATAAGAAGATGCTAACCACTGGACCAGCTTCCTACTTGTGAATATTCACAGCGCGTTCTTTTTAAAGAATGGGAACTAGACGCGCAATTTATTACGCATTACACTGTAGTGTTTTACTTTCTAATTATTTGAAAACATGTTCACATATTACCAAATAAGGTTCATCAAATTCGAAAAAACTTTTATTGGTTTTGAAAAACGTTCATCAAAATTGAAAAAAAGTTCATGGATTTTCATTTAATGTTCCTCAAACTTGAAAATAGTTCATCGAATTTGAAAATATTCTTCGAAATTGAAAAAAAGTTATTAATTTTTCAAGAAAAGTTCATCGGATTTGAAAAAAGTTCATCGGATTGGGAAAATTCATCGGATTTGAAAAAAGTTTATCAAATTTGAAAAAAGTTCATCGAATTTGGAAAATAATTCATCGAGTTTGGAAAAGAGTTCATCGAATTTGAAAAAAGTTTATCGGATTTGGAAAAAAGTTCATCAGATTTGAAAAAAGTTCATAGTATTTGGAAAAAAAGTTCATCAAATTTGAAAAAAGTTCATCGGATTTGGAAAAAAGTTCACCGAATTTCGAAAAAGTTCATTGGATTTGAAAAAAGTTCATAAGTTCATCGAATTTGAAAAAAGTTCATCGAGTTTGGAAAAAGAGTTCATCGAATTTGAAAAAAGTTCATCAGATTTAACAAAAAAGTTCACGAATTAGAAAAGGAATATGTCGGATATTTGTAAACATTTCGCGCATTTAAAAAAAAGAAAACAGAAAACAAAAAAGAAATGAGAAAAAACACAAAAAACATAGAGGAAATTTCCTGTATGTATTAAAAGACGAAAAGGAGGTTTTGATTCATGAGTCAGGCGTTGGTGTAGTGGTTCGTCGAGTCGGCTATCGACGGAGAGGTCTTTGGTTCGATTTCTGACTAAGCGCAATTTCCTTGGGAGCAACTAATTAACGAGCGCTCCTTTGGGAGCCTCGCAAAGATCAGCGCCATGCGCGCTCTCAGCCATTTGCCACGTGTCGCGCTCTGGGCACTTCCTCCGGATTTTGTTTTTTTTTTATTTTTCCGCATGCGTTTTCGGCTTTTTAAACGGTTTTTTTTTCTGGTTTTTTTTACGTTTTGGTTTTCTACCGGTCTTCCCTAGCTTTTCGACCAATTTTTTTTAAGTAAATAATTTTGTCGCGCAAAAAATCGCATTTTTTTCGCGAGAGTCACGGTTTTGTTTTAGAGATAGGCACGGTTGTGCTTTCGCGAGAGGCACGGTCGTGCCTCTTGGAAACGGGAAAATAGATGTGTTTTCTATTTTTTTTTCTTTCGTGAGAGGCACGGTTTTGCTTTCCCGAGAGGCATGGTTGTGCTTTCACGAGAGGCACGGACGTGCCTCTTTCGGAAAGGGAACAAACACGTTTTCTGTTTTTTTTTTCTTTCGCGAGAGGCATGGTTTTGCTTCCGCGAGAGGCACGGGCGTGTCTCTTTTGGAAAG
>NC_041383.1:108805651-108817102 GCF_002162155.2 Triticum dicoccoides
GAGGCACGGGCGTGCCTCTTTCGGAAAGGGAAAAAATGCGTTTTCTGTTTTTTTTTTTCTTTCGCGAGAGGCACAGTTGTACTTTTCGCGAGAGGCACGGGCGTGCCTCTTTTGGAAAGGGAAAAAACGCGTTTTCTGTTTTTTTTATTTCGCGAGAGACACAGTTTTGTTTCCGCGAGAGGCATGGTTGTGATTTCGTCAGAGGCACGGGCGTGCCTTTTTCGGAAAGGGAAAAACACGTGTTCCCGGTTCGGTTTTTTGTCAGTTTTTTTCGTCCGGTTTTCCTGTGAAAAAAAGTTCGTCAAAACCTATCAACATGGGATCTAGTTTTGAAGGTCTCGACCCGAGGAATTCAACAGCGAAAGCGGTTCGATATTTGAACGCACGGTTTAAGAGATAAAATGTTTTGAATAAACGAATCTACGAAAAAAGGAAAAACTATCAGGTTGGGACAAGTGGCGCACATGCAGAGCGCCACTTATCGCAACCTGGAGAAGTTGGAGTAATCTCCGCAAGGAGTACTCCTTAACTAATGATTTCGAATTTCCTTCGATTTCCTTTTTTGAGTTTCAAAACAGGGGGAAGAACTGGTAATTGGGCCGAGCCCAGCTAGCGTTGCTGCAGGCGCCGGTTTGCGGAAACAGCTATAACCGACGTCTGCAGCGCTAAATAGGAAATGCCCGGTACATATGCGGTACATGTGTTGACGTTTCCGTGCCTCATGGTACAAAATTTAAGGGGGCACATTTTGAGGTTGTCGTGTGCGGGCCAATGGGGCCAGAAAGAGACACGACCAGCTCACCTCAAAAGAAAAAACTCACCTCCATGCCACCGCTGACATAAAGCGATGTCCATTTTTCACTTAGATGGAAGATGAGATTGTTTCATGCCGAAATTGAGAATTCCAGGCGTGCGAGAGAAGAGAGGTCTCAAATTTTGGATCATTGTCCTGACCCACATGTGCAGTTAGCTATTGGATCTGATTCACCTCATTGTGGCTTGCATGTAGAGGGGAAGGTGGAGTGCTTCCTCCGGTGTTGTGGTGCTCAAGAAATCCCGCTCTAATATGTCTACATGCAGGGCAAAGGAAAAGGCCCTCGGGTGTGAGTCAGCCAAGATTTCTTCCATCCATACGTCTTTCCACATTGATACATTGTCAACCTTTCTCATTGTTTTCTTCAGATGCCACTATGCACTGTAATGAGTTTTAATATATATCTCCACCAAAAACAGCCGCAATGATCTGATGCATGTGGAATTTTCGAAATGTAGTATGATAGACGAAAGGAGTTCAACCCAGGGGGTAAAATCGATTACCATGACGTTTAAATTACCTCCTAGCTTATTGCAGTTTTCAGGACTACAAATATAATTAAAATCCTAAACAAACAACCAATCTTCATTTGTAAGAATATTCAGCCCAAGCACCCAATTAGAATTGGTAATTGTGGGCCTCTCCCTGACAAGGCCCATAGATGTTCACAAGAGAATAGGCTTGGGTTGACTAAGTGGATTGGAAACGACTGACAAGAGCGAAATCTTCAGAAGAAACCACTGAACCCGTGAAGATCGAATTATTCCATATTTTGTTTAAGTTATTATTTCAATTTTTTTTCATTAAGGGTAATATAATTGCCATTTTATGTTTACTTTTGTATATTTTTTAAGACGCAATTTTTGTATATACTATGTCCAAATTTATAATTATTGTTCTTAGTTTTTATATTATTTTATTTCTTCTTAAATGGTAATACCAATACCACTTAGTAATTGTAGACATTATTTTGATTTTCTAATAGTTTATATTATTTCATTTTTTCTTAAAGTGTTATACCAAAGCCACTAATTCATTTTTTCTTATAAATTTTTTATTATTTTGGTCTTATTTTAGTTTTTAGTCAATTTCTTTTCTTCTTTACGGTTAATACCAATGCCACTAATTCATTTCTTCTTACGAAACATTTTTTTGCGAAGATTTCACTATTTTAGTTATATTCCTACCTATTATGAAGAACACATTTTTATGTAAAGTTTGTCATTGTTTGTTTTACATTTCTTTTCATTCTCACTCTTCTTAAAGTGTAATACAAATGCGACTAATTCATTCTTCCTTCCAACACTTTATTATTTTGAATGTGTTAGTTTTTATATATTTTTCCTATAAGGGTAATACCAATGCCCTAATTCATTCCTTCTTAGAAAAAAATTATGCAAAAATTTCATTATTATATGGTTGTAATTGCATATTATAAAAAGCGCAATTTCTGTGTAAATTATACACAAATTTTATCATGTTAATACTAATGTCAGTAGTTCATTATTTCTTAGAAAATTTCATTATTTTTGATTTGTTTCAGATCTTGTTTCATTTATTTTCTTCTTAAAGGATAATATAAATGCCTCTAATTCATTCTTTCTTAGGAAACTTTATTTTTTTTATTTCGGTTTGTTTTATATTTCAATGTGTTTTCTTATTAAGGGTACTGACAATGCCACTAATTCATTCTTCGTTGCGACACTTATTTTTTTAATAAAAAAACCACTATTATGTGCTCATCATTGCATATTATAAAAAGGCGCAATTCTTTTGTAAATTGTGTGCAAATTTTGACATTGTTTATTTAAGTTTTTTTTCATTTTATTTCTGCTTAAAGGGTAATACAAACACTACAACCTCATTCTTCCTTGGGAAGTTTTTGATTTTTTTATTTCACTTTCTTTGTTCCATAAGGGCAATGCCAATGTCATTAATTCATTCATTTCAGAGGAAACTTCTTTTTGCGGAAATTCCATTATTATATGCTTATATTTCCATATTATAGAAAAACACAATTTCTATGTAAAATGTGCAAATTTTGTCATTACTATTAGTTTCATTATTTTTTCTTCTTAAATGGTAATACCAATTCACTAATTCAATCTTTTCTTAGAAAATTTCTATATCTTTAGTTTGCTTTACTGTTATTTCATTTTATTTCTTCTTTAAGGGTAATACCAATGGGACTAATTCTTTCCTTATTAGATAACTTCTTTTTCCGCAAAAATTCCACTATCATATATTTATTATTACATATTATAAGAAAATTGAATTATTTTTTGCATTTTTTTAATGGGAACACCAATGCCACTATTTCATTCTTTATTAGAAAGTTTTTTTGTTTATTTATTATCATATTTGTCTTACGTCTTACTAGGTATTGAGTCATTTTCTTTGTTATGGTTCTGAGCAAAACCAATTATCTGATGGACTTCTCTTTATTTGTTGCATTGGGCGAGTGATAATAAAAAAGTCGACTAGGACCAATATTTTTTGTTTTAATGTATGTCTTTATTTACTCAAAAGAAAAAGTAGCCTGCATGAATAAAATCATTTTTTATCTTCCATTTGCTGAAGTTTATGACTCCAATTTTAATTTTATACCTTTATCGTTTTACGTTATGCTGGGAACTCGTTCCTAGTGAAACTCAAGCGGCATAGTCATAAATCCAAAGGCTTGGAGTATCTCTTTTTTTGTGAATTGAAGGCATGGCGCATCACGGGGCAGCTTGCATGCATCTGCATGCATCCGTAGCGTGCTAGTGTTTTTCTCACAATATACGGACGCAAGCGTTCAGATATACGCGCATATACTCATCTGTATGAACACGCACACACACCCTACTCCTATGAGCACCTTCAAGAGACTGAGCCGGCATGTCATCTGCCGAAAATTCCGAAATAAAATCATGATAAATGCGAGCACTAAGATTTGAACCCCGATAAGCTGGGGATACCACTGTCCTCCTAACCATCTAACCTCCTAACCATCTAACCGCAAGTTGATTCACAGATGGCGTGCTAGTGTTGAAGCTTTTGTTTAATGCTACGTGGAGTATAACGAGGCATGCAACACTAAATTAGTTTTCTTTGGGTGTGGAGTATAAAGAGGCTAGACTGCATGCAGTCATGTAGCAACGCGTGCATGCAGCGCGTGGGCTCGCTGTAGTTAAGAACAGAAAATAAAATTTATTGACCCAAAATTAATTTTCAGTCACCTGACGATTAGTCAGTCTCAAATTTAAAGTACACATGTGGTATATAATAATGCACACAATGAAGTTCACAGGAACCTATAAACTTATAATCTACTCCCTCCGTCCCATAATGTAAGACGATTTTTAACACTACACTAGTGTCAAAAGACATCTTACATTATGAGACGGAGGGAGTAGTTTCGAAATTATCAACATAAGAAACATGGTTCATAAGTTGGGTGCTCACTTTTAAAGTTCTTTTCTATTTATTCATTTCAGATGCAAAAAAATTCATGCAGAAAAGGTCATGCAAAAGTAACAAGCTGCAGCACCCCACCCCTGCCATACACTCCTCCAGTTTGCTCCACGTGACTAACAGACATGATTACCCTTTTTTAGTGATTGCTAACATTTTTAGAGCCAATTGCTAACTTTTACTTCATTTGCCTCTCTCCTTGATTTTACATAGGCCATGTTGATAAAAAAACCTTGTCATGTTGGTTTAAACTGCAAGTTGTTATTAAGTTTTTTTTAATAATTGTACCCCCACTTTATTCAAAACTCAATGAGATCGGGTACACACACTTTCAGCAAAGAGTCAACCATGGCGAACAACTTTCTTTCTAAGCAAGGAGTGTGCTAACCTATGTGCCTCCATGTTTGAAGCTCTCCTCTCATGGCAGAAGAGAGTGGCTTCCAATATTTCCCTCGGGCCTTAGTTTCAACAATCTACAAGTACATCTTCATTGAGTTGTCATGGAGATATTGATTACTAGAAGGCAATTACCAACAATCTTTGCTCGACGGATCAGCAAGTCACTCGTCAAGGAGGGAGCTTCCCGGGCTGCCAAGACTGCCAGGGTCTCCGGATCAGTAACGCCATTGAACCCAATGCTTGACGCCCCCACGAATACACCATCATCGCTTCTGGCTAATGCCCCAAGGTGCCACATGGGCCAACCCAGTACAAGCTTCTTTCTTTACTTTACCCATCGGTTTTTTGAAGGTTGTATAACCTCTTTGACTGGTTTCCTCGTTTTCTTTATGTGCTTTCTCTACGGGATTCATTTCAGTTGCATTCTCTGTTTTTTAGATCCTTTTTCTTTGCTTTTTTATTTTTATTCCTCCATTTTTTATTTGTGAAGTTTTTTCAAATTGATGAACCATTTTGAAGTACATAAACATGTTTTCAAATTCATGAACATCTTCATAAATCCGTGAAGAATTTTTAATTTGGAATTATTTTATTTGTGAACATTTCATTAAATTTCAGGAAAGTAAAAAATTAATTTTTTGGTGATTTTTAAAAATAGTTACTATTAAATTAATGAATATTTTGAAATTTCAGAACATTGTTTAAGTGCACAAACATGTTTTTGAATTAATTAAATTTAAAAATTTCTGAAATATTTTTACATATTCATGAGAAATTTAATAAAGTTATTGAACAATTATTACACTAGGTGATTTCCCTGCGCATTATTGCTGAAATGTGAAGATAAATTTTTGATGAATTATGTATGAACGAAAATGACCTAAACAAAGCTATATTTTTAGAAGTAATTGTGTGTGAACAAAGAGTATGCATGTACCTAGACCATTGTAGTTGCAACAACCAAACTAGGGTGTGCATGTGCTACAATATAATGTTAGTGGATGATGACATGGCACATTTGGTGATGTGGAGGGCTGCATTTTGAGAGAATTACAGTTAGTAGTGATCAACTATTTTGGAATATAGGATTCATGAACATTTTTAAAATTCATGCACATTTTTCAAAATTCATCAAGCTTACAAAATTGTGAACCTTTTATATTTAGGAAAAAAATTAATTCACAAACATTTGTTCAAAGTTTTTAATTTTTTTGAATTTTTCAAGGAGGCCACCAACGCCATTTTTCCGGACCCTTAGCGTTACTATCTAGCGGCTGCACGTTTTCTCCAATAGCGAACGCATTAAGTTCTCCTATTCAGCGCTTTGAGCGCCAGTTAGGGCTGCTGGCGTTCACAAGATACGCATAGCGGGCCGGCCCAGTGAATGGCTGAAAAAACAAACACGAAAATGGGAATGTGCAGCAATTTGGGAGAGACGGGATTCGGAGTAGGGTCAGCAGCGTCGACGGCCTAACACTACAACCAATACATCGAGCTAACTTTTTCTGTTTAATAGCAGGAAACATCTCAATTTGACTAAGTATAAACTGTTTGAAAAAAGAAAACCTAAATTTCAACAACAAAAAACTCCCTGCTAGCTCGGGCATCAGTTGATACTCAAAAAAAAAAAAACTTGGGCATCACTTGAGCATTTAACCTTTGACCTCTCATAGTTGACTGTGTTGAATTTTCAAAATATTCAAAAAAGTCCACAAATTTTACCTTCATGAATTTGAAAAAATGTTCATCCTAATTGAAAAAAGTTCATCGAATTTCAAAAGAATTTCACAAATTTTAAAAAAGTTCACCAATTTGGAAAAAGTCCGTCAAATTGAGAGAAATTCAACCAATTTTGAAAAAGGTTCATCGATTTTGAAGAAAGTTCACTGAATATGAAAAAAAGTTAATCAATTTCGAAAAAAGTTCACTGATTTTTTCTTAGAAAATCGTCAACTTTTAAGGGAATTCATCAATTTTGAAAAAAGTTTATGCCTGTTGAAAAAATATATTCGTGGATGTGAAAAATAGTTCATGTATTTAAAAAATCATCGATTTTGAAAAAATAGATCATGAAATTGATTTTGTTTTTGCACATTTAGCAAAGGTAACAAAAGTTAGAAATAGAAACAAAATCGTTTCAAAAAGAGAAAAAAAGAAGAAGAAAAAAGATTTTTTAGCTAAAAAGAAATAAGAAGTAAGAAACTAAAAAAGAAAAAAAAAGAAGTCATGGGTTCGGTTCCCACCTGGGCAGTATTTTTAGCATTTTAGAAACAAAAAAAAAATTGATGGGCCGGCCCAGCTTGCAGGAGGGGGTGAGGGGGTGTGTACCTGTTTGCTAAATGTACTATAACGCGCCTGAAGCACCAATTAGGAAATGCCTAAGTTCATAGCAGGTGCACTTGGGAGACATAACATTTTACGTTCTTATAAGTTAGTTCTTTTTTTTTAGCTTACGTTATTAAGGTGCTCATTGTTCATCGAAAACACGTACAACAAAAGCCATATGTCAAAAAATGAGCTTACAATCTTTAACTGGCCTGGACCAAATTAAGGCCAGAAGTATTAGATTGCTTGGTCCTCTTGATCAGCGGGCAAACCCTAACAGCACCATCCATCCGGTTTCCGCCCCCCTAAAAAAATCCATAGAGTTTCCGATTCTCAAAAATGTTTCAGTATGTTTCCATAATTCCATGTGGCTATTTTTTTTTCGAAATGTGGCTATTACTTACTCTATCGGAGCATGGCTGTGGTTGTGAAGACAGCCATATTTGCAGCCAAAGACGATGAAGGCAATAGCCGCAATACCATGCTCCTTAATAAAAATAGGGTAGGAGACACGATTTGACTCTATGTCTGATGACCTGCTCGTCTCACCGGTTTTAATTTAGTAGACGCATTTATGTGTATAATTTTTACGTGATTATGCATCTAAATTGTCTGAAGAAAACTTATCAAATGGTAAATACTTATCTTTTGATGAAGAGAATCTTCGACGTGTATGACGAGAAGTTAGGCATCCTTAAACAAATCTATTATGGGACCCAATTGTTTAAGTCGTTGGACGAAACAATGGGCCACCAAAGCTGCCAAGTTTTCTTGGGGACAAACCGACAAACTCTCGCTGAATCGAAGTGCGCCAGACAGTTCGTATATTCTTGTCTCGCATATTGCACCATGCAAGTAATGATTTGGTGTTGGAATATACTAGTAGGAGCCTGCTCCAGTTGAGAGTAGCTGCTTCAGAGGGCAAAGCGGGATTAAACAACAGCAATTATGGAGTTAGTAGTCCATCATATTCAGATTCAGCATAAGAGAGATGGTTGTTTTGGCAGCACTTTAATTCCTTTTGGCTTTCCTTTTTTTTATTCACAATCAATCAGTTTGTGGCAGCAACTCGTGAGTTTGGAAAATTATATGTCTTTGTTTAGTTTGAGCATAGCAAGTTGCTTGCTTCAGGTGAAAGCACCAGGAAAGGACAGCTTTTGGCCGGTGGTTATGGATATAAATTAACAATCTTAGGAGCACTTCTTCTCTAACTTTGAAGCGTTGTCATTTTATTTCGGAAAGGCAAATTCGCGGTGCTATTCCCATACCTCCAAGGCAATTTTTCTGTTCGTTTCAACCACTTACCAGAATATGCATATGTGCTGCATTTTCTAGATGTCTGCAGTGATGCGAGCATAGATATGCTGATGCTGATAGAACATTATACAATTTAGGCTTCCTACCATGCTTGGCTGTACCTCATTTGTGGATACAAATCAAAGACAACACTGCTTCACTGTATTTAGTCTCCGGACAGTGATACCATTGGAGCAAAGGCTTTTCTACACCATAGTGAAAGCTCAGCGCATGTCTGTATTAGGCCAGAACTATAAAGTAGAGCAGATATTTCCCAGCCAATTGTAATTTTCTGGTCACCGATTCAGACAGGTAACCATTGAAGAAAGAAGTCCAACCTTGGCCAACATGATTAGGACTGCCATTTGATTCCCCTGTCGCTAATGTATGTTTGATTAGGTGACTCCATTAGTCTAAGCCGCTGAAAATGACGGTGTCTCTCCTCCGCCGCTGGTTCTGGCGTTTCATAATCTTATCATCTCGTGGTAGGGAATGGTTCAATTGCCCAAGCCAGCAGTGTGCAGAAGTTTCATGGAAAAAGCCTGCACTTACTCCGAAACAGTGCACCTATCCAGGCATCGATCTGATCCGAGGTCAGTGATCGATCAGCAAGCACGCCGTTGTTCTGTCCACAGACTATTTTGACTGACAAAATAGAGATCAAGTTCTCATTGAGGAAAACGAGCAAGAGAACAAGAGTGGCAATCAGCTGCTCCGTTACTGTCCTGTATATTCCTTTTGATTTAGTCAACAAAATTAAGCTAATTATACTGTATTTAAGAACTTGTGATGCTTAGCTCACCCGAAATGCATTTCTACCTGACGTGTGATTCAGCCCTGGTGTTATTTTGTTAATGTATGAGACTAGCCACAATGAAAAGTAACATACACTAGTAACATATACATATCCATAGACTATGTTACTATCTCCATAGTGGGTAGTAACATAAGTGTGCTAACATGCAAAGCTTCATTTATTAGGTTATAGACTCATATTGCATTGGGACATATGATGTTACAGTAACTAGCTAAGTTACTCAAAGAGTTAAATACACTAGAGGTACCTCAACTTGTCCTTTGCGGTCAGTTTAGTGTCTAAAGTTGTAAAATACGTGAAACTGATGCTCGAACTTGTTCGGACGTGTAAATACGGTGCCTCCATTCGTATCCGGATGTACGTCCAGCCCGTGTGGCGTATAAATGTGACGTGGCCCACCTGACAGTGGCTAAGAGGCGCTGGGTGGCCCACACGTGAGGATGTTTTTACAAAGAAAAACTCATATTTTATTTAATCAATAGAAAAGCCATCAAATACACTGCGTGATAGCGAGAAATAACATGAAAAAAAAACTTCATGGAGGGGTATCGAACCTAGCACAATCATGTTTAACAATGGCATGATCTGGCCAACCGGCCGGACCATGCTTCGAATTGAACTCCTACCTAGAAAGCTATGCAATTTTTTTTCTTTTTATTTTTTCCAAGTTCCTATTTAGTTTCATAACACATAAATTTTTCCATATGAAAAATACAATTATCAATATGCTATTATTTTATATTTTACATATTTTTTCCATTTTCATTCTTGTGTACTTCGAAGAGGTAGACATGAACTTTATTCATGTGGATTTAAATATTTCAACCTGTATTAGAAATTATTGTCTAAATTTAAGAATAAAGAACTTGAAAAGTAATTATGCAGACCCATAGGAGCACCATATATATAGCAACTCAGCACTTTTGAGAGGTACATAGCAACCAAAGTGGAATTTTGGAGCATGAGGGAGCACATTTTTTCTTGAAAGTTTAAAAACTGGCACTTAAAAGTTTCATACAAATTTTAAAAATTTCGAACAAAAACATATGCATGTGCTCTAAGTGACTTTCAAGTTTTTTTTTAAAAAAATTGTTATATTATACCCTGCAAAAAGGAAAATAATCAGGCAAAAATAATAAGCTGATTTTTGCATGTATTTTACTCTCGTTTTTTGTATCTCTCACAAACAAATACAGATTTGGATAAAAAAATCAGACTGATATATTGCACTTCTATGTGTGCATGTACAAAAAATGTGAGAAGTTTTTTAGCTGTAAAAATCCATTTATTTGACTTTCAAAAAAAGGGCACAATGTGCCGGTGCTTCAAAATTCCATTTTGCATAGCAACGCAATATAAAGTTTGACCTAGACTATATTTACTAACCACAGTATGGCCGGCCTGGTGGACAGCCTATGCGTGCAACACAATCGGTAAATTTATGGGGCTATCATATGTGATTAAATAAAAATACAAGGGGGTTTTCCACAAAAATCCCCATGTCCAGGTAGGCCACCGGCACGTTGGCATGCCACGCGAGCTGGACGTACATCTGGATACGAATGGAGGCACCGTATTTGCATAGTCGGACAAGTTCAAGCACCAGTTTAATGTATTTTGCAACTTTAGGCACTAAACTGACCGCGCAAGACAAGTTGAGGCACTTCCAACGTATTTAACTCAAACTACCTCTCTCCTAATTAACTCACTGCCACATAAGCAAATTTGCTGAGTTGGACTCGATGTTACTGCCGAAATTACTCCCACTGTGGCTAGTCTCAGAGGAACACCCAGGGGTACAGGTGTCAAGCTGCGATAGGGTCCGGGCCCACGGCATCGAAGCCAGCTTACCAAGCGTCGCCACGTTGCCCCGTGTGCGTCAGCCGAGTTTCTGACCAGGCAGTCAACCAGGAGTCGTACGTATGATGTGGTAGGTGTTTGTTCTCCTTGCTCGCAAGCGACGGCGGCTGGGCATCTCTGCACTCCACACGATGGATTATCTGTACAATTCTACAGTTTGTCTGCGTCATGTAGGGTGTATATTAGGCCAACTCCAGGGACCCAATCCTGTCCGGGTGCGCCCGTTTGAGCTAAAACGGACAAACCAGACGGCCCAGCACGCGGGCGCAAACGGATTTTTGTCCGTTTTCTGTCCGCTTTTGACCCATCCCTGGCCAACTATGCACCACTTTTGAGGCGAAACGGACAGCGCGTGAATGGGCGGGACGCGCGCGCGTGTCCTTCCCTGGCCCGCCCGTCAGTTGCATAAGCAAAAACCCCCGCGCCCCCATTCGGCGCCATTTCCCCCAAAACCCTCCCACGTCCCCCCCCCCCACCCTCCCCC
>NC_041383.1:108817402-108826840 GCF_002162155.2 Triticum dicoccoides
CAAGGAAGCCGTGGTCGGAGTGCACGCCAGAGGAGCTCGCCAAGTTGGACTCGGAATTGGCGAAGATGAGGAACCGTAGGGCGGCCGTCAAGGGCAAGACCGCCGCGGCCAAGTTCGTCGCCGAGCGCGATGCGGTGGAGGCTGCGCGGCGCAAGGCCGAGGTCGACGAGAAGGAGGCCATCGTCAACAAAGCGCGCACCCTTCTCATGCTTGGCATTTGCCGTCCGGCGGGGTTCTCTGGTGTGGTCGCCGGCCCGGCGAGCACATGCTTGTTGGTCTCCAGGCCTCAGCATTGCTCATCGCCGACGTCACGGACCACGCCTATGTCGCCTGGCTTTCCTCCGCCAAGGCATGATGGTCACATCCGTTTTCCGGGCTTGCCGGACGTTGGCGTGATCGCGCCGTCCATCCCACGCCCCTCGGCCGTCATCGACCTCAACATCACGCCCGGGTCCAGCAACGGCGGCCGCCCGTCCGTGGAGATGCAAAGAAAGCAAGCACGACCATCATTTATGAGCAGCATGTCGTCGCCCCGCATCCTGTTCGACGAAATGGCAACACCAACGCCAACGGTCGACGACCCCTTCTACAACCAGTTCATGGAGCAAGTGATCTACGAGGGTGGGCATGGCATTGCCTGCGATCCCGACGAGACCCAAAGTTAGGATGGCCGCGCCCAATACGTTGCGGATGAAGAGGCCCATGACCATGCGAACTATGACCATGGTGACTCGTGGCATGAAGACGATGACATATATTGCGAAGGTGATGGTGATGAAGAAGATGGCATTGATATTGACATTTTGGGCGAGCCATTGTTCATCGACGAGCTCACCAAAGAGCGGAAGCACAAAAGAGGAAGAAGAGCATTCGCATGGGTTCATATTCACAAGACGAGGACAAGTTGATTTGCCAATGTTGGATGGAGATTAGCCAAGATCCGAGGACCGGCGCACAACAAAAGGGCCTTGTTTTTTGGACGTGAGTCCACAAAACATTCCACGAAAGAAAGATTTTGAGCCCTACCAAATTACGAGCAACCGTGGCATCACCTCGATTCAAAAGAGGTGGCTGTTCATCCAACAAGAGTGCAACAAGTATTATGCCGCACTTGAGAGCGTTGAAGCACGGCCCGTGAGTGGTCTCGACATTGGGAACTTGGTGTGCTCTCCTCATCCTAGTTCTTTCTTTGCTACGGCCATGAGACTTCGACCTTGTATACGTTTGTATTTTCATTTGTTGTTGATCATGTGGTGTAGGCATTTCAATCTTTGGAAGCATTCAAGGCCCAGCACAATGACAAGCCATTCACTCTTACACATTGTCGTACGCTCATCAACAATTGCCCAAAGTTCAAAGATCAATACCATAAACTTCAAAGAAAGAGAGGCAAGAAGGCGGCCGTGTTTGCCGGAGTTGGAGATGGTGAGGCGTTGAAGAGGCCGAGGGGCAAGACCAACTCCAAGGTGAACGACATACATGATGCGTCATCCATGGCCTTGCATGAGACTTTGCACGGCATGATGTCTCAAAAGGATGTGAGGGACGAGAAGAAGCGGCAAAGCAAGGACGAGCAAATGAAGCAATACCTAGAGCTTCAAAGGAAGAAGGTTCATATGGAGGAGGCGGCCAAGAAGAGGAAGATCGACATGGAGGAGGCAGCCCGGCAAAGGCAGCTCGACATCGAGCCCGCCAATGTCACAGCCAGGCAGAGGCAGCTCGACATCGAGGCCACCAATGCCGCAACCAAAGCAAGGGAGGTGGCCCTTGCTATCATGAGCGTGGACTTGACCAAGATGATCGAGAAGACGAGGAGCTGGTTCGAGGCCAGGAAGAAGGAGATGTCCGATGCCGACGGCCTGAACTAGGTCGTCTGATCGGTCGTGGTCGTTCTTTTTTGGAGGCTGGCATGGGTGTCGGCCGCTGGCTATGTGCCGGCGAGAAACATATTCATTTTGGAGGCTGTCTGTGTTGCCGGCCACTGATACGTCTCCAACGTATCTATAATTTTTTTTATTATTCCATGTTATTATATTATCCATCTTAGATGTTTTATATGCATTTATATGCTATTTCATATGATTTTTGGGACTAATCTATTAACCTAAAGCCCAGTGTCAGTTTCTGTTTTTTCCTTAATTTTGAGTTTTGCAGAAAAGGAATATCAAACGAAATCCAATTGACGTGCCAGTTTTTGATGATTTTTTATGCACCAAAAGAAGCCCCCGAAGTAAAAGAGTTGGAGAAGATTCCCGAGCCGTCCACGAGGGTGGTGATGAGGATACAGACCTGGGGTAGGGTCATAGGCCGGACCTATACATCCTACCCAAGGTCACTACCCTAGAAGATAAGAAGTCCAAGGGACAGCAAGAGACCCCCAGTCAAAGATGTCGAGTGTAATCCACTCGACAGTCATGTCACTCAGCCGTCCTCCTCCCTACTGTCAGTCGACCATCCAGAGAATCACTCGACCTACCGAAGACCAGGAGTCACTCAGCATTATAACGGGCAGGCGTTCACTCCGAAGTCTTTAAGGTCATTAACAACACTTAAGGCTGGCGTTATCAGTAACGCCCCTACTTTATGTACATTAAGTCTCTTGTAATGGAGGGCAGTGGGGGTCCTGGCTTACTCTATATAAGCCACCCCCTCCTCTGGTACAAGGGTTCGCACCCCCTGTAACATCACACATATAATCCAATCGACCGCTTCCGGGCACCGAGACGTAGGGCTGTTACTTCCACCGAGAAGGGCCTGAACTCGTAAACCTCGTGTGTACACCTTCACCATAGCTGAGATCTCGCCTCTCCATACCTACCCCCCTTTCTACTGTCAGTATTAGAACCACGACAGTTGGTGCCCACCGTGGGGTGGGTGTCTTAGCGACTTATTGGTGAAGTTGCAAGTTTTTTCCGATCATCATCATCATGGTTTCCGGCGGCGGGTTGGCTGAGGGCCGCGAGATCCATCTCGGCGCGCTCGTTTTCGTCGCCGACGAATCCACGTGGCTTCAAGAAGCTCCCCTTGACATTGAGGCGCTCCCCGTCCGAGGGGCGATGCACTTTCGCGCGTGCGTTCGCGGCGTCCTTCTCTGACAGCCGTCGACTCAGTATCAGTCGACTCCGATGGTGTCTTCCCTCCCCGCTGTTCGCCGCCGCAAGCGATCCAGTTGATCGCGGCTTCAGCGGTGGGTGAAACACGTGGTGGCTCGGCGGGCCACCCATCAAGTCGCGGCAATTGAGCCCAACGAAACTCTCCACGGCCTGTTCGATCTGTCGACTGGCTTCGCGGAGACCGCATCCGAGTGCGATAGTAGCGACCCTGCGGCTGAAGTCTTGATGGTCGATGGACCGCGTGGTCCGCTCGGCTTCCGTCGTGAAGACGGCGAAGATGGTGGTGGCGATCCGTCGCGCGTCCATGAGGAATACCATCCCGAACCCCTTTCTTCGTAGCAGAGGGAAGAACTTCGTCGCCGCAACATGGATGCACTCCACACGCCCATCGTTGGAGAAACCCCCGAGGCTCGGGCCTTGGAAGAGGTGCGCCTGGCTAATTTGGCTGAGCACACTCGACTGGGGAACCTTAGCGTGCTCTTGACGAGCGTGCTCGGGAGCGGGTCCCTGAGTCCAGTCGACGGCAGCTTTTCCCGCCTCCGCCTAAGGTATACCGTACTCCGTTACAGAACCTCACAGCTGCGGACCAAATAGCAGAGTCGATTCAACCTTCCCAGTCGGAGGCTAGTAGAGGGTTGATGCAGATCCGGGCCTTGCTTCGGGCAGCAGGAGAGCAGAACACAGCAGTGTCTCAGTCGCGGAATAGGATTCACAGCAGATCCATAGTAGCAGATACAGTTCAGTCGGCCCACAACCCAAGATCACCCTTGCGGCGTGAGGGCTTTGGACAGTATGATCATCGGCTCGACCGCGACAATCATCGTCGAGTGCCCACGCCTCCTCTGAGGAGTGCGTCATATGGGCCTCAGTACAACGATGACAGACACCGTCACAGTGGCGAGTGCAGAGCACCAGTCGACCCAAGAGAGCCAGGCTTCGATGTGAGATCCATCCTTGTGCAAGGCCTAGTCGACCGGAACAGAGCGCATAGAGAAGACCCTGGCAGAGATCATCTAAGTGACAACAGAGTGCATGTTTCTGGTCCAGACTGTTTCAGCAGAGCCATCAGGGCGGTAGTGATTCCTCCCAACTTCAGGTTGGCCACTGGAGTCAGTAAGTTCACTGGAGAATCCAAGCCTGAAACTTGGCTTGAGGATTACCGAGTGGCTGTGCAGATTGGTGGTGGAAACGATGAAGTAGCAATGAAACATCTTCCTCGGATGTTGGAAGGGTCGGCCCGAGCATGGTTGACTCAGTTAGCTCCGGGTAGTATATATAGTTGGGAAGAGCTGGCCCAAGTGTTCGTCAGAACTTTTGAGGGCACTTGCAAACGACCAACAGGATTGACCGAGTTGCAGCATTGCGTGCAGAAGCCGAGTGAGACTTTGAGAGATTTCATTCAGAGGTGGACCACTTTGCATCACACCGTTGAAAATGTGTTAGAGCATCAAGCAGTGTGTGCCTTCAAGGAAGGCGTCAAATACCGAGAGTTGGTCCTGAAGTTCGGTCGGACTGGTGATATGACTCTTACTCGGATGATGGAAATAGCCACCCGATACGCTAACGGAGAGGAAGAGGATTGACTTCGTAGCGGAAAGAGTAAGCCAGTCGGCTAGGAGACCGGTGGAGGTAATTCCAATTGGAAACAGAAGCGTAAAGCCGAACCCGCAGCACCCGATGAGATTGCAGAAGTGGCTCAAGGAAAGTTTAAGGGAAAACCTAAAGGGCCCTGGCCCCCTAAGATGGCAAAGGATCAAGCAGGGAATGATGTGTTGGATTTGCCATGTCACATCCACATGAAGAAGGATGAAGAAGGTAATCTGATCTACCCTAAGCATACCTCTCGACAATGTCTACTCCTGATACAGCAGTTCCGAGAGAAATAGCCCGGTGAGAAGGAGAAAGAGTCGGCCAAAGATGAGGATGAAGAGGAAGATGACGGTTATCCCAAAGTCAATTCCACCCTCATGATTTTTGCTGATGTTGAGAGCAAGAGTCGGCTGAAAGTTATCAATAGAGAAGTGAATATGGTTGCTCCGGCGACAACAACCACATACCTGAAATGGTCTCAGATAACCATCACATTCGACCAGTCTGACCATCCTGCTCGTGTAGCCACCCCTGGGAGGCAAGCATTGGTGGTCGACCCCGTGGTCGGAGGCACTAGACTGACTAAAGTGCTGATGGACGGTGGTAGCGGTCTGAATATCCTTTATGCCGAAACTTTGAAGGGGATGGGCATTCTGATGTCCAAACTTAGCAAGAGCAATATGAGTTTCCATGGTGTTATCCCTGGAAAGAAAGCCCAATCACTCGTCCAGATTGCTCTCGACGTGGCTTTCGGCGATTCCAAGCATTACCGTAAGGAAAAGTTGACATTTGAAGTCGTGGATTCCCAGAGTGCTTATCATGCCATTCTGGGTAGGCCTGCCTACGCACGTTTTATGGCTCGACCATGTTACGTGTACCTCAAGTTGAAGATGCCTGGCCCCAATGGTGTGATCACAGTTACTGGCAATCGGCAGAAAGCAGAGGAATGCTTCCAGAAAGGTTCCAAAATTGCCAATGCGCAGATGGCAACAGTTAAATTCCAAGAGTATCAGAAGAATGCAGATCCGAGTGATTTGCTCCAAGCCAAGAAGCCCGCCACGGATTCTTCATTTCAGTCGTCTGGTGAAATGAAGCCGATTCATATTCACCCAACCGATCCCAATGCCGTGCAGACTCATATATCAATGACACCCGACACCAAATAGGAAGAAGCGCTCATCCAGTTCCTCCGTGAGAACTGGGACATCTTTGCATGGAAACCCTCTGACATGCTGGGTGTACCCAGGTAACTGGCTGGGCACCGTTTGCGCGTCGATCCCAAGATAAAACCCGTCAAAGAGCATCTTCGGCGGTCCGTCATGCATAAGAGAATGGCAATTGGCGAGGAAGTGGCTCGGCTCCTAGCAGCAGAGTTCATCCAGGAGATCTACCACTCCGAGTGGCTTGCCAATGTAGTCATGGTCCCTAAGAAGGACGATTCACTTCGTATGTGCATTGATTTCAAGCATATCAATCGGGCCTGCCCGAAAGATCACTTCCCTCTCCCCCGCATCGATCAGATTGTTGACTCGACTGTGGGGTGTGAGCGCTTGTCTTTTTTAGATGCATATTTCGGGTATCATCAGATTCGACTATATGGTCCCGATGAAATAAAAACAGCCTTCATCACCCCATTCGGGTCCTTTTGCTATGTCACCATGCCTTTTGGTCTTAAAAATGCCGGAGCCACATTCATGAGAATGATTCAGAAGTGCCTGCTCACTCAAATCAGTCGGAATGTGGAAGCATACATGGATGACATTGTGGTCAAGTCTCACAAAGGTTCCGACCTATTGACTGACCTCGCAGAAACCTTTGCCAACCTAAGAAGGTACAATATCAAGCTTAATCCGTCAAAGTGCACATTCGGAGTTCGAGGAGGAAAGTTACTCGGTTTTCTCGTTTCCGAACGAGGGATCGACGCCAATCCAAAAAAAGTTGATACCATCCTCCGAATGAAACACCCTGTGCGAGTGCATGACGTTCAGAAGCTGACTGGTTGTTTGGCCGCCTTGAGTCGATTCATTTCTTGTCTCGGTGAAAAGGCCTTGCCTCTTTACCGACTGATGAAGAAATCTGATAAGTTCGAGTGGACTGAGGAAGCTGATGTAGCGTTTGCAGTGCTCAAAGCCCTGCTTTCCACCCAGCCGGTGCTCATTGCGCCAATCAGCAAAGAGCCTTTACTGCTTTACATTGCAGCCACTAGACAAGTTGTCAGTACAATACTCACGGTTGAGCGAGTAGAGGAAGGAAAAGCTTACAAGGTTCAACGCCCAGTTTATTATCTCTCTGAAGTTTTGACTCCATCCAAGCAACAATATCCACATTATCAGAAGCTTGTCTATGGAATATACATGACCATGAAGAAGGTTGCGCATTATTTCTCTAATCACTCCATTACAGTCGTCAGCGACGCGCCGCTATCTAAAATTTTGAATAACAGAGATGCAACTGGTCGAGTAGCAAAATGGGCGATTGAACTCCTTCCGTTGGATATCAAGTTTGAGGCAAAGAAAGCTATCAAGTCCCAAGCAATCGCAGATTTCCTTGCCGAGTGGATTGAGCAGCAATTGCCGACTCAAGTTCACTCGGAGCATTGGACTATGTTCTTTGATGGCTCCAAGATGATGAATGGTTCAGGTGCTGGGGTAGTATTGGTATCCCCACGTGGAGACAAGCTTAGTTATGTTCTCCAGATTCATTTTGATTTCTCCAATAATGAAGCCGAATATGAAGCACTTTTATACGGGTTGCGTATGGCCATTTCAATCGGTGTCCGTCGCCTTATGGTCTACAGTGACTCAAATTTGGTGGTTAGTCAAGTGATGAAGAAATGGGATGTCAGGAGCCCAGCCATGACTGGTTATTGCAATGCAGTAAGAAAGCTGGAAAAGAAGTTTGAAGGTTTGGAGCTTCACCATGTACCCCGACTGAAAAATCAAGCTGCAGACGAGTTGGCAAAGATAGGTTCAAAGAGAGAGGCCATTCCCCGAAATGTGTTTTTGGAACATATTCATTCACCTTCAGTTCAGGAAGATCCTTTCACTGAAGAGTCACCACAGCCCAAGAGTGCCACAGATCCGATTGAAGTCGAAATCCTAGCCGTGGTCGACTTAGTCATGGAGGTTTTGGTCATCACTCCCGACTGGACAATGCCATACATTGCATACATCTTAGGAAAGAACTTCCAGAGGATGAAGAAGAGGCTTGACAGATCATCCAGCGATCTAAATCCTTTACCGTGATAAAAGATCAGTTGTTCAGAGAAAGTGTAACTGGGGTCTGCCAGAAGTGCATCACGCCAGAAGAAAGCCGAATGATCCTCAACGATATTCACTCGGGGACTTGTGGTCACCATGCGTCCTTTTGGACCATCGTGGCCAAAGCATACCGAGCCGAATCTTACTGGCCACATGCCAATGAGATGGCAAAAGAAATAGTGGACAAGTGTGAAGGCTGTCAGTTTTACTCCAACATGTCCCATAAACCTGCATCAGCTCTGAAGACTATTCCACTCATCTAGCCTTTTGCTGCCTGGGGATTGGACATGGTTGGACCTCTGAGAACTGGTCGGAGTGGATTTACCCACGTGCTGGTGGCAGTCGACAAGTTTACCAAATGGATCGAAGCCAAGCCCATTAAAAACCTTGAAGCAAGTACAGCTGTGAGTTTCATCAGGGAATTGATATACAGATATGGTGTTCCGCACAACATCATCACGGATAACGGATCGAACTTCAACTCTGATGAATTCAGAGCCTTTTGTGCTTCCCAAGGCACGAGGGTCGATTACGCTTCGGTCGCTCATCCTCAGTCGAATGGGCAGGCCGAGGGAGCGAATGGATTGATTCTCAAAGTACTAAAACCCCGGTTGATGCGTGACCTCAAGCATGCAGCAGGGGCTTGGGTTGATGAGCTCCCATCAGTGCTTTGGGGATTGAGGACAACTCCTAATCGGTCGACTCGACGGACTCCATTCTTCTTAGTTTACGGAGCCGAAGCCGTACTCCCGAGTGATTTTCTACACAACGCGCCCCGAGTTGAACTCTTCTCAGAAGAGGAAGCAGAGCAGGCTCGGCAAGATGCAGTCGATCTCTTGGAAGAAGAAAGAGAGATGGCTTTGATCCGGTCGACCATTTATCAGAAAGACTTGCGTCGATTCCATGCCAGAAACGTAAGGGGTCGGGCATTTCAAGAAGAAGACCTGGTTCTCCGAGTGGACACGCAGAAACCACACAAGCTCGCTCATGCTTGGGAAGGCCCTTTCGTCGTCACCAAAGTGATCCACAATGGAGCGTATCGTCTCTTCAATGTCGAGCACAACAAAGATGAGCCACGCACTTGGAATGTGGAACTGCTCCGCCCTTTTTACTCTTAAGTATTTAGACTGATGAGATGTAATAAGAAGTACCTTTTTAGTTTGATTATCAAAAGACATGATTTTACAGTCTTCCGAATGATTGTTGTTCATTTGTTTCACCTAAGTTGAATAGAAAATCCTACCGAGTGGTGAGTCCGCCTCTCACTCGGGGGCTTAGCTGCAGTCCAGTACTCACCTAAGTGATAAAAAATCCTACCAAGTGGTGAGTCTGCCTCTCACTCGGGGGCTTAGCTGCAGTCCAGTACTAGCCTAAGTGATAAAAAATCCTACTGAGTGGTGAGTCTGCCTCTGACTCGGGGGCTTAGCTGCAGTCCAGTACTCGCCTAAGTGATAAAAAATCGTACCGAGTGGTGA
>NC_041383.1:108827133-108828061 GCF_002162155.2 Triticum dicoccoides
AAAAAATCCTACCGAGTGGTGAGTCTGCCTCTCACTCGGGGGCTTAGCTGCAGTCCAGTACTTGCCTAAGTGATAAAAAATCCTACCGAGTGGTGAGTCTGCCTCTCACTCGGGGGCTTAGCTGCAGTCTAGTACTCGCCTAAGTGATAAAGAAATCCTACCGAGTGGTGAGTCTGCCTCTCACTCGGGGGCTTAGCTGCAGTCCAGTACTCACCTAAGTTTAAAAAGTCCTACCAAACGGTATGGGTCGTCCATGACGCCCCCCCGAGGCTGCACCGTCAAGAAGAAGGACGAGATTGTTGGAGCAATCTTCCCGCTCGAGGGCTTAGCTACGGTCCAGTACTTGCCTAAGTTTGAAAAATCCTACCGAGTGGTGAGCAATCCTCCCACTCGGGAGCTTAGCTGCAGTCCAGTACTCACCTAAGTTTGAAAAATCCTACCGAGTGGCGAGCAATCCTCCCACCCGGGGGCTTAGCTATAGTGCAGTACTCGCCTAAGTTTGAAAAATCCTACCGAGTGGTGAGCAATACTCCCACTCGGGGGCTTAGTTGCAGTCCAGTACTCGCCTAACTTTGAAAAATCCTACCAAGTGGTGAGCAATCCTCCCACTCGGGGGCTTAGCTGCAGTCCAGTACTCGCCTAAGTTTGAAAAATCCTACCGAGTGGTGAGCAATCCTCCCACTTAGGGGCTTAGCTGTAGTCCAGTACTCGCCTAAGTTTTAAAAACACTCCCAAGTGAAAACTGATCTTCTCGCTTGGGGACTTAGCAAAGTGCGGGTCGACCACGACCCCCACTCCAGAGTTGCACCGTCAAGAAGGATGAGATTGAGCATGTCACCAAGGTGAGCCACTTTCAGAAACGTCAAGACCATTGCTGAATGCCTTGTTGATGAGCGGCCGGTCCCGCCGAATGGTGCGGGTCGACCAC
>NC_041383.1:108828330-108838976 GCF_002162155.2 Triticum dicoccoides
AAGAAGAAGGACGAGATTGTGCGCACTGTCAAAGGCCCATCCAATGGCTGGTGCCTTGCTGATGACAGGAACGTCAAGACCATTGCTGAGTGCCTTGCTGATAAGCTGATCAATGCTACTCAAGGCTCGTCCAACTGGTCGACTGCTGATTCTTCTTCAGAAGCTGCATCGAACGAACAAAAACTAATCTGAGAGAATAACGATTTTCACTCGAAGATAAATGCAACATATTCAAAGATAAATCAAAAGGTTCCTAACCGCAGATTAAAAGTACTCGGGCGTCAGGCCCGAAGGAGTTTTAACGATTACAAAATCACTCGGCATTCCAAGGCAAATAAAGGTGAGGCATAATGTTTTTCAGTCACTCGGCATGAGAAGGACTGGCTGGATCGCAGAAGCTGTCAAGGTCGATGCTGTCGGTAATACGAGTGGCTGCCTCAAGGAAGGTGTCCATGAAGGTCTGGAAGGAGTGCTTCTTAGTATTCACTACCTTGAGGGCCGCCAGCTTGTCTTCTTTAGCCTCCTTGCAGTGCGCTCGAACCAATGACAAGGAGACATCAGCACCACAGCGAGCAGACGACTTCTTCCACTCTTGCACTCGGGCAGGAATCTGATTGAGTCGAGTCATCAGCCACTCGAGGTCTTGAGAAAGTTCCTCCTGAGGAAAGAGTCGGCGTCCACTCGGCTCATCGCAGCCTTCAGCCGAGCCAGATAGTCAACAGCGCCGTCCAAGCGTGATTCCAATCGAAGAAGGCTCATCGCAACTTCATCTTTCACGGGACAATTGATGGGGTCGAGACCTATCTCGACCCGCCCGGTTTCAGCTTCAAAGTCCTGGCAAAGTTCTGTTCCATCGCAAAAAACAATGAGTCGACAATATTGCAACATACTTCAATCGACATAATTAATCAGTCGAGTGATCATACCTTCAAGCTTCAGAACTAGTTTCGCGGCAAGTTGTCCCAGATAGGACTCTAACTTGCTTGTCTTGGCTCTGAGGCCTCCAACTTCAGTGGTCAGGTTCTCCTTGTCCTTCTTAAGTTGCTCTACTTCTCTATTGGCTTCTGAGATGGCGGTCTTCAACTTCACGTTCTCCTCCTCCAATTTGCCGATTGAAGCCAGCTTCTGGTCCGCAAGCGCCGTCTTCTCACGTGCTTCCTTCTGAGCAGTAGTGAGGTCCAGGTCCTTCTTCTCCAAAGCCTCCTTCATTCTCTCTAAAGAAACAACACTCTTCATATGAGCCTGAAGTTGGCGGTTTTCACTACGCACATCTGCTTGTGTGAAGTCACTCGGTTCAAAGAGACTGAAAGAAAAAGCAGTGGAAAGTGCGAGCTACTAAGCAGACAAGACAGTTGAATGATTACCTCCCATGATGGTCGTCTCCTGTTGAGCAGTCTTGAGATTCTTCTTTGCAAGTTCAAGGTCAAGTTAAATGCTGATATGCTTCTTCTTTAACTCAGAAAGTCGAGCTCCAAGATCACAAGACCTCTGCAGTCGACAAGAGAGATATGTTAGTCAGCAGAAACAAGAGACAGTGACAGGGAAAAGTTACTCTAAGACTACTGCCGAATCAAATATTCAATAGTAGTCTCGGGGACTACACCCAGTGGGTGCACTTAGCGTGCCCCCACTGGTTCAGATCAATACTCAGCAGGGTCTGCCCAGCATGAGTTCAAAAAAAGAGAGAGAGTACATTCTAAGACCCCAGTCGACTGCCAGCAATCAACCGTGGTCTCGGGGACTACACCCAGTGGGTGCACTCGGCATGCTCCCACTGGTTCAGACAGTTTACTGAGACTCAGCTCGAGTTGAGTGGAGTGGAAGATTTCCTAAACTCTAAACAAAGAAACACCCTAGTGGGTGATCGGATATAAAACAACATTCAAAAGTTTAGTCGGAGTTTTGCTGACCTAAACATTGGTCTGAAGGGCAGTACTGGCGTTATAAGCCACCTCGCTAGCCTCGTGCATCACTTTCACCTGCTCCATGACAAGGTTCACCTGGCGAAGAGCTTCCCTAGAAGCACTCGACGAGTCGTCAGGGGTCCGATACGCAGCAAAGAGTGATGGTTCCAGGGCAGTCGAAGCAGTTGCTGGGTCAGACACGTGGAGTTGCACTGGAGCTGTAGGAGTCTGTGCAGTCGAGCCCGACAGTCGATCAGTCGTCAGCGGGCTGGCGAATGTGACGTTGGTCCGAACCGGCTCTCCGGAACGTTTGACCACCGCCTCAAGCGCTGGCGTCGACTGAGGGACTTGAATTTCAAGCCTCCTCCTGCTTGAGCTTCCACTCTTCTTCCTCCTCTCCTGTAAAGGCGCTTCTTCTTCATCATCAGGGAGCACAACGATCTCTTGCGGAACTACAGAAAGGGAGAAATATCAGATATTCAACCAATTGATGACTCACTCTACTAAATAAAACCTGGTCGAACGGACTTACCAGCCCGAGAGGTAGCCTCCTCGTCTCCTGGTGCCTTATCGATATCCATGTCGGTTGAAGCAGAGGTGGGGCTACAAAGATACATGATCCAATTGGTCAGAACAAAAATTTCAGTCGGTGTGCATAAACACAAGTGTGATACTCACCCCGAAGCCACAGGACGTCCATCTTGATCCGTGGCAAAGTCTTCCGAGCCTTGGGAGGAGCAACCTTGGGCTGCTTGGCGACCTTCTCCATGGGCTCCGGAGTCGACATCCGAGTACGCTTCTGAGTGTGGGGACCTGGAGCCATCTTCTTCCCACACCCGCCTGCCGGGTCATGTTGCTGCTTGGATCGATGCTCGAAGCACGGCGGCGAGTCAACTTCCTCCTCCTCGTACGACTCCTCGCTCTCCTCCTCCTCCTCTTCATCCGAGGACTCCCAATCACCACTTTCCTCTGCACTGGCCTCTCCCTCCTGGTCCTGCACCAGAGCTTGTTCACCGTTTGGCATCGAATACATCTCAGTGAAAACCTACAAGACAAAAAGTCGAGTAAAAGTCAGTCGACATCAAGTGCAGTTGGAACATATATGTCAGGCAGTCAGAATAAAAGAGCATACCTTGTCGGGCAGATTGTCGTCTCTGAAGGGGATGACTCCCCTGGATCCTCTGGGTTGTCCTGATTGCCTGTGATGCTCTTCAACCACATAGCCACATTCTTGGATGGCACTTCCTCTGGGTGGACCCAAGCAGTGTCTTCGGGTCTGGAGTACAACCACATAGGGTGACCACGAGCCTGAAGAGGCTGGATACGTCGACTGAGGAACACTTCCAGTAGGTCCAGGCTAGTGACACCCTAATTGATAAGTTGGACCACCTTCTCCACCAACATCTTCGTCTCCACATTCTCAACAGCAGTCACTTTGAGTGGAGAAGGAGTCTGAACGCGGTCGAATGTGAAGTGGGGAAGGCCGATCGACTGACCTGGAGCTGCGGCGTTCTGGCAGTAGAACTAGGACGACTGCCAACCTCTAACCGATTCAGGGAGAGTCATAGCAGGGAAAGAACTCCTATGCCTTTTTGGGATGCCTAAACCCCCACACATCTGGATGACATGGTTTTTTGAGTCACTCGACTTTGCTTTTTTGACCGACTGGGAGCGAATGGTGAAGATATGTTTGAAAAGACCCCAGTGCGGTCGACACCCTAAGAAGTTTTCACACATCGACACAAAAGCGGCCAGATACGTGATGGTGTTGGGAGAAAAATGGTGGATTTGAGCACCGAAGAAATTCAAGAACCCCGGAAGAAGGGGTGTGGAGGAAGCAAAAAACCCCGATCGACGTCGGTGGCGAGCAGTACACACTCACTCGGTCGAGGCTGAGGATCCATCTCCCCCTCCGGCAACCTTGCCGCTCCGTTGGCGATCAGTCCGGACTCCGCCAACTCATCCAGATCTTCCTGCCGAATAAAAGACCGGATCCAATCGCCCTGGATCCAGCCCGGCGGCAGCCCCGCGTGCGATGACGACCTGTGGTTCTGCTTCTTGCCCTTCGCGCCCCCATCGCCTTCTTTGCGTGCTCTAGCGCCGCTGTCTTGTCCTTTACCATGGTGGCGGAGCGGCATCATCGAGAGCGGAAGAGCTGGGCGCGGTGGAGAAGCGGAGGAAAAAGAAGGATGAACGGGCGTGCACAGTGCAGACGCCTCAGCCCCGTCGCCTTATAAAGGGTTGCTTCTGAGTGACTGACGCGTGGGACCAGGCAATCCTGTCAAATCCCGCAACAGTCGCGCGCAACGTACGTGGCGAAAATGGCGGTACAGAAATCAAGGCATCGCTCTTTATCCGCTCCGCCCGCTTCGGCGCTCCCTGTCCCGCGCGCTTCCCCAAAATTTCGCATCCCATGAAATCCGGGATACACTACAGTCAATCGCGCCCAAGATCCTACACTCTAATACAACACTCGGCACATGATGCCACAAGTTCAATCGACAACTCTCTGAATGGATCAAGGCGGCTGAGTCGACATTGAAGTACCAACGTGAGTTTTCAATCTTGCAAAAAGCACTCGAGAAGGTGCAAAGCTCAAAACAAGCTCAACTTCAACCTACTTTCCAATCGAACCTTAATCCATTCGGGGGATACTGATGAGGATACAGACCTGGGGTAGGGTCATAGGCCGGACCTATACGTCCTACCCAAGGTCACTACCCTAGAAGATAAGAAGTCCAAGAGACAGCAAGAGACCCCTAGTCAAAGATGTCGAGTGCAATCCACTCGACAGTCATGTCACTCAGGCGTCCTCCTCCCTACTGTCACTCGACCATCCATAGAATCACTCGACCTACCGAAGACCAGGAGTCACTCAACATTACAATGGGCAGGCGTTCACTTCGAAGTCTTTAAGGTCATTAACAGCACTTAAGGCTGGCGTTACCAGTAACGCCCCTACTTTATGTACATTAAGTCCCTTGTAATGGAGGGCGGTGGGGGTCCTGGAGTACTCTATATAAGCCACCCCCTCCTCTGGCAGAAGGGTTCGCACCCCTGTAACATCACACATATAATCCAATCGACCGCTTCCGGGCACCGAGACGTAGGGATGTTACTTCCACCGAGAAGGGCCTGAACTCGTAAACCTCGTGTGTACACCTTCACCAAAGCTGAGATCTCGCCTCTCCATACCTACCCCCCTTTCTACTGTCAGTCTTAGAACCACGATAGGTGGAGGGTGCGCCCTACCCCCTAGGCACGCCCCCTATCTCGTGGAGGACTCGGAGACCCCCCTAACATGTTCTCGACGCCAAACCCTCCTATAAATACAGAAACCCCCAGAAAATAACCTAGATCGGGAGTTCCGCCGCCGCAAGCCTCTGTAGCCATGAAAAACCATTCGGGACCCTATTCCGGCACCCTCCCGGAGGGAGAATCCATCACCGGTGGCCATCTTCATCATCCCGGCGCTCTCCATGAAGAGGAGGGAGTAGTTCACCCTCGGGGCTGAGGGTATGTACCAGTAGCTATGTGTTTGGTCTCTCTCTCTCTCATGTTCTTGATTTAGCATGATCTTGATGTACCACAAGCTTTGCTACTATAGTTGGATCATATGGTGTTTCTCCCCCTCTACCTTCTTGTAATGGATTGAGTTTTCCCTTTGAAGTTATCTTATCGGATTGAGTCTTTAAGGATTTGAGAACACTTAATGTATGTCTTGCATGTCCTTATCTATGGTGACAATGGGATATCACGTGATCTACTTGATGTATGTTTTGGTGATCAATTTGCGGGTTCAGTGACCTTGTGAACTTACGCATAGGGGTTGGCACACGTTTTCGTCTTGACTCTCCGGTAGAAACTTTGGGGCACCCTTTGAAGTTTTTGTGTTGGTTGAATAGATGAATCTGAGATTGTGTGATGCATATCGTATAATCATACCCACGGATACTTGAGGTGACATTCGAGTATCTAGGTGACATTAGGGTTTTGGTTGATGTGTGTCTTAAGGAGTTATTTTACTACGAACTCTAGGGATGTTTGTGACACTTATAGGAATAGCCCAATGGATTGACCGGAAATAATAACTTTGAGGTGGTTTTGTACCCTACAATAATCTCTTCATTTGTTCCCCGCTATTAGTGACTTTGGAGTGACTCTTTGTTGCATGTCGATGGATAGTTATATGATCCAACTATGTTATTATTGTTGAAAGAACTTGCACTAGCGAAAGTATGAACCCTAGGCCTTGTTTCCTAGCATTGCAATACCGTTTCCACTCACTTTTATTACTTGTTACCTTGCTGTTTTTATATTTTTAGATTACAAAAACCTATATCTACCATCCATATTGCACTTGTATCACCATCTCTTCGCCGAACTAGTGCACCCATACAATTTACCATTGTATTGGGTGTGTTGGGGACTGATACATCTCTAGCGTATTGTCACGCCCAATATGCGATACTATCCTAAAGCGACTCGAATGTCCCACCAAGGATAGAACTGCATATTGAAACGCTTTTGCAAGGTGGATATCATTACATCAACATTGCATAATAGATGGGGATACATACAAAGGGCATACAATGCCACACGAATACAACATCACAATACATAAGAGCATCATCCGACTACGGATGAAACACAAACAGAAACTCAAACGATATCCACCCTGCTAGCCCAGGTTGCCGACCTGGAACCTATCCCCTGATCGAAGAAGAAGCAGAAGAAGAACTCCAACACAAGCAAACATCGCTCTCGCGTCATGATCATCGCAGAACCTATACCTGCAACTTTTGTTGTAGTAATCTGTGAGCCACGAGGACTCAGCAATCCCATTAACATGGGTATCAAGACTAGCAAAGCTTAATGGGAAAGGAAGGGGTAAAGTGGTGAGGTTGCGGCAGCGACTAAGCAAGTATGGTGGCTAACATACGCAAATAAGAGCGAGAAGAGGGCAAAGGAACGGTCGTGAAACTAGTAATGATCAAGAAGTGATCCTGAACTCCTACTTACGTCAAAACATAACCCAAAACCGTGTTCACTTCCCGGACTCCGTCGAAAAGAGACCATCACGGCTACACACGCGGTTGATGCCTTTTAATTCGGATCTGGTGTCAAGTTATCTACAACCGGACATTAACAAATTCCCATCTGCCCATAACCGCGGGCACGGCTTTCGAAAGTTTATACCCTGCAGGGGTGTCCCAACTTAGCCCATGATAAGCTCTCGCGATCAATGAAGGATATACCTTCTCCCAGGAAGACCCGATCAGACTCGGAATCCCGGTTTACAAGACATTTCGACAATGGTAAAAGAAGACCAGCAAAGCCACCCGATGCACCGACAATCCCGATAGGAGCTGCACATATCTCGTTCTCAGGGCAACACCGGATGAGCAATCCATACAACTAATACCAGACCTCAAGTTTCCCCGAGGGGGCGCTGCAAAGGGCTCTAGTTCGGACCAGCATTTAGAGGAGCACTGGCCCGGGGGGCTAAAATAAAGATGACCCTCGAGAGAGCGACTCCCAAGGGAAAAAATAGGTGGTGGTGAGGCAAATGGTAAAACCAATGTTGGGCCTTGCTGGAGGAGTTTTATTCAAAGCGAACTGTCAAGGGGGTCCCATAAATCACCCAACCGCGTTAGGGACGCAAAATCCGGGAACATAATACCGATATGACGGAAACTAGGGCGGCAAGAGTGGAACAAAACACTAGGCATAAGGCCGAGCCTTCCACCCTTTACCAAGTATATAGATGCATTAATTAAATAAGAGATATTGTGATATCCCAAACATAATCCTGTCCACCAAGGAGCAATGTTCAACTTCACCTGCAACTAACAACGCTATAAGAGGGGCTGAGCAAAGTGGTAACATAGCCAAGCAACAGTTTTCTAGGAAGGGTGAAAAGGTTAGAGGCTTACATGGCAATTTGGGATGGCTTGATAAACAGGTGATAGGTAGCGCAACATAGCGATAGAACGGAGCAACTAGCATAGCAATGATAGTAGTGATATCCAGGGTAGCGGTCATCTTGCCTGAAATCCCGCAAGGAAGAAGAACGAGTCCATGAAGAAGATGAAGCCACGAAGACGAACCAAGCGTAGACGAACGAATTCTCACGATCGCAACGAAATGGGAACTATCGAGAAGAAGCACACAATATGGTAAACACACCACACATAGACAAGACATGATGCACAAACAAGTAATGATGCATGACAAAGCTACATGAAGCTACTCATGGCAAGAGATGATGCAAACAAGAGCAACACATCAAAGCAAGTTTAAATGAGGCCGGGAACAACATATAACAATTCCGGTAAGTCCTCATATGCAAATTTCGAAATTGGTCCAGATCTGAATAAACCTTATGTTCAAGTTGTTAAACAGCAAGTTAAGATGCACCAAGATGATCTACACGGGATTCTAGTCAAGTTACATATAAAGTTCATTTAATTCGGAGCTACGACATAGAAGATATGAGCAAAACAAGTTAAACATGGCATTGATGAAAAATGCATTCAAACATCAAGAAAACACCACAAAACAAGGATGCAACATGATAATATGAAGCTACATGCAAAATTAAGCAAGTTTCATATAGAGCACACTCAAAACGGAGCAACGGTTCAACACACACACTATACAAGTTATAGCAACAGTCTGTCCAAAACATCAACTAGGCATATTGCAAGCATCAAAACAACATGCTACAGCATCCCAACATGAGAACAAAACGCATGGACATTATGTACAGGTAAAGCATAACAAAACATGAACACTGAGCTATCTCCAGAAATCACTAGAACATGCTCAAAAAGACATGGCAAGATTGCAAATAATAACAATTTCAGACTTTGCAGAAATAACATCAGGTTGCAATGTTTAGAGCTATCAAACAATTTGTTACAGGAACTTAACATGGCAAACAAAGGCATGGCATGATACTACTAAATGCATAGAACAAAAGTCCCTTGCTGACCATGAGCCAAAAAGGATCAGAAGATATGATGGCACCCATGTAAACATGGCAAGTTATATGACAGATTCAAACATGGCAGGAACAACGATAAGTAGGCATGTTGGTGAGCTTGTACCACTCACAACAGAGCATTACGTGGCATGATAAGGCAACCAACAGTAAGAAGACATGTTTATGAAGCTAAGCATGGCAATAACAAGTCTATAGGGTGCATGGATCACTAGCAAAACACATGGCAAAACTGAACTTAAAGTTAACAGGCTGACAGCAACATTATTTAGCAACTTGAGAGCAAGATTACAAAAATCTACAGCAGGCTATAAATGCAACCCGAGGCATGGATGGATATAGCATGACATGTATAACAAAACATTCTTAGTGAACATCTCCAGATTATGCATAGAATGACTTGTAGTAGCAGCTTTACATAGCATCACAAAATAACAAATTCAGCCTAGCAAAACAGCAACAGCAAGTACACTACTTCACGAGCTCGATTCACTCACCACAGGTCATTGCATGACAAGATAATCATAGCATCAGCAAGAAGACATGTTTATGAAACTAACCAAGGCAAGAACAAGTTCATAGCATGCAAGGATCAACTACAACAACCTTGGCAAAATTGAATAACATGTAAACAATCTGCCAGGAAACATTTTATAGCAAAAGTAGAGCAAGAAAATGACATGCCAGACTACTCCATAATTGCAAACAGGGGCATGAATGGATAGAGAATAACAATATGTTCAAAACATCTTTACTGAAGTATCTCAAAATATGCTTGGATATCTCTGTAGCATCAAGTTTACATGGCATCAAAATAACAGCAGAACAGGGACTAAAATCAGCAACATCACGAAGCCTAGTTTGCATGCTTGTGCTAGTCACCACATTGATCATAAAAATACATGGCATACACCACTATAAAGATGGCATGATATAGCACAAAACACATGTAGACATCAACCTCATAGGATGCACACATCAAACATGGCAAAAATGACAAATGAACATGTTCTGTTAACAGACAGCAGACAACATTATATCGCACTCTTGCAACGATGATTCAGGCATCAAGATGGACTCAAATGAACATGATGCAATGGAATGAAATGAAGAGAATCTCTCAATGAACATTTTGATATATTATGCACGCAAAAACGGAGCAGCACACAGGGAGTTATGGCATGTCAAACATAGCATCAAAATGTTAGGGACTTGGCAGTTTTTAGAAAAAAATGGATCGAGCGCTGGATACTAAAATGCGTCCGGGGCGGGGAATAGGGCATCTCACCATGGGCCAAGCCCAGGAAGGGGAAGGACGTGGCGGGCCGCGGCTGGGCCGGCCCATGTGGCCGAGCGGGGAGCTCGTCCTCCTCCTAATGCCCGCACGAGCACGCAGGGAGGCGCCATGGCATCTCGGCGGCGCGGGTGGGGGTCCGGCGGGGCTAGCGGGGTCGGGAGACCCGGATCCGGCCGAAATCGATGCAGGCAGACGCTAGGACTCCAGATCCGGTGAAGGGGACGACGACGGGGCTCCGGGAGGCGGTTCCATGGCGGGGTTGAAGTCCTGCAGGAGAGAGAGGGAGACGGGGTCAGGGAGAGAGCGGAGGAAGCCGGACGGGGCGGCGCGACCTGGCGTGGCGGCGGCGACGCTCATCGGCGGCGGAGTCGAGGCGCGAGGAGGCGGAGGGAGCGGGTGAGGCGACCGGCGGCGGAAACCGGCGCGGGATCGGGGCGGC
>NC_041383.1:108839355-108841807 GCF_002162155.2 Triticum dicoccoides
GCGGGCGGGCGGCAGCGGCGAGTGGGCCCGCACGGGCCCGCGACGGGCTGCGCGGGCCACGGCGGCTGGAGGCTCCAACGGGACATGTGCCTCGCGGTGATTCGCGGGGGCGGCGGGTGGACATGTCCGAGCGGGGACGGACGCGTCCGGTGGCGGGGGGAGGAGAATTGCTAGGGTTTAGACTGCGATTTTGAAGGGGGAGGTGTTTAAATAGGTAGAGGGAGCTAGGAGAGTCCAAACGAGGCACAGTTTTCGCCCACACGATCGTGATCGAACGCCCGAGAGCATGGAGGGGGTTAGGATGGGTTCATGGGCTGTGGTGAAGAGGGGCTGGGCTGCAAAGAGAGAGCGGGTTACGCGGTTAACCGTTGGAGTATCAAACAGACTCCAAATGGCACGAAACTTGACAGGCGGTCTATCGGTGCTATACCAAGGCCGCTTGGCAAAACTCAGTCCATTCCGAGAACGTTTTTAACCCGCTCACGAAAACAAGGTCTGAGAGGGGAGACGGGCGCGCGCGAGAGGTTTGGACTCCGAACGGACAACGGAGAGAACCGGGGGAACCCGAATGGATGCAAGTTTTGAAAAACATGCAGATGAAATGCAGATGATAACATGGCAAAATGCAACACGCAAGAAAATGACATGGCAATAACGGCGAATAACTGGAAGACACCTGGCGCATCAAAACCAGGGCATTACAACACTCCTCCACTAACAAGAGATCTCGTCCCAAGATCTTAGGACCGAGACGGAAGGGAAAAGGGATGAGGTGAACAAGAACTCAAGAGAACCAGCAAAGAATCGAGAGCACTCGAGAAGAAGAGAGGAATGACAAGAATGACGAGAAGCAAATGCTCATGGAAACACGATAGACTCAGAAACAACTCTAGTTAGAACGAGATAAGAAACGAATAAGACTGAAAGGATTTAGGCAGCACTCCGGCTGAAACATGGATGATTAGAACACGAGCTTGAGAGGATGGAATGATACTTGATGACGTCATGACACAAAATCTCCGGAAAGAATTGAAAGAGTTGAATGAAAAGAACGGAGAAGAAAATGACAACTTATGCCACGAATGAAATAGAAAGCATCTTTAGAAGGAAGGTTTAAGCGGAGTTGTTGAGAAAATCAACAACGAAAAGAATAAGCTTGTTGTGGTCTTAAGGTAACATCTCGAGATCATAAGGTGATAATCGGCCACAAACGAAAATGATTGGATAACTGAGAAGAACAAAGAACTGCAAAACTCCACTTCAAAAGAATACGGAGAATTAATTGCACTTCAAAAATCAAGAAGGAAAGATACTAGAACTCCTCCAACAAAATCTTGATGAACTCTTGGAGAAATAATTAAATCATGAAGAACCACCATGAAGAACTTCGGTGACAAACGGATGATGACATAGAATGAAGGATTGTGACGTCCCCGGTTTGACCGTACACTAATCATGCACGCAAATGTGTACGATCAAGATCAGGGACTCACGGGAAGATATCACAACACAACTCTACAAATAAAATAAGTCATACAAGCATCATAATACAAGCCAGGGGCCTCGAGGGCCCGAATACAAGTGCTCGATCATAGACGAGTCAGCGGAAGCAACAATATCTGAGTACAGACATAAGTTAAACAAGTTGCCTTAAGAAGGCTAGCACAAACTGGGATACAGATCGAAAGAGGCGCAGGCCTCCTGCCTGGGATCCTCCTAAACTACTCCAGGTCGTCGTCAGCGGGCAGCACGTAGTAGTAGGCACCTCCGGTGTAGTAGGGGTCGTCGTCGACGGTAGCGTCTGGCTCCTGAACTCCAGCATCTGGTTGCGACAACCAGAAAGAAAGGAAAGGGGGAAAAGGGGGGAGAAAGCAACCGTGAGTACTCATCCAAAGTACTCGCAAGCAAGGAACTACACTACATATGCATGGGTATATGTGTAAGGAGGCCATATCAGTGGGCTGAACTGCAGAATGCCAGAATAAGAGGGGGATAACTAGTCTTATCGAAGACTACGCTTCTGGTCACCTTCGTCTTGCAACAGGTAGAAGAGGGTAGGTCGAAGTCCTCCAAGTAGCATCTCCGAGTAACATCTCCAAACAGCATCTCATAGCGTAATCCTACCCGGCGATCCCCTCCTCATATCCCTGAGGTAGAGCGACCACCGGTTGTATCTGGCACTTGGAAGGGTGTGTTTTATTAAGTATCCGGTTCTAGTTGTCATAAGGTCAAGGTACAACTCCAAGTCGTCCTGTTACCGAAGATCACGGCTATTCGAATAGATTAACTTCCCTGCAGGGGTGCACCACATAACCCAACACGCTCGATCCCATTTGGCCGGACACACTTTCCTGGGTCATGCCCGGCCTCGGAAGATCAACACGTCGCAGCCCCACCTAGGCTCAACAGAGAGGCCAGCACGCCGGTCTAAACCTAAGCGCACAGGGGTCTG
>NC_041383.1:108845350-108850937 GCF_002162155.2 Triticum dicoccoides
GGGGGGGGTGCTAGGCATGACATCATGCTACCGGGTCATCAAAGGATCAACATCATAACTCTTGGAAAGTTGTCCCAACCATCATATCTGACCGAGATTCAGATCCGATTGGTGTCAGGATACCTCAGACTTAGGATACCTGAGAAGAAAAGGCGCAACGCAAATTGACGAGATGACATTGTAAGATTCTCGGGGAAATGAACTATGAAGTGATTTCCGTTATCAAGAGTCCATCATTATCCCAAGGAGAGGACAAGGAGGTGTCTGGTGAGCTCAACAGCAATTCATCGAGATTACCAAAAGATGGATTTCCACAATTAAGTGAACAAGGATATAACATTTGGCATATCAAATGATATAAGGAAGTATGCTCGAGGAAAACATACACAATTAAACATTGGTTGAAAGGTGCGCCCGAAATATGGGTTGGGTTGCACGACCAAAGTCAGAATGGTGATTCAATAATCAATAGCCTAAGAATGAACCTTCGACCATTAACTTCAAAAAAATTAGGGTTGCTAGAAGGAAAGAATCCAAACAACACCGTCCACTTGTTGGAATTATCACGGGGACCAAGAAAAAATGGTGATGGTGAGAAGTATTTTTATGTCAAGAATTCTCAAGAGGTGGAACAAATCTCAGAACATTCTTGACATAAAGTATGGTAATACTCCAAGGTAAATAAGAACAATTGCTGGATAGCAAGGAACTCAAGGTATAACACCAAACATGAACAAGCTTGTGTTGGTGGGAAGGCAATAAAGTGGTCGATGATGATACAATTCATCGAGGGCAAGGATGGTATTTCTCATCATGAATTCAATTGATACCCTGGATGAGCTCAGAATGGTGATGATCACGACACCTTTGTCGCGAGAGTTCATGAAGATGTAATCGATCGGCGACGACATCAAGTCAAAGTAATGATGAAGCGAAAGGTTATTGGAACCAAGGGTACGACACAAACTCGAAACCAAGCTTGTTGTTCAAGGCGAAATGATATGACGATGAGGATCGACGTAAGGTTAGTCCATCGTCGAAAAGTGTGCTCCGAGAGGAAGGACCGGGTAGCACAGTTAAAATAATCACGACAATGATATAGCCAAACAGGCTAGGAATGGCGTGGTCGGGTACAAACTCGTACTTATAGAAGCTTACTGAAGTGTTGTTGAACCGTAGTGCGGTCTCGGTTCATTTATCGGTGTCTTTGAGTGTTTAATAACTCAGAGCCCGTGAAAAATTGGAATCAGTGGGAAGGTAGTACTTGATGAAGAGCTCATAAGAAGTTATGCAGTTCCATGATAATCTCGAGATACCAGGGGTAATACTCGATGACATATCAAAGTAGAGGTTGGACGGGGGTTATTGCTCTACAGAAGACAAGTGCTAAAACTTGCACGAGAAATGGTATTTAAAAGAGAACATGGTCGGAACCACGATTGCAAAAGGCCAGATCCTAGATATAAGATGAACTTATACCGAAGGAATAATTCATTTAAGAGAAGCTTTAATGATAAGATATACATCGTGTCCATGGGCATGAACACAAAGTTCAAGGTCGACTCCCACTTCTTCAATGTATAACCTTCCATTCACTTCTCGCTTTGATAAAGGCATTAGTGTTGAAAGTTTTACCTAGTGAAATACCAGATGAGTATGACTAGTGAAAACTTCCGAGTTCACACATATAAAGGAAGGCATAGGTTCAACCCGTCAGGGTATCATGGAAACATATACCACAAGCTTCAGTAGTAAATGCCACCAGCTCGAAAGCAGAGCATGGTTGGCCAAGCAGAGGATACAACTTAACAAAGGTATTATGTATCAGGGGAAGAACTCACAAAGTGATCAAGTGTGAAGGTCATTGTCGGATAACAATCCAACAAAGGACCTGATGGTCCACAAAGGATCCGATATGAGTATCGATACTCAACCAGAAGAGGAAGGAATGCAGATGCAACAGGTTATGGAAGCATCTGAATAATTCACAGCTTAAATGCAAAGGAATTATGATTTCCAAAATGAAGGATCAGAAGCAATGCTCTGATTAGGGGTGGATAAGTTGAATAGCCTTAGGGTACAATCAACAACAATTGGATTGGTCGAGAACCAATTCCAGTTAAAAGAATGGCATCTCAGCCAGAAAGGTAATTTATAAGGATCAATGATGATTGCGGATACTCGCAAACATATTGAGTCAACAGACTCAAAATGATAATGACAAGGAATGTCAATATGACTACGAGACTTATGGGATTAACCATAATGCAAGCAAGCAAGAATTTCAAGAGCCAAAGGCTCCAGAGGATTTTCGGAAGATCGAATTGTATTTTGAAGACTTTTGTGACACATATGAACAACTGGGGTTGAGCGGATACTCGACAAGTGCGAGGATTTATTTGAAGGGGTATTCAAGTGGCAAGGAACTACTAGGCAGTAGGCACAAAGTATTCTCGGAACAATAGAGAAAACTTCGGGGTATCTTGTAATAACAAGATCAATGGGGGATGATCGTATGAATGGCAAGTGTAAGTAGTTATCCATACGGATTTATCGGTGGTCAGGAATAGCAAAAGTGATGGGCACAAAGTCTCGAGAGAACATCAGAGAGTATCTCCGAATTCTTCTGGTTAACAGACGATCATCTGAAGTGAGGGGCTCTCCGGGAGAAAATACTCGTGAAAACCTAAAGTTAGTTTTGTTTTTAGCAAAATCGTTTAACCCGAATAGAAGAGAGTTCAGAATCCCAGAGTAAAGATCGAGGAGTAAAAGATCCTAATACCACCCGATGGCGACGTGTGCCCGTAAGACACACAGCCATGTTAGTAAAAGTTTTGCAATGTCTAGACTCAACTTCGGCCAAGGAGTTGGAAAGGGGGATTCCTACAGGCAGTCGGCTCTGATACCAACTTGTGACGCCCCCGATTCAATCGTACACTAATCATGCACGCAAATGTGTACGATCAAGATCAGGGACTCACGGGAAGATATCACAACACAACTCTACAAATAAAATAAGTCATACAAGCATCATAATACAAGCCAGGGGCCTCGAGGGCTCGAATACAAGTGCTCGATCATAGACGAGTCAGCGGAAGCAACAATATCTGAGTACAGACATAAGTTAAACAGGGTGCCATAAGATGGCTAGCACAAACTGGGATACAGATCGAAAGAGGACCAGGCCTCCTGCCTGGGATCCTCCTAGGTCACTCCTGGTCGTCATCAGCGGGCAGCACGTAGAAGTAGGCACCTCCGGTGTAGTAGGGGTCGTCGTCGACGGTGGCGTCTGGCTCCTGGACTCCAGCATCTGGTTGCGACAACCAGAAAGAAAGGAAAAGGGGAAAAAGGGGGGAGAAAGCAACCGTGAGTACTCATCCAAAGTACTCGCAAGCAAGGAACTACACTACATATGCATGGGTATATGTGTAAGGAGGCCATATCGGTGGACTGAACTGCAGAATGCCAGAATAAGAGGGGGGTAGCTAATCCTGTCGAAGACTACGCTTCTGGCAGCCTCCGTCTTGCAGCATGTAGAAGAGAGTAGATTGAAGTCCTCCAGGTAGCATCTCCAAGTAGCATATCCAGGTAGCATCTCCAAGCGCATCTCCAGGCGCATCGCATAGCATAATCCTACCCGGTGATCCTCTCCTCGTCGCCCTGTAGAAAAGTGATCACCGGGTTGTCTGTGGAACTTGGAAGGGTGTGTTTTATTAAGTATCCGGTTCTAGTTGTCATAAGGTCAAGGTACAACTCCAAGTCGTCCTGTTACCGAAGATCACGGCTATTCGAATAGATTAAACTTCCCTGCAGGGGTGCACCACATAGCCCAACACGCTCGATCCCATTTGGCCGGACACACTTTCCTGGGTCATGCCCGGCCTCGGAAGATCAACACGTCGCAGCCCCACCTAGGCTCAACAGAGAGGCCAGCACGCCGGTCTAAACCTAAGCGCACAGGGGTCTGGGCCCATCGCCCATAGCACACCTGCACGTTGCGTACGCGGCCGAAAGCAGACCTAGCCTAGTGGCGTTCCAGTCCAATTCGGCGCGCGCCGCTCCGTCGCTGACGTCTGAAGTGCTTCGGCTGATACCACGACGTCGGGATACCCATAACTACTCCCACGTAGATGGTTAGTGCGTATAGGCTCGTAGCCAGACTCAGATCAAATACCAAGATCTCGTTAAGCGTGTTAAGTATCCGCGAACGCCGAACAGGACCAGGCCCACCTGTCTCCTAGGTGGTCTCAACCTGCCCTGTCGCTCCGCCACAAAGTAACAGTCGGGGGCCGTTGGGAACTCAGGCCCACCACTACCTGGATGGAGCCACCTGTCCTTTCAGCCCCCTCGTCAGAATCACTTGCGGGTACTCAATGAGCTGACCCAACTTTAGTCACCATCTGTATAGTATGTATGTATGTATAGTATATACCCGTGATCACCTCCCAAGTGATCACGGCCCGATAGTATAGCAAGGCAGACTGACAAGAACGTAGGGCCAATGATGATAAACTAGCAACCTATACTAAGTATTTAGGATTGCAGGTAAGGTATCAACAGAGGTAGCGACAATGTCCGGCTATGCATCAGAATAGGATTAACGAAAGCAGTAACATGCTACACTACTCTAATGCAAGCAGTATAGAGGAGAATAGGCGATATCTGGTGATCAAGGGGGGGGGCTTGCCTGGTTGCTCTGGCAAGAGAGAGGGGTCGTCAACACCGTAGTCGAACTGGCCATCAGCAGCGTCGGTCTCATAGTCTACCGGAGAGAAGAGGGGGAAGAAACAATGAATACAAGTAAATAGATGCATATCGATGCATGACATGTCAAGAAGTGATGCTAGGCGTGCCCTAACGTGGTATGAGGGGGTACTGGTTAGGGGGGAAAACATCCGGGGAAGTTTTCCCGGTTCCGGACGTCTGTCAGACAGATGAACCGGAGAGGAAAGTTTGCAGGTTCGATAGGTTAGAGGCGTGTGGTGGACGAACGGACTGCGTATCCAGATTCGTCACGTCGTTCTGAGCAACTTTCATGTTGAAAATATTTTAATCCGGATTACGGATTAAAAGATATGATTTTTAAAAGATTTTATTAATTTCAGGAATTTAATTAATTATTTAATTAATTTCGAAAATGCTTTTATGACATCAGCATGATGTCATGCTGACATCATAAGTCAACAGGGTTGACCGAGTCAACCCTGACAGGTGGGTCCCGCATGTCATTCTCTAATATCTAATTAACCTAATCAGAGTTAATTAACATTAGTTAATTAGGTTAATTAGTGATTAGGGTTAATTAATCAGAATTAATTAGACTAATTAATTACTTACTTACTTAATTAATTAATTAATTAGTTAATTAGTTTTAATTCATTTTCATTTTATTTTTATTCCCTGCTTTAATTAAAAAAAACGTTCTGTTGTGTGGGGGGTGGGGCCCCCATGTCATTGGCCCCGAGGGGCAAACGAGCAAGCGGGCGCGCGGGGCGATGCCCGTTCGGGCGCACCCCAGGAGGACACGGCGCCCGCGCCCGCGCCCGAGGCCAACGGGGGCCGGGGCGGCCGAGGCCCAAGACGGCGG
>NC_041383.1:108851509-108858045 GCF_002162155.2 Triticum dicoccoides
TGGGGCGGCTAGGGTTCGGCCGCGGGGGGGTGGGGGGGTATGTGGCCGGGGCGGCTGGGCCGATGGGCCGGCCCAAGGGGGGGGGAAGTTGGGCCAGGCCAGGGGCCAGGTGGGGTGGGGGAACTGGCTGGGCCAGGGGGTTTTCCCCTCCCTCTCCCTTTTTTTTTCTTCTTTCTTTTCTTTTATTAATTTTCTTTTCTGTTTTTAGATTATTTAAAATGCCAAAGCATTTTACAAAAATTAGTGCACCCCACCATAATTATGTTAGCTATTTTAGACAACCCCCGAAAATTTTTAGTTTTGGTTTTGAAACTTTTTATCTTTGCTCTTGTTTTGATTTTTGTTTTAGAACGGGTTCGGATCTAACGCGAGTTTATCCACAGTAACCGAGGTGACGTGGCAACATTAGTGGGGATTACTGTAGCTTAATTACCCGGGCGTCACAAGGATGAAAGAATAAGGTTAAAGCTTGCGATGCTTTAGATGGAGGTTCCGACGAAATGGCCGAGGAAATTTGAACTCCGGAAAAGAAAAGATGAAAACACTTGGAATTAGAATTTATTCATCGAGATCAAACTCCGAAGAAAAAGATTAATCACTTTGAGGAAATAAGAATAAGATTTATTGTATGCTTATCCTTCATCAAATTAAATTGATGACAAGCAATGAATTTGGCATACTACTTATTCTTCTTGAAAAGGATAAAGGGGGGAATAGCACGAAACTTGAGAAAGTCTTCATGAACCACCGATAGGATTCGAAAGAACGAATGGATTGATATGCTAATCAAGAAAAAGAATCTTGAACGAACCACCGTAAGAATTCGAAAATTGAATGACGAAAGAGAATGAATCACCGGGAAGAATTAGAAAAACCAATATGCTAGAGGGGATTTAGATGCAAAAGAACAAAGAGATCATGAGCTGATTAAAGAGCACTTGAACGAAGCATCGGGATAACTGGATAACGGTAGCTGAAATGTGAGGACGAAGAATTCTTCTGAAACGATGGCCTCCGGTGAAAAGAAACGGGAAAACAATTTCTGACATACTCCGGATGGGTAAGAAAAGGAATATCTGACAAATGAATAATTTGAGAGGATAATATGAAGCTAGAACCACAAATCTTCCGGAGAATGCGCAAGATTTAGAGGAAAACTCTTCTTCGGTCTTCAAATGATGACGGGAAAACACCACCAAAATACTGAGATACTCCGGGAGTATGAAAAGCAAAGAGGTTGAGCCAACAATGAAATGAGTTGAAATTGATCTTGGAAAAGATCCGACTGATGAAATTCATTCTTACGTCACACTTGAAAAGAATTTGAGAATAACTCCGGGGAATTAGAAGAGTCAGGTAAGATCCTGGGAAAAGACCTGTGGGTTAGGGCCCACTGAAAGAAACACTGTTGGAAAGGATGTTGAATATATAGATGATGCACCGGAACAAATGAAATATTTGAATGAGGTGGCAACCTCGACTTAATTCGAACACAGACGAATCTCCTGAGATGTCTTGAACACTCCGGAAGGATAAACTGGCGAGAGGTGAACGAGCAGGGGAAACACTTGAGCCGAGGGAAAGAATATAATCAACACCAAAAATTGGAATTGAATCCACCGGAGAAGATAAAGAGATGAAGAATGACGAACGAGACAAGAATTCACCGGTTAAAATAATTGAGGGACGACTGAAGAGGCTCCGTATGAATGAAATTGATGCTTGAAACAGACTCAGGCTCCGGGAAGAAGAGGGTGGGAGGGCGGGAAAAAAAAAGGCAACTCGAGAGGGGAAATCGATGAATATCTTGAAGAGAAAACACCGGTTGAAATAATTGAGGAAAGAAAGCAAAGACTTTGCACGAGTATGATGGATACTCGATTACGGACTCGGACTCCGAGATGAAAAGGGGTGGGCGGGTGGGAAAAGAAAACAACTGAGGATTGAACGCAAAGATGAAGAGGCTCGAGTCAACTTGACGAGAAATGCACCGGGTGAAAAGAGCTGAGAGCCAACGATAAGAAAACCAACCGCATGATACTAAAGAAAGTTTGAACGGGAAGAGGAGTAAGTCAAAACACCTACGTCAAGATTCCTCACCAGAGCGACGAAGGGGCTGAGGAGTAAAAAGAATTCCTACTCTCCAATATAACTAGACTCCGAAAACAATTTTCTTCTAGACTCAACAACGACCAAGCTACACGATCAATCAAGGGGGCTCCTAAGGTTGGTCGAGGCTCTGATACCAACTTGTCACGCCCAATATGCGATACTATCCTAAAGCGACTCGAAGGTCCCACCAAGGATAGAACCGCATATTGAAATGCTTTTGCAAGGTGGATATCATTACATCAACATTACATAATAGATGGGGATACATACAAAGGGCATACAATGCCACACGAATACAACATCACAATACATAAGAGCATCATCCGACTACGGATGAAACACAAACAGAAACTCAAACGACATCCACCCTGCTAGCCCAGGCTGCCGACCTGGAACCTATCCCCTGATCCAAGAAGAAGCAGAAGAAGAACTCCAACACAAGCAAACATCGCTCTCGCGTCATGATCATCGCAGAACCCGTACCTGCAATTGTTGTTGTAGTAATCTGTGAGCCACGAGGACTCAGCAATCCCATTACCATGGGTATCAAAACTAGCAAAGCTTAATGGGAAAGGAAGGGGTAAAGTGGTGAGGTTGCGGCAGCGACTAAGCAAGTATGGTGGCTAACATACACAAATAAGAGCGAGAAGAGAGCAAAGGAACGGTCGTGAAACTAGCAATTATCAAGAAGTGATCCTGAACTCCTACTTACGTCAAAACATAACCCAAAACCGTGTTCACTTCCCGGACTCCGTCGAAAAGAGACCATCACGGCTACACACGCGGTTGATGCCTTTTAATTCGGATCTGGTGTCAAGTTATCTACAACCGGACATTAACAAATTCCCATCTGCCCATAACCGCAGGCACGACTTTCGAAAGTTTATACCCTGCAGGGGTGTCCCAACTTAGCCCATGATAAGCTCTCGCGATCAACGAAGGATATACCTTCTCCCAGGAAGACCCGATCAGACTCGGAATCCCGGTTTACAAGACATTTTGACAATGGTAAAACAAGACCAGCAAAGCCACCCGATGCGCTGATAATCCCGATAGGAGCTGCACATATCTCGTTCTCAGGGCAACACCGGATGAACAATCCGTACAACTAAAACCAGACCTCAAGTTTCCCTGAGGGGGCGCTGCAAAGGGCTCTAGTTCGGACCAGCACTTAGAGAAGCACTGGTCCGGGGGGGGGCTAAAATAAAGATGACCCTCGAGAGAGCGACTGCCAAGGGAAAAAATAGGTGGTGGTGAGGCAAATGGTAAAACCAATGTTGGGCCTTGCTGGAGGAGTTTTATTCAAAGCGAACTGTCAAGGGGTCCCATAAATCACCCAACCGCGTTAGGGACGCAAAATCCGGGAACATAATACCGATATGACGGAAACTAGGGCGGCAAGAGTGGAACAAAACACCAGGCATAAGGCCGAGCCTTCCACCCTTTACCAAGTATATAGATGCATTAATTAAATAAGAGATATTGTGATATCCCAAACATAATCCTGTCCACCAAGGAGCAATCTTAAACTTCACCTGCAACTAACAACGCTATAAGAGGGGCTGAGCAAAGCGGTAACATAGCCAAGCAACGGTTTGCTAGGAAGGGTGAAAAGGTTAGAGGCTGACATGGCAATTTGGGATGGCTTGATAAACAGGTGATAGGTAGCGCAACATAGCGATAGAACAGAGCAACTAGCATAGCAATGATAGTAGTGATATCCAGGGTAGTGGTCATCTTGCCTGAAATCCCGCAAGGAAGAAGAACGAGTCCATGAAGAAGATGAAGCCACGAAGACGAACCAAGCATAGACAAACGAATCCTCACGATCACAACGAAACGGGAACTATCGAGAAGAAGCACATAATATGGTAAACACACCACACATAGACAAGACATAATGCACAAACAAGTAATGATGCATGACAAAGGTACATGAAGCTACTCATGGCAAGAGATGATGCAAACAAGAGCAACACATCAAAGCAAGTTTAAATGAGGCCGGGAACAACATATAACAATTCCGGTAAGTCCTCATATGCAAATTTCGAAATTGGTCCAGATCTGAATAAACCTTATGTTCAAGTTGTTAAACAGCAAGTTAAGATGCACCAAGATGATCTACACGAGATTCTAGTCAAGTTACATATAAAGTTCATTTAATTCGGAGCTACGGCCTAGAAGATATGAGCAAAACAAGTTAAACATGGCATTGATGCAAAATGCATTCAAACATCAAGAAAACACCTCAAAATAAGGATGCAACATGATAATATGAAGCTACATGCAAAATTAAGCAAGTTTCATATAGAGCACACTCAAAACGGAGCAACGGTTCAACACACACACACTATACAAGTTATAGCAACAGTCTGTCCAAAACAGCAACTAGGCATATTGCAAGCATCAAAACAACATGCTACAGCACCCCAACATGAGAACAAAACACATGGACATGATGTACAGGTAAAGCATAACAAAACATGAACACTGAGCTATCTCCAGAAATCACTAGAACATGCTCAAAAAGACATGGCAAGATTGCAAATAATAACAATTTCAGACTTTGCAGAAATAACATCAGCTTGCAATGTTTAGAGCTATCAAACAACATGTTACAGGAACTTAACATGGCAAAAAAAGGCATGGCATGATACTACTAAATGCATAGAACAAAAGTCCCTTGCTTACCATGAGCCAAAAAGGATCAGAAGATATGATGGCACCCATGTAAACATGGCAAGTTATATGACAGATTCAAACATGGCAGGAACAACGATAAGTAGGCATGTTGGTGAGCTTGTACAACTCACCACAGAGCATTACATGGCATGATAAGGCAACCAACAGTAAGAATACATGTTTATGAATCTAAGCATGGCAAGAGTAAGTCCATAGGGTGCATGGATCACTAGCAAAACACATGGCAAAACTGAACTTAAAGTTAAGAGGCTGACAACAACATTATTTAGCAACTTGAGAGAAAGATTACAACAAGCTGCAGCAGGCTATAAATGCAGTCCGGGGCATGGATCGATAGATCATGACATGTATAACAAAACATTCTTAGTGAACATCTCCAGATTATGCATAGAATGACTTGTAGCAGCAGCTTTACATAGCATCACAAAATAACAGATTCAGCCTAGCAAAACAGCAACAGCAAGTACACTACTTCACGAGCTCGATTCACTCACCACAAGTCATTGCATGACAAGATAATCATAGCATCAGCAAGAAGAAATGTTTATGAAACTAACCAAGGCAAGAAAAAGTTCATAGCATGCAAGGATAAACTACAACAACCTTGGCAAAATTGAATAACATGTAAACAATCTGCCAGGAAACATTTTATAGCAAAAGTAGAGCAAGAAAATGACATGCTAGACTACTCCATAATTGCAAAAAGGGGCATGAATGGATATATAATAACCGTATGTTCAAAACATCTTTACTGAAGTATCTCAAAATATGCTTTGATCTCTCTGTAGCATCAAGTTTACATGGCATCAAAATAACAGCAGAACAGGGACTAAAATCAGCAACATCATGAAGCCTAGTTTGCATGCTTGTGCTAGTCACCACATTGATCAAAAAAATACGTGGCATACACGACTGTAAAGATGGCATGATTTAGCACAAAGCACATGTAGAGATCAACCTCATAGGATGCACACATCAAACATGGCAAAAATGACAAATAAACATGTTCTGTTAACAGACAGCAGACAACATTATATAGCACTCTTGCAACGATGATTCAGGCATCAAGATGGACTCAAATGAACATGATGCAATGGAATGAAATGAAGAGAATCTCTCAATGAACATTTTGATATATTATGCACGCAAAAACGGAGCAGCACACAGGGAGTTATGGCATGTCAAACATAGCATCAAAATGTCAGGGACTTAGCAGTTTTTAGAAGAAAAAAAGTGGATCGAGCGCTGGATACTAAAATGCGTCCGGGGCGGGGAATAGTGCATCTCACCATGGGCCAAGCCCAGGAAGGGGAAGGACGTGGCGGGCCGCGGCTGGGCCGGTCCATGTGGCCGAGCGGGGAGCAAGTCCTCCTCCTCGTGCCCGCACGAGCACGCAGGGAGGCGCCATGGCATCTCAGCGGCGCGGGTGGGGGTCCCGCGGGGCTAGCGGGGTCGGGAGGCCCGAATCCGGCCGAAATTGGTGCAGGCAGACGCTGGGACTCCAGATCCAGCGAGGGGGACGTCGACGGGGCTCCGGGAGGCGCGGTTCCATGGCGGGGTTGAAGTCCTACGGGAGAGAGAGAGAGAGACGGGGCCAGGGAGAGAGCGGAGGAAGCCGGACGGGGCGGCGCGACCTGGCGGGGCGGCGGCGATGCTCACCGGCGGCGGAGTCGAGGCGCGAGGAGGCGGAGGGAGCGGGTGAGGCGACCGGCGGCGGAAAC
>NC_041383.1:108858633-108874413 GCF_002162155.2 Triticum dicoccoides
GCGGTGATTCGCCGGCCGGCGTGTGGACATGTCCGGGTGGGGACGGGCGCGTCCGGCGGCGGGGGGAGGAGAATTGCTAGGGTTTAGACTGCTATTTTGAAGGGGGGAGGTGTTTAAATAGGTAGAGGGAGCTAGGAGAGTCCAAATGAGGCACGGTTTTCGCCCACACGATCGTGATCGAACGCCCGAGAGCATGGAGGGGGTTAGAATGGGTTCATGGTCTGTGGTGAAGAGGGTCTGGGCTGCAAAGAGAGAGGGGTCTCTGGCTACGTGGTTAACCGTTGGAGTATCAAATGGACTCCAAATGGCACGAAACTTGACAGGCGGTCTACCGGTGCTATAGCAAGGCCGCTTGGCTAAACTCGGTCCATTCCGAGAACGTTTTTAACCCGCTCTCAAAAACAAGGTCTGAGAGGGGCGACGGGCGCGCGCGAGAGATCTGGACTCCGAACGGATAACGGAGAGAACCGGGGGAACCCGAACGGATGCAAGTTTTGAAAAACATGCAGATGAAATGCAGATGATGACATGGAAAAATGCAACACGCAAGCAAATGACATGGCAATAACGGCGAATAACTGGCAGACACCTGGCGCATCGAAACCGGGGCTTACACATATCTACTTTTCCAAACACTTTTTCCCTTGTTTTGGACTCTAATTTGCATGATTAGAATGAAACTAACCCGGACTGACGCTGTTTTCAGCAGAACTGCCATGATGTTGTTTATTGTGCAGAAAACATGAGTTCTTGGAATGACCTAAAAATCCACGAAGATAAGTTTTGGAAAATATAAAAAATGCTGGTAGAAGATGAATGCCAGGGGGCCCACACCCTGTCCACGAGGGTGGGGGTACGCCCTCCCCCTGGGCGCGCCCCCCTATCTCGTGGGCCCCCTGGAGCTCCGCCAACCTCAACTCCAACTCTATATATTCCGTTTCGCGGAGAAAAAAATCAGAGAGAAAGTTTCATCGCATTTTACGATACGGAGCCGCCGCCAAGCCCTAATCTCTCTCGGGAGGGCTGATCTGGAGTCCGTTCATGGCTCCGGAGAGGGGGACTCGTCGCCGTCGTCATCATCAACCATCCTCCATCACCAATTTCATCATGCTCACCGCCGTGCGTGAGTAATTCCATCGTAGGCTTGCTGGACGGTGATGGGTTGGATGAGATTTACCATGTAATCAAGTTAGTTTTGTTAGGGTTTGATCCCTAGTATCCACTATGTTCTGAGATTGATGTTGCTATGACTTTGCTATGCTTAATTCTTGTCACTAGGGCCCGAGTGCCATGATTTCAGATCTGAACCAATTATGTTTTCATGAATATATGTGAGTTCTTGATCCTATCTTGCAAGTCTATAGTCACCTATTATGTGTTATGATCCGACAACCCCGAAGTGACAATAATCGGGATACTTCTCGGTGATGACTGTAGTTTGAGGAGTTCATGTATTCACTATGTGCTAATGCTTTGTTCTGGTTCTTTATTGAAAGGAGGCCTTAATATATCTTAGTTTCCACTAGGACCCCGTGGAGCTCCACCGACCTCAACTCCAACTCTATATATTCCGTTTCGCGGAGAAAAAAATCCGAGAGAAAGTTTCATCGCGTTTTACGATACGGAGCCGCCGCCAACCCTAATCTCTCTCGGAAGGGCTGATCTGGAGTCCGTTCGGGGCTCCGGAGAGGCGGATTCATCGTTGTTGTCATCATCAACCATCCTCCATCACCAATTTCATGATGCTCACCGCCGTGCGTGAGTAATTCCATCGTAGGCTTGCTGGACGGTGATGGTTGGATAAGATTTAATATGTAATCAAGTTAGTTTTGTTAGGGTTTGATCCCTAGTATCCACTATGTTCTGAGATTGATGTTGTTATGACTTTGCTATGCTTAATGCTTGTCACTAGGGCCCGAGTGCAATGATTTCAGATCTGAACCTGTTATGTTTTCATGAATATATGTGAGTTCTTGATCCTATCTTGCAAGTCTATAGTCACCTATTATGTGTTATGATCCGACAACCCCGAAGTGACAATAATCGGGATACTTCTCGGTGATGACCGTAGTTTGAGGAGTTCATGTATTCACTATGTGCTAATGCTTTGTTCCGGTTCTCTGTTAAAAGGAGACCTTAATATATCTTAGTTTCCACTAGGACCCCGCTGCCACGAGAGGGTAGGACAAAAGATGTCATGCAAGTTCTTTTCCATAAGCACGTATGACTATATTCGGAATACATGCCTACATTACATTGATGAATTGGAGCTAGTTCTGTGTCACCCTATGTTATAGCTATTACATGAGGAATCGCATCCGACATAATTATCCATCACTGATCCAATGCCTACGAGCTATTCACATATTGTGCTTCGCTTATTTACTTTTACGTTGCCACTATTACAATTACTACAAAACTATTATCTTTACTTTTGCCACTTTTACCATTACTATCATATTACTTTGCTACTAAATAATTTGCTACGGATATTAAATTATCCAGGTGTGGTTGAATTGACAACTCAACTGCTAATACTTAAGAATATTCTTTGGCTCCCCTTGTGTCGAATCAATAAATTTGGGTTGAATACTGTACCCTCGAAAGCTGTTGCGATCCCCTACACTTGTGGGTTATCAAGACTAATTCCTGGCGCCGTTGCCGGGGAGCATAGCTCTATTCTTTGAGTCACTTGGGATTTATATCTGTTGATCACTATGAGGAACTTGAAAGACGAAAGAACTAAGATTTTGCCCTCAACTACGAGGGGAGGTAAGGAACTGCCATCTAGCTCTGCACTAGATTCTCCTTCCGTTATTAGTAAGCTTGCGACACCTAAACCTGCTACTGCTATGAATTCTGATATGTCGCATGTATTTGATGATGCCACTTCTGCTATGCATGATACTTATGATGAAACTACTTCTGTGTGTGATACTACTGTGCCATTAGGTGAATTTCTTGATGAACAACTTGCTAGGGTTAGAGAGAATGAAATTATTAAAGATGCTATTATTGATGATAGTGATGATGAAAGTTCTCCCCCTGATTATGAATTACCTCTTATTCCTGAGGGTTATGTTATGAATGAGGAAGCTGCTAAAGCTATTTTTGCTTGCAAAGATAGATATGATCTTAAAAGGTTATTAGCTAAATGGAAGTAGCAATCCCTTAATGCTAGAATAAAACCTGACCCCGCTTTTGCTACTTCACCTATCTGTGTTACTGATATGGATTATGAATTCTCTGTTGATCCTGAAATAATTACTTTGGTTGAATCTGATCCTTTTTATGGCCTTGAATCTGAAACTGTTGTGGCACATCTTACCAAGTTGAATGATATAGCCACCCTGTTTACTAATGATGAGAAGTCTCATTATTATTATATCCTTAAGATATTTCCGTTCTCATTAAAGGGTGATGCTAAGACTTGGTTTAATTCTCTTGATCCTGGTTGTGTGCGTAGTCCCCAGGATATAATTTATTAATTCTTTGCTAAATATTTCCCTGCTCATAAGAAACAAGCTGCCTTGCGGGAAATATATAATTTTGTGCAAATCAAAGAAGAGAGTCTCCCACAAGCTTGGGGGAGGCTTCTCCGATTACTTAATGCTTTGGCTGATCATCCTCTTAAGAAAAATGAAATACTTGATATCTTTTTATAATGGACTAACCGATGCTTCCAAGGACTACTTGGATAGTTGTGTTGGTTGTGTTTTCAGGGAAAGAACAGTCGACCAAGCTGAATTACTATTGAATAATATGTTGACTAATGAAAATAATTGGACTCTTCCTGAGCCAATTCCTGAGGCAATTCCTGAACCAATTGAGCCAACTCCTGAGCCTATTCCTAAACCCACTCCTAAGAAGAGAGGTGTTCTATTTCTCAGTCCTGAAGATATGCAAGAGGCAAAGAAATCAATGAAATAAAAAGGCATTAAAGCTGAAGATGTTAAGACTTTACCTCCTATTGAAGAAATACATGGTCTTAATCTACCGGCTGTTGAAGAAACACATTGTCTTGATAACCCGTCACAGGTAGTAAAGGTAAATTCTCTCTATAGATATGATAAAGTTGAAATTCCCTCTACTAAATTTCATAGCCCATGCTTAGATGAATTTGATGACTTTATGTCTAGACAAGAAAGTTTTAATGCTTATGTTGGTAGAGAATTAAAGAGTAATGCTTTCGAGATAGGACGCTTGAGTGATTATATGGCTAGAGTTAAAGGTGAACTTAAACTCATTAGCAAATATGCTTCTATGGTTACCACTCAAGCTGAGCAAGTACTTAAAGCTCAAAGTGATTTGCTCGATGAATTAAATAATAAACATGATTTTGCTGTTAGAGTGGCTACTAGAACTGGTAGAATGACTCAGGAACCTTTGTATCCTAAAGGTCACCCTAAGAGAATCGAGCAAGATTCTCAGAGAAATAATTTAGAGGCCCCTAGTTCTTCTAAAAAGAAAAAGAAAAACGATAGGACTTTGCATGCTTCTAGTGAACCTGTTGTAGACACACCTGAGAATCCCAATGATATTTCTATTTCTGATGCTGAAACACAATCAGATGATGAACATGAACCTAGTGATAATGTTAATGATGATGATAATGTTCATGTTGATGCTCAACCTAGCAAAAACAATGATGTAGAGATTGATCCTGCTGTTGATCTTGATAACCCACAATCAAAGAATCAATGTTATGATAAGAGAGATTTTGTTGCTAGGAAGCACGGTAAAGAAAGAGAACCATGGGTTCACAAACCCATGCCCTTTCCTCCTAAACCATCCAAGACAAAGGATGAAGAGGATTTTGAGCACTTTGCTGAAATGATTAGACCTATCTTCTTACGTATGCGCTTGACCGATATGCTTAAGTTAAACCCTTATGCTAAGTATATGAAGGATATCATTACAAATAAAAGAAAGATACCGGAAGCTAAAATTTCCACCATGCTTGCTAATTATACTTTTTTAAGGGTGGAATACTAAAGAAATTTGGAGATCCAGGGGTACCAACCATATCACGCTCCATTAAAAGAAATTATGTTAAAACTGCTTTATGTGATCTTGGAGCCGGTGTTAGTGTTATGCCTCTCTCTTTATATCGTAGACTTGAATTAAATAAGTTGACACCTACTGAAATATCTTTGCAAATGGCCTATAAATCGACTACTATACATGTCGGTATTTGTGAGGATGTGCCTGTTGTGGTTGCAAACGTCACTATTTTAACGGACTTTGTTATTCTTGATATTCCCGAGGATGATAGTATGTCGATTATCCTTGGTAGACCCTTTTTGAATACTTCAGGAGCTGTTATTGATTGCAACAAAGGCAATGTCACTTTTCATGTTAATGGTAATGAGCATACGGTACACTTTCCGAGGAAACAATCTCAAGTTCATAGCATCAACTCTATTGGAAAAGTTCCAACTATTATTATTGGATGTTTTGAATTTCCTCTTCCTACTGTCAAGAAAAGGTATGATATTCTTATTGTTGGGGATGTTCATATCCCCGTTGAGGTAACTTAGTGTTATTTGAAATTTCTCTGGTTCCGTGTTATTCGGAATGAGTTTGTTAACAAGACTTGATCAACCTTGTTAGTGGATTCATTTTGATGATCATGAGATGGATGAAACTAGAAGGCACAACCTTCTGTACCCTCCTTTTACTTTATGTTATTTAGAATAAATAAAGCAAAAATAGTATTATCTGTCTGTTTTCTGAATTATCCGTGCAATAAAAAATATCCCGAAAATAAAAGTGCTCCAAATGCCCTGCAAATTTAGTATGATTTTTATGGATTATTTGAGGATTTTACGCACTAAAAACACTGCAGGAGGGGCAAGCACGTGGCCACGAGGGTGGAGGGCGCGCCCACACCCCCTGGGCGCGCCCCCCTGTCTCGTGGCCCCACGGTGGCTCCACTCTACTTATTCCTGGACCCACACACTCCATCTTCTTCCCAAAAAAATCCTCATCCAACTCAAGCACGAGTTCTAGCTCGTTTTGCTGCGATTTTCGATCTCCTTGCTCAAATTCCATTCACAAAACTGCTTTGGGAGATTGTTGCTTGGTATGTGACTCCTCCATTGGTCCAATTAGTTTTTGTTCTAGTGCTTTATTCATTGCAAATTTTTGCTGCATAGATGGCCCTGTTCTTGAGCTTGCATGTCAAATTTATGAGGTCGCAAGTAATTCTAATGCATGATATAGGCTCTAGGCACTTGTAGGAGTAGTTACTACCAATCTTGTTTGGTTTTATTCACTTTTATTTTGAAGTTACTAAAATTTCAGAATTTTTTTAGAAAAAATATGTCTAGGAGAATGTACCAAGGTGGTTCCTCAACAAAGAGAGGACCTAGGCTTGCTATGCGTGAGCAAGACGATGAGCTACCAAGGGATGCCAAGGTGCGAGCTTGTGAGTGGCCATCCGACGAGTTTATGGTTAAGGCAGGCATCAAGGATGAATTTGATGCATATGTGCGTAATGCTGATCTTGAGTACTTCTTACAAGATAAGTGTCCTCAGTACTATCAATTGACTGATTCATTCGTAAGAAGGTTTAAATATAAATCTTCGCGTAATTCTCAGAGTGTCCTGTTTGATATTTATGATAAATCTTATACCATGGACTTAGAAGATTTTACAACTGCTTACAAACTCCCGCAGTGGGGCAACGTTCATGAACCCCACAAATCTGAATATAAAGACTTTCTTGCTAGTATTACTGTGGGAGAATCTAGGGACATAGCACAAGGTACCATAGGGAGCATTCATTTTCCTACTATACATTAGTTTGCTCTCTTCATTGGTAGATGCATTAACGGTAAAGATGAAGCATGTCACATGTGTGTCCCTAATCATTGTGTCCTCAAGAGTGCTGTGTTAGGTAATAAAGATTACAACTTGGGGGCAATAGTCGCACGTAGGTTGCATAATAATGGTATGTCTGGAGATTTATTTGGAGGTATTTATGCGACCCGTGTTGCTAATTATCTTGGTATAGCCCCATGAGAGGAGGATATGGTGTTGCCTCCTGCTTATTTAGATTATGACGCGATGCTCAAACATCATTTTATTTTGAGAAATGAACAGTTCCTCCATTATCGACTAATCATTGACAAACGTAGCTCAGTCCATGTTACTCTCCCCGCTCCTTCCATTTTTGATTACTAGGCAAAACGAAGATATGTTGTTACCAGGGAGGAGGCAGCTGAACACGAGGGGAGAGCGGAGGCGGCTCGCCAGCATGCCGCAGCTCAGGAGGCATTTGCTGCTGCATCTCGGTACGACCCCAAATACGACTACGGATATCAGTCAGGTTATCCTTGGCATTAGACCAACTTAGGCCAAAAACCTAAGCTTGCAGGAGTACGTATTTCTCACCGACTTTACATTCATGTTCACACACTATTCTAGTTGTCGGTGCTCATACTCTTTCATTGTATTATCCATGCTAGTTTAATTTTCTTTTTCTCCCTTTCTTCTTGTGTGTTTGATAAACCTTAAGAAAAACCAAAAAAAATAGTTAGTTTAATTTCCATGCTTGTAGTAGAAATTAAAATGAAAATCCAAAAAGATTTCTCGTTCTTCTTTTACTTATTGGGAGATTTCCCGTGTAAATAGTTTTATTTTCTTTTCCTTTCTTTGGGGTCGAGAGTAGAAAACCATATTGAAAATGTTTAGTGGCTCTCATATGCATGATTGTTGATCTAACTTAGAGCCCATATTACTTTATCTTCTCTCTTGAGTTGAATGCTTGCAGATTCTAGCGTAGTCCAATGCACGTGCACTATTATTATTATACACATCGTTCGGTCGTGCAAATGAAAGGCAATAATGACGATATATGATGGACTGATTGAGATGAGAGAAGTTGGTATGAACTCGACCTCTCTTGTTTTTGTAAATATGATGAGTTCATCGTTCCCGATTCAGCTTATTATGAAGTAAACATATTTGCAATGACATTTAGAGATTATAGTTGCTTGTGCCATGCTTGATTAGCTATGAGTTATAATGGTTTACCTTAGTGCCAACATGCTATTAAAACGATTATGATGTGGTATGATGGGATGGTATCCTCCTTTGAATAAATTGAGTGACTCGACTTGGCACAAGTTCACGCATGTAGTTGAAACAAATCAACATAGCCTTCACGATATTTATGTTCATGGTGGATTATATCCTACTCATGCTTGTACTTGGTGTGAATTAATTTTAGTGCATGTTCATGACTGTTGTCGCTCTCTCAGTTGGTCGCTTCTCAGTCTTTTGCTAGCCATCACCTATACTAAGCGGGAATACTGCGTGTGCATCCAAACTCCTTAAACCCCAAAATTGTTCCATATGAGTCCACCATACCTTCCTATATGCGGTATCTACCTGCTGTTCGAAGTAAATTTGTATGTGCCAAACTCCAAACCTTCAAATGAAATTCTGTTTTATATGCTGAAGCAGCTCATGTTTCAACTAGGGCTGCCTGTATCTTCCATGCTAGGTGGGTTATTCTCAAGAGGAGTGGACTCCGCTCCTCACTCATGAGAAAGGGCCGGTAACCGGGATGCCCAGTCCCATGATCCAAAAAGATCAAAGCAAATCAATATAATTAAAAAAAACTCCCCCAGGGCTGTTGTTAGTTGGAGGCACTCGTTGTTTCGAGCAATCCATGGATTGATGCTTGTTGGTGGTGGGGGAGTATAAACTTTTACCATTCTGTTTGGGAACTGCTTATAATGCATGTAGTATGGAAGATATAGCCATCTCATATTTGTTGCGTTGATAGTGAAAGTATGCCGCTCAAAATGTTATTCAATCTCTATTTTAAAATCGAGCTCTGACACCTCTACAAATCCCTGCTTCCCTCTGTGAAGTGCCTATCTATTTACTTTTATGTTGAGTCATCACCTTCTTATTAAAAAGCACCCGCTGGAGAGCACACTGTCATTTGCATTCATTACTATTTGTTTATATTGGGTATGACTTGACTGGATCTCTTTTACCATGAATTACAATGTTTAGTCAGTCCTTGATCTTTAAAGGTGCTCTGCATTTATGTTTTGCGTTCTCAGAAAGGGCTAGCAAGATACCATCTTGTTATATCATATTATGATTGTTTTGAGAAAGTGTTGTCATTCAAGTGTTGCTTATTATACCATTGATATGAGTAAATGTGAGACCTAAGTGTTATTGTGAGTATGGTTAGTTCATAATACTTGCTGAAAACTTGAATGTTGGCTTTACATATTTACAACAACAAGAGCAAACAGAGTATGTAAAAGTTTTTCTTTATCACTTTCAGTCTATCAACTGAATTGCTTGAGGACAAGCAAAGGTTTAAGCTTGAGGGAGTTGATACGTCTCCAACGTATCTACTTTTCCAAACACTTTTCCCCTTCTTTTAGACTCTAATTTGCATTATTTGAATGAAACTAACCCGGACTGACGTTGTTTTTAGCAGAACTACCATGATGTTGTTTATTGTGCAGAAAACAAAAGTTCTCGGAATGAACTGAAAATCCATGGAGATAAGTTTTGGAAAATATAAAAAATACTAGAAAAAGATGAAGGCTAGGGGGCCCACACCCTGTCCACGAGGGTGGGGGCGCGCCCCCCGTTCTCGTGGGCCCCGTGGAGCTCCACCGACCTCAACTCCAACTCTATATATTCCGTTTCGCGGAGAAAAAAATCCGAGAGAAAGTTTCATCGGGTTTTACGATACGGAGCCGCCGCCAAGCCCTAATCTCTCTCGGAAGGGCTGATCTGGAGTCCGTTCGGGGCTCCGGAGAGGGGGATTCATCATTGTCGTCATCATCAACCATCCTCCATCACCAATTTCATGATGCTCACCGCCGTGCGTGAGTAATTCCATCGTAGGCTTGCTGGACGGTGATGGTTGGATGAGATTTAATATGTAATCAAGTTAGTTTTGTTAGGGTTTGATCCCTAGTATCCACTATGTTCTGAGATTGATGTTGTTATGACTTTGCTATGCTTAATGCTTGTCACTAGGGCCCAAGTGCGATGATTTCAGATCTGAACCTGTTATGTTTTCATGAATATATGTGAGTTCTTGATCCTATCTTGCAAGTCTATAGTCACCTATTATGTGTTATGATCCGACAACCCCGAAGTGACAATAATCGGGATACTTCTCGGTGATGACCGTAGTTTGAGGAGTTCATGTATTCACTATGTGCTAATGCTTTGTTCCGGTTCTCTATTAAAAGGAGGCCTTAATATATCTTAGTTTCCACTAGGACCCCGCTGCCACGAGAGGGTAGGACAAAAGATGTCATGCAAGTTCTTTTCCATAAGCACGTATGACTATATTCGGAATACATGCCTACATTACATTGATGAATTGGAGCTAGTTCTGTGTCACCCTATGTTGTAGCTATTACATGAGGAATCGCATCCGACATAATTATCCATCACTGATCCAATGCCTACGAGCTATTCACATATTGTGCTTCGCTTATTTACTTTTACGTTGCCACTATTACAATTACTACAAAACTATTATCTTTACTTTTGCCACTTTTACCATTACTATCATATTACTTTGCTACTAAATACTTTGCTGCCGATATTAAATTATCCAGGTGTGGTTGAATTGACAACTCAACTGCTAATACTTAAGAATATTCTTTGGCTTCCCTTGTGTCGAATCAATAAATTTGGGTTGAATACTCTACCCTCGAAAGCTGTTGCGATCCCCTACACTTGTGGTTATCAGGGACACAAGAGACTCTTTGTTATTTGGTTGCAGGGTTGTTTGAGAGAGACCATCTTCATCCTATGCCTCCCACGGATTGATAAACCTTAGGTCATCCACTTGAGGGAAATTTGCTACTGTCCTACAAACCTCTACACTTGGAGGCCCAACAACGTCTACAAGAAGAAGGTTGTGTGGTAGACATCAGCCGCTGGCTGTGTTGCCGGCGACAAACTATTCTTTCTATAGGCTAGCTCTATTGCCGGCCGCTGGCTGTGTTGCCGGCGAGGACATGTAGGCCGCTATTGTGTTGTCGGCGAGGACGTGTAGGCTGTTGGCTCTGTTGCCGGCGTGTACTAGGGCCGCTGGGCTGATGAACTAGGGATTGGTATTTCGAACGTTGTTGTTTGAAAATGGAGGCGGACGGGATGGGGCCAAAGGATGTGGCCGTGCGCTGGGCGCACAACCACTGCATCCAAGGACAGGCCTGGACACGACCCCATTGCCCTAACCAAATAGACAGAATCCACACAAAACGGACGTCTGTTTGGGGTCATGCGCTGGAGTTGGCCTTAAGTCTTAGGCATTTTTCAAAACAAAAACAAAAGGTCTTAGGTCATCTCCAACACAGGCCTTCAAAACTCCCACATCCATCAGGACCTTTAAGCCATCCAATGGAGTCCCGAATTCATCCGTGGACCAGTCCGGACTTTCATCTTGCGTAAACCGAAACCAAACAAGAGGGCTTCGCAGGAGTTCGGACACTAGCCATGTAGGATTCCGACACCCTCGGCCACCCAAAACCGAGGCCGACGCCCACACATAATCACTCGTTCTCAAATCTCTCCACTTCCATCCCCAGCTCTCCACCCCAATTCCCGCCCTTTTTCACCGTCGTGGCGCATTAAAGACCCATATGAAAAGCTGTCGGAGACTGCGGTGGAGGATCCGGCGAAGGCTACCGGCTGCAATATCAACTCCGCGACACGGCAGGATCGATGGCTCTAACAAAAGGCAAAGGCTACACCGCTCAAAAAGCAGAAGGCCGACAGAGCTGTTGGTCGTGGTGCCAGCAGCGGTTGTGGTGTAGGGCGGGGCCACGAAGACTAGACACCATCGTCGTTGTTGTTCGTGCAGACGCCACCCTGGCTAGAGCAATACAAGGCTCCCTACTTCTACGCAACCTAACAGCTCGGTAGACAATCCCCATCATTCATGCCTACTATGTCGACCTCAACACCGTGCCGCTACTTTTCTCATAGTCTACATCATCGCAACATGTTCGGTTGCAGACGCCGGGCGTGGAGCAACTCGGTGCCTGCATCTTGTTTGTCGACATGCACCAACCGGGCGAGCCGGCATACGACAACGCAGACATGCAGATGTTTGAACGAGGACATTCATGTGGATGAATCGGAGTCCATGCAGCCAGGCACGTACACACATCCGGGTACACATCTAGATTGGGCCACCGGTAGGAGGAGTGGGAGGAGGACGACGACGAGGTCCCTGTAGATTCGGATGAATTTGTTGCCGACCCAAAGAAAAGAGGCATAGAAGAAAGCTTCAACATGAGGGAGGACGAGTTGTTGTGCGATGTGTGGTTGGTCACTCGCATAGATCCGATCCAGGGCACAGAGCAAGAGGGATCAACATTTTCGTCCAATATTCACACTTGGTTCCATGAGCACAAGCATTTCTAGCCCTACATCGATGAACTCATCCCAACCATTTGGTGGATTCTCTCAACCATCAATGGCACATCATCCAAGAGTCCATGTCCAATTATTTCGACCACTTGAAGCAACTCATCGGACAGTGGCCAAGTGGTGTCTAATCTATAAGTAAACAATTGTGTTGATCATTTGGCCGGATATGCAAATTGTTGACCGGATATGATCTATGTTTTGGTCATTTGATTGGATCGGGTATACAAATTGTTGGGAATGTTTTAATTTGTAGACTTCCCGTGCATGCAATTTGTTCTTGAAGTTAAAGAAGAAGAATTTCATCTCATGCATTGTTGGTTCAAGTTGAATGGGCAACCCAAGTGGAAGGTACTTATTGTCAACTCCGCCAAGACCGCCTACATGGGCATCGAGGAAGAAATGGGTGATCCAACCAACCCAACACTTGAGCCTCCTAAGAAGGTTAAAAGAGGTTTATGGGGAAAGAATTGGGAGGAGGAGGAGAAGGCAAAGCAAGAAGGGGCGGCGACCAAGATAACAGAGAGGTTCGAGGATATCTTGGCAAACAAGGAGGAGACATATGTCAAGCGCTCCGCCATCAAGGAGGCGTGTAAGGCTGAGAGGTTTAACATGTTGATGAGAACAACCGAGAAGAAACTGAAACCTTAAGAGACGAAGGCCATGCTCGAAGAGAAGAAGGTTTAGATTCCAGCCACTTCGGAGGAGGCCAAGATGTTGACCTGGAAGATGGATGATTTGGATGACGATGCAAGGATGATCGTCCAAACCGTCTGTTTCAAGATGTTGAAGCAACAAAAGAATCAACTAGAGGCGGAAACGAAGAAGGAGATGGCCGAGAAGGCAGCGACTATAGAGTGAGCATGGAGGTTCGGAATGCCAGATGTTTGGGAAGAAAATCTATTTTTGCACGGACTGTCGGACTGATATTCTTTTATGATCGGCATGTAAAAACTATGCATACTTGTATCTTTTTTGTTGTTGTGACCCGGCGCTATGCGATCGGGCACGCTCTGTGTGGTCAGATGCATTTGAATTTCAAATTTATCAGACATTTAGGGGGAAACTTTGGATAGACGGCTCCCGCATCACTGTCTGCGCATGGGTCCCCACCGGTCCGTGGATGGATACGGTGTCCAGTTTGGGGGTCAACATTGGAGATGCCCTTAGCACCATTGTTCTTCCTTGAACTTAACTATGGAATGAATCACAGTACAATCATGTAGGTTGTATATTAAGCCTTAGAATACCGGCAATTATTAAGGAGAAATGAAGTAAGCATCACACATGGGTTGTCAATTTATTCCTGACCCGAAACGTGTAATCCTCTAAAAAATGTCCTTCAAATATAGCTTCAAGGGATATGCTAGAGATGCTCTTAATTCCCCATCATATCTCCCATCCTTTAATTTCCCATATTTTTTAGAAAAATAAACCTCTATTTATGCAGCCTAGCTATCCCCCAAAACTTTATCCTACGAAAAATTTCTTCTGTTAGTTCATCCAAAAGTATGTATGCATACAAATTCCGTTCGAACATATATTTTTCACATCACATTAATTCAAAACTTGAGAATTCTAGTACACACAATTCAAATGCATATAAAAATTATTATTTTCACACTTAACCATTCAAATTCAAACACAACATATGGTTCAAATGAACTAATAATCCAAATAAAGAAAGATAAAGCCCAAGAATCAAGTGATATGAAGTTGCTAGTGGTGGTTAACAAGTTCTTCTTGGAGTTGATTGTGAGCTTCTCGGTTCTCGATCCTTCGGTGTGCTTGGAGGAATGCTTGGATCCTATTTGGGTGATATTTTGAGTCCACCATGACACCATTGTAGAGGAAGCACAAGTTCTCTGGGTCATCTCTCTCATCCTCAGTGATCATGTTGTGCAAGATAATAAATGTTGCTAGGACGTGTCACAGGCTCCGAGGCTTCTACTACTAAGCAGGGCCACGAGCAATCGCAAAGCATTTTTAAGCACATCAAAAGCTCTCTCAACATGCCGTTCAGCGGATTCTTGGCACTTTACAAAGTGAGATCGTTTGTTACCTTGAGGATGTTGGATTGTCTTCAGAAATGTGTCCGATGAAGGATAGATACCATCAAAAAGGTAGTACCTCATGTTGTACTCATAGCTATTGACAACATAGTTGGAAGGTGGAGTGTCACTGGCAACAAGCCTTGCAAAAAGAGGATATATCTAGAGGACATTACTAAGGTCATCGTGAGATCTAGACATCGAGAACTATGAATACCAAATCCATAGATTATGTGAGGCAATTGACGCAAAAATGGTGGTTGGATCATGGCAACGTCCTTTTTACATACCTTGTCATGCTAGAACCATGCCACATGACAATTAGTCCATGCCCAATGCATGCAGTGAATGACTCCAATTATCTCTAGCCAACCTCTCGCTTCACTTTCCGCCATGAGCCTCTTGGTATCTTCCTCAGTGGGAGCCCTAAAGTACTCCAGTCCATAGATCTCGATTAAAACATTGGTGAATCTCTTCACACACTCGAGGATGTGATCATACCAATGAGAACATGGTCATCAATGGTATCGGCCAAGCATCCATATGCGAGCACTCGCACGGCTGCTGTAATCTTCAACAATGGTCTTGCACTTGGTTTCCCCACGAAATTCCTTCTTAGTCGAAACAATGGATCATGTTTGTCCACAAATCTTGCAATGGTGTTGAAAAGATCCCAATGCATCCAGAATCTTGTTCGGAAGTAGTTTGGGGGGCATGTAAAATTTTGTGCAAAGTAATCCCTCACTATATCATCAGCGATAGTTACTAGCAGGCCACAGAGGCGATTCCCTGGTGGGGAACCGGCGCATGTGACCGGGTTGTAGGGGTACAGGTAGTTGTCAACTTGTCCGATTCTGGCGTCATCGGTCGGCTAGGGATCGCCCGTGATCCTCCTACGCCATCTCCAAGATTAGGTGGCTCAATTCCTGGTGAAAGCTGACCTTGGCGGCGATGGGGCGGACCTATGCGAGGGCAGCCATGATGGCGGCAAGAATGATGATTCTGGCACCGGCAACTGACGAGAGGATGTGGGAGAGGGCAGCGGGGCTGCGAGGGGGGTGTCCATCGCTAGGGAGTCGACGTGGATGGGGTGGCGTGAGGTGAATCGACGCTAAGAGGAAGGACAGACGTTTGTCTACATTTGCTAGGAAGTGGTGTTTCTAGAGAAAAATGGGGCTAGAAGGTTGAGACATGAGGGGTGGGAATTCAATAGTTTTGCAGGAATAGTGGTTTGGGAATGGGCTAGATGGGGCTTAATTCTCCAAACCGCCTTTTTTTGTTACTGAACATCACT
>NC_041383.1:108874623-108879889 GCF_002162155.2 Triticum dicoccoides
GGGGGGGGCTAGAGACGTAATAAAATGGCCTTTCTCTATAGCTTCATTTTCGAACAAGGGCGTGATAATGTGTGGGAACGTGCGTCCCTCTTTCCTTGATCTGGTATATCTTTGAGAAAATTCCTTATTTGATCATTTATTTAAATGTGCTTCCTTATTTTGTATAAACAATTAATATCTTCCATATTTACAATTATGTGTATATTTTTGTACATGATTATGCTTCTACATAAACTGAAGAAAACTTATATGAAGAGAATTTTCTATGTGTGTGGTAAGAAGTTAAGCATCCTTAAACAAATCTATTATTTGAACCTTAATTGTTAAGTTGTTGGATGAACCAATTGCCCACCAAGCTGCAAATTCTCTTGGGGACAAACTGGCAAACTCTCGCTCAATCGAAGTGTACCGGACAGTTTTGAGTAGATTCTTGTCTTGCATATTGCAGTATGCTGGTGATGATTTGGTACTAGTAGACAGAGTGCAAAGCAGTATTAAACAACAACAATTATGGAGTTGGTAATCCATTATATTCAGCATAAGAGATGGCTGTTTCGGTAGGACTTGGGTTCTTTTTGGCTTTCCTAATCACAAACAATCATTGTGGCAGCAACTTAATTATGAGTTTGGAGAAGTACATGTCTTTGTTTAGTTTCAGCATAGCAAGTTGCTTGCTTCAGGTTAAAGCACCAGGAAGGGACTGGACTATGCGCTTCTGGCAGTCGTTCCGGATATAAATTAAAAATCTTAGGTGCAGTTCTTCTCTGATTTGCAGCTTTTTCATTTTATATTGGAAGGGCCAATTTTCTGTTGGTTTCGACGACTTACAAGAATATGCAAGTATGCTGCATTTTCTGGTTCGGTCGACCATGATGTATGCAGTGATGTAAGCGTAGAAATGCTAATAGAATTATGATGAGAAACATCAAGGGTAATACAATTTAGGTTTCCTAACATGCTTGGCTGTACCTCACTTGCTGTCACAAGGCAACAACAGTTTCCTCCACTGTATTTAGCCTCAGGACTGCGACACCATTGTAGCAAATGCTTGTTTACACCATAGTGAAAGCTTAGTGCATGTCTGTATTACGCACGAACTATAAAGTAGAGCAGATATTTCCCAGCCAATTGTAGTTTTCTGATCATTGAATCAAACATGTGACCATTGAAAAAGGAAGTCCAACCTTGGCCAACATGATTTGGACTGCCATTTGATTCCCGCTGTCGCTAATGTATGTCTGATTAGGTGATTCCATTAGTCTAAGCCGCTGAAAATGACAGGGTCACTCCCCCGCCGCTGGTTCTGCCGTTTCATAATCTAATCATCTTATGGTAGGGAATGGTTCAATTGCCCAAAGCCAGCAGTTTGCAGAAGTTTCGTGGAAAAAGGCCTGACCACTCACTCTGAAGTCTAGAACACTGCACCTATCCAGGCAAGATGTGATCTGAGGTCAGTGGTCGATCAGCAAGTGCGCTTTTGCTCTGTCTGTAGGCTTACTTTGACTGACAAAATAGAGACACGTTCTTTTTCTTTTTTTGAGAAAACTTTCAATCTATTCATCTTCAATCATGACAGTACAACGAACAATAGAAATAAAAATTACATCCAGATCCCTAGACGACCTATCGACGACTACAACCACTGTAGCGAGCTGAAGGCGCGCCGTCGTCATCGCCCCTCCATCGCCGGAGTCGGGCACAACTTGTTGTAGTAGACAGTCGGGAAGTCGTCGTGCTAAGGCCCCATAGGACCAGCACCCCAGAATAGCAACCGCCGCCGATGAAAAATAACATAGATCGAAATGATCCAAACTGAAGACACACAACGTAGACGAACAACGACGAGATCCGAGCAAATCCACCAAAGATAGATCTGCCAGAGAGACACCTTCACACGCTCACCAACAATGTTAGACGCATGGTCGGAACGGGGGCTAGGCGGGGAGACCTTTATTCCATCTTCAGGAGCCGCCACCGTCTCACCTTCCTGGTCAGGACACAAACCCTAACAAGATTGAAAAAAAAATAGACTAAAGAAGCCCTCCAGCCGGCCTTTGCCAAGATCCACTGCGTCTTCATGGGCCTAAGGCCACCAGAGACGAGGCGGATCTGCGCCTGCGCCGGCGAAAGACATGAACCCTAACTTTCTTTCTTGGACGAGCACTTGATTAATCTGTTGATGAGTAGTTTCCCGGCTAGCAGCCGACCATAATAGAGACACGTTCTCATTGAGAAAAACGAGCAAGATAACAAGAGCAGCGGGTGCTCTGATCCTGACCTGCGTATTCTGTTTGATCTTGTCAAAACTATTTAAGCCCGTTATAATCACGAGCTTTCGATGCTTTAGCTCACCAATGATGCATTTCCATGACAAGACGTCTGATTTGTGAATTTGTGTGATGGTGAGAGCCGGTGCAAGCGTCAGTCTCACGGGACACACCGGCCTGGGAACAGGTGTCAAGCTGCTATAGGGGCCGAGCCCACAGTATCATAATTGGCTTACCGAGGCTCGCCACGTGACCCTGCATGGGCCCACGGAGTTCTTGGCCAACCAGAGATCGTACGTATATGTGGCCAGCGTTTGCTCTGCCTCTCCTTGCTTGCAGGTTGCAGCCAAGGCCGAATGCAGCAGGGCATCTACACCGCACATGACATGATGGGGCACCGGTCCGAGAGAGCTCTTGGACAGCTACAATTCGAGCGTTTGTCTGCGTCATGTATAGGGTGTACACCATTGTCTAATTTCCCCTTGCACTAAACTATTGAATGAGCGATAGCAAAGTTGGGCATTTGACAAGAGAATGTGTGCGATGTTTATTCCCTTGCGAAAGGCACCTTGGAATTTGGAAGACACCGACGACACGGCTACCCCGCTCCGGGGACAACCGAGCGTGCGATCGCGGCAGCAGCCTCTGTCTTCTAGAGCGTTGTGGTGTGGCGGACCCCGTGCCCCGAAAGGGACGCGGACGGCGGAAAGCAGCGCAGCGCTACCAAGACGACGTAGCATTCGACCGGCTGCGAGCAAGCAAGAGCACGAGGGAGACATGCCCGCGTAGCAACAAACGACCTAGACCCAATCGCGCGGCGGTAGTGCTCATGTATAATTCTCAGTTACACCGAAGAATAGTACACAACGAGAATGTTAATACACTTGCTCCTCCTTGTCCTTGGTGGAAGAAGCTAAAAGTCGAGCAAAAGAATGCATGAACGAAGCGAGCTACTGTGCAGTTAGCGGCTAGCGTGAGTTAGCCGTAACTGGATCGAGTACTGGACGAACGAGTCCCATTCACCTAGGAGACAGAGAATCCAAGTGTGGCTGATGGGACGGTGAAATTAGCTCGCGGTGACCACGACGGAAGATGGTCCGTCTCTCCATAGGTTCCTTTTCGGACAACAGCGTCACCCTTAACTTGATCTAGTATATCTTTCATGGTGTGGAATCTCCCGTGGAGGATGGATCAAATATGCGGTACATCGCGCACGTACGCCCTGTCCATCCATTTGCAAGCAGAAAAACCTCAGATAATCTATTTTCGGAACACAAGCAAAAGGCACCTGGAAATTGGATATATATACTGGTCAACAGGTCAAGTATGCAACTGCATGCAAATTTATATGCAATGTCCGATCGTTAACTACTACAGCACCCATGCATGCGTGCATGCAGGCCATGTATAGCTAGCATGCCACGCAAACCTCGCGGGCCCGAGGTTTGCGATCATGGCACACATACGTACTCCTACAATGATTTCTCTTTTTATTACGGAGACAGGAAGAACGTCTCGTGTACAATGACACACCGGATGAACAGTCAATGCCGGGTATCTGGCATGTGCATCTCCATCGCAGCCTAATAATCAGCATGAAATCATGGACACTAGGTGTGACGGCTTTGATCCTTTGGCAACCGGATCAATGAAACGTACAAGAAATTGCAGCCGAGGCTACGCGGCGGATTAGGCATCATGACCATTGACACCTTGGCACTTTACTCTGGCAGCACCAGTTGGACGACAGGTGTAGGGTACCATCAAGATTCAAGGACACGGTCACGTTGCATCCATGGGAGTGTTTTAGTTTCATTGGTTCTCCAAAAGCAACCTCTGGTCTAGAGTCTGGGCCCACGCCGATGATTTGAGATTTTTCTAATCTCCGTGCTAACGTATTATTGATTTATTTATTTGTACTCCTTGTGTACGAAGATGTTATGAAGTAGAATATTCAAAAGATGGAGCACTAGTTTGTAAAGTTGTTTGACAACCATTCATCACTAGCTACAATAAATCTATTTTTGATGTATGAGCTTCGCAGTTGTTTGGGCAAAAGCGTACATGTACCCATCAGTTCATGCATGCTGGTAGGGGCGACGTAGCTACACTCCAAGTAAAGTGCACCTTTTACGGGTGGGGCAACTTGCATGTTTGGTTGATTGTTCCAAAAACTTGCTGAGGATACTAGCCGTAAAAATTAATGCCCACTCAAGTGGAAACATGGCCTGAGGATACTATTTGTTCCAAAAACAAATTAAAAAAATTATGATTTTTTTTTGGTGGCAAACTTTGACAAATGCTTTGAGTGCTTCAAAATTTTCATCATGAAATGACATTCGTGGAAGTAATGACAAAAAAAAATATCAACACTCCAAAATGTTTCAAAAATATCATTTTTGGAAGCATCAAATTTGTTTTTTTGCCCTGACTTCCACGAAGGTCATTTAATGGTAATTTTTTACAGGCAGACAAAACATTATTCAAAGTTTGCCTAAAGAAATCAGATTTTTTTATTTGCTTTTTTTTGCGATTTTTTTTTTCTTTACTACTATGTTTCTTTTATTTTATAACATTTGAGCTCGGGAGCTGATACTCCATGTCCGCTTCGTGTGCATTCCTACGGACCGTTTATTCCGGCCAGATGCGCGCGATGACCTAGATATCCGGTCAACCCGACCCAGAGACATAGTATAACTCACGAGAGCCAGATGAAGGTACATGCAGGCACATGATTGATCCAACCAACTCGAACGAAATGGTAAAGCAAGCAAGCAAGCAATTTTCTGGCATATTCCAGCATAGAGCATACATGCGATGGCGGCTTGCACCCACCCAATCACAGCTAAACCCGGTCCGTCCACCATGAACAGGTAGCCGCCACCGCGAGCAGCCACCCACGGGCACCGGCGGGACTACTCTGGGCGGGACACCCTGCAGGGGGACAGGCGAGTGTGCGCGCCACTGCGGCAGCGCGGCAGCTTCTGGGCCGTCAGAGC
>NC_041383.1:108880137-108901045 GCF_002162155.2 Triticum dicoccoides
TTGGGGCGAGTCGCCGATACATTCGGCGTTGGGGACGGTTTTGCGCCTAGTCGTCGCCCCCAGCTCGGCTCCAGGCGCCGATGTTGGCTCATTTTTCGGCAAATATAAAGCCCATATAGGCGGGAATAGGCCCATGTTTGACGTCGTTCGCCGTGGCTCGGCGTTCAATTATTAACATAAATATATTTTTTTATCATATATTTCATCACAGAAAAATCAAATACTTTAACAAAATAGTTCAACAACAAATAGTTCAATGCAAATTTCAACAAATAAAAACTCATATTTCATCACATGCCGCGCCCGGCGTCGCCCTTGAGCCTCCATAGGTGCTCTATCAGATCTTGCTGCAGTTGATGATGCACATGTGGGTCTCGGATCTCCTGACGCATACTGAGGTAGGAGTCCAGGTTGCTGGTAGCTGGTGATCAACTTGGGCAAGAGGACCCTGCCTGTGATATGGTTCAGTGTCAAACACTGGCTCTTCTTGCTCGCTCTCAATGATCATGTTGTGCAAGATGACACAGCAGGTCATGATCTCCCACATTTGATCTTTCGACCAGGTCTGAGCGGGGTACCGTACAACAGCAAATCGAGATTGGAGCACACCAAATGCCCGCTCGACATCCTTCCTGCAAGCCTCCTGAATCTTTGCAAACCAGGCGTTCTTGCCTCCAGGCACAGGGTTTTTGATGGTCTTCACAAATGTCGACCATCTCGGATAGATGCCATCTGATAGATAGTACCCCTTGTTGTAGTGCCGCCCATTGGTCTCGAAGTTCACCGGAGGAGAATGACCTTCAACAAGTTTGGCAAAGACAGGAGAGCACTGCAGCACGTTGATGTCATTGTGAGTTCCTGGCATTACCAAAGAAGGAGTGCCAAATCCAGAGGTCCTGTGTGGCCACCACCTCAAGTACCACACTGCAACCGCCTTTGGCGCCTTTGTACATCCCCTGCCAAGCAAATGGGCCATTCTTCCATTTCCAATGCATACAATCGATGCTTCCAAGCATCCCAGGAAATACTCTTGCTGCATTCTGTGCTAGGATCCGAGCAGTGTCTTCCGCATTGGGTGTTCTCAAGTATTGCGGTTCAAACATTGCCACCACTGCCCGACAGAACTTGTAGAAACACTCTATGCTGGTGGACTCGGCCATGCGCCCATAGTCGTCCAGTGAGTCACTGGGAGCTCCGTATGCAAGCATCCTCATCGCTGTCGTGCATTTCTGGATCGAGGTGAATCCAAGTTTGCCGGTGCAATCCATCTTGCATTTGAAGTAGTTGTCGAACTCCCGGATGGAATTCACAATCCTGAGGAAAAGCTTTCTGCTCATCCGATAACGACGCTGAAATGTTTTGTCCCCGTGAAGTGGAGCATCGGCGAAGTAGTCGGAGTAGAGCATGCAGTAGCCTTCGAGACGATGCCGGTTCTTTGCTTTCACCCGCCCCGGTGCCGAGCCACCTCGCCGCGGCTTTTCATTGCTCGCCAGCAGCTGGGCGAGGACGGTGAGCACCATGAGATGCTCTTCTTCCTGAACGTCGGCCTCGGCTTCCTCCTCCAGCAGCGCGGTGAGCACTTCTTTGTCATCCGAGTCCATCGCCGAGGCAGGCAAATCGCCGAACACCTTGCGCCTGGTGGGCGTGCACCCGCCGCTAAACTGCCCCTCGGCGGCCGGAAACGCCCAGCTGCTGTCGGAGGGGTTGTCGCGGCGAACCTCTGCTATTTTCCCGGCGGGGAATGGCTATCTACCGGTGAAGGGCGGCGGGCGGCGCCGGGATATAGCTAGTGGCGGCAGAGAGTGCGGGGGGTGGGAGGCGAGTCGGGGAAGAAAATTTTGACTTTTCACCCGACGGCGTGGGCCAGCCGCGCTTTCCCTTGCGCCGGAGCCCCCAAGCGACCCCAGCGCGCCGGGTTCGGCCTGCGGCTGCCGGGCGGAAAAAAGGACCGAACCGGCGCTTTCCGTCGTCCTGGGACGCGACTGGAGCGTTTTTTTGACGCCGGTGCCGAAAAAGTCGCCGGGGGGCCTGTTGAGGGCACGGCTGGAGATGAGCTCACCACGCCGACGACGGACGAAGCACGACGTGCATTCCCTGGCAGAGTTAACTTAAACTAACAGTGAGTTCTAAAGAAAGTGTTATAGAAGAAGAATCAGCATGCATGTTGTATGCTAATTAGGAGTACATTAGGACTCGAACAGAATCATGGCTTAACGAAGAAACTACGTGCTATCTGGGTGTGGAAACTTAGCGCGTCCCGTTCCGCTGAGAGAGGAACATTAGCTACCTAATGACGACATAACCGATGATGGCCCTTCTCTCTCTCTGCCGGTTCATCTCCAGAACAGTAACGATAATTGTAAGCACTCGCTGAGCTAGTAGAACCTATGGAAATATCAACCAATTATTGGTGTAGTCCCGCATCGACGTCGATCTAACAAAAGCATGACTTGCGAACAGCTACTACTGTGGAGCTAGCGGCTAGCAGGGGAATGCTGTCACTTTGACGCGCCCCGTTCACCTTGGGGAGAATCCACCTGTGCCTGATGGCACGGTGAAATTGGCTCTTGATGACCACATATAAAAAGATGCTTCTCTAACTTCGTTTTCGAACAAGGGCGTGCATGTCACGCTGCGTTCGCCAATCTTTCCTTGATCCTGTATATCTTTCGTGGCGTGAAGAAAAGGATCAGATCCGTGGCACATCATGCACGTTCTGTCCATACGTGAGAACACACACACACTTACTCCCTTCATAAATAAATATAAGAGATCTAAATGTTTTTATATTTTTTTATGGAGAAAGTACTTTCGAAAGGAAAAATGTCGGAAGTTCGGATTCCGGCATGTACTACTTGCATGCAAATATGCTGTCTCCGATCATTAGTTCCAGCTCCCATGCGCGTGATGCAAGCCATGTAGCATGCCACGTCGTAGGCCCGATGTTTTTTTTTTCGAGCAACCGGCAGGAGCTCTGCCTTTTCATTAAGAAGAAGAGAATTGACAAGTTTATAAGGAAAACTGGCCGAAAACCGATACATCTGCGATACACGCACACGCCAGCCCCGAGGCTGCGCACCACTCGAGTCGACGACACTGTCACCCAAGTGACCAGAGACGACACCCTACAACAGAACACTGGGCTTCGGAGCCGCCGCTCCGACATCCACACCGGCCCCGAGGCCACGCACCAGCCTAGACGATGGCTCCGCCGCCCTAGAGGCCAAAGCCAACACCCTACGCACACAAGATCTCCGGCGCCGCCGCACCGACTTCCACTCCGGCCCCGAGGCCGTGAACCCACCTAGTCGATGACCATGTCGCCCTGGCGACCAAAGCCAACCACCACACGAAGGAGATACCCGGAGCCGCTGCTCCGACTTCCACGCCTGCCTCGAGGCCGCGCAGTCACCTAGTCGGTGACGAAGATGCAAAGCCACAGAGCCACCACCAGCAGATGAAGGACCGGACCTTCAAAGGCGTCGTCCCCAAGAGGGAAGCGACGAGGAACGCCGCCGACGCCCACTAAGGCCAAGGCCGAAGTTTGGGTTTTCACCTGAAGAGCCCGTGGCTGAGATGACGAGGGAGGTGAAGGGGCTCCACGACGCGCCTCCAACAAGGACACGACGTCCTAGGACGCCGTCGACGCCGGCATCGACCAAGGCCGAGCAAGGCTTTCACCCGGAGCTCACCAAACCCATCATCACCACAGCCAATCACCACCGACGGCGGCCAAGCACTCTACACCGCTCTCCACCGCCAACCGCCTCTTACACGGCCAGCAAAACCACCACGGCACCACACGCCGTCATGGCAGCCCCGCACCCACCGCCAAAGAGCGGCGCCGCCGCGCCGCCATCCTCCCTCCTTGCTGCCGCAGCCAAACCACAACGCGCCTGCAGCCCACCGAACTCGAGGCTGACCACCACGCATCAGATCCGGGGCAGCCTCGCCCGGATCCGTGCCCCGGATGCCGCCTGGACCCGTCGAAGGAGCACGAGCGAGCTGGGAACACCACGAGCCGCTCCCCCGCCGGCCACCACACCAGAACCGCAGGAGCCCCGCCCGGATCCGTGCCTCGGACAGCCGCACCGCCACACGCCACCAGCGCCACCGCACCACAGCCGCCCCCGTCGCGGCGCCGCCGCGCCGCCATCCAAGAGCTGCGGCACGCCGCCACCACCGCAGCTCCCCCGGCCGAGGGAGGGGACCCCAGGCATCCCGCGCGCACCACCGGCCGCCGAACACCGAAGAGTCACCGCCGCAGCCCGCCGGAGAGCCTCCACCGCAAGATCCAGATGCGCCGCACTAGATCGACGATCGCCAGCCTCAGTGCCGCCCCCCACTCTCCCGACGAGGGAGAGGAGGAAACAGCGCCACCGCCGCCCGGAGCCGCCGCCCGGCTTGCCTGCGCCTGGCCAGACGCAGCCGCCGCCGGATGCAGGCCTTCGTCCAGGGCCGAAGACGCGCGGCGCGCGATGAGGGTGCCCCGCCACCGCCGTCCGCCGAGCGGGCTTTGCCCGTCGGCCTCCTCCGGCGGCGGCGGGCGGAGCGAGGGAGGAGAGGGGAGCGGAGGCGGCGGCGGCTAGGTTATCGCCCGAGCCGCCCCCCACGGAGCGACGCGAGCGCGGATTTCCCCATCTCTTCGGTGGGCCGCTGGTTGGTTGGGACTTTGAGAGCTGGAAGGAATCCGTAGGCCCGATGTTTTCAATCATGCATGCACACAGATACGTACTCCTACAATTATTTTCCCTATTATACTACTATGGAGCAGAAAGTATGTATCATGTACAGTGATACACCAGATGAACAGTTAACGTTCAACAAGCGGCAAGCCATGCATCCTGACGCCTCACCTGGTAGGAATCTGGCATGTGCATCTCCATCGCAGCCTAATAATCGGCATCAACAACTATGTAGAGCATTGTCATCGTGGACACTAGGCGTGACGGCTCGGGCAACCGGGTCGATCAAAAGAAAGTCCAAGAAACAGAATTCGAGGCCACATGGCTGATTAGGGCTTCGTGACCATCAAGAACAGTGCCATCAACACAACGTACAAGACCAGTGATACCTTGCCACATTGCTCCTCTAGGCTTGAGGCGGCCACCAGCTGGACGACAGGTGTATATAGGATATACCATCAAGAACAGCGTCACGATAATTTCGCAACAAAAAGGAGGAGAACACAGCGTCACGTTGCATCCAAGGGAGTGTTTGTTGTTCCATTGGCTCCCAAAAGCAACCTGCTGTTCTAGCTAGTCAGGCCCGCGCTGATGGTTCGATATTTTTGTAATCTTCATGATTCGGATGTGAAGATATTATAGAATACTCAAAAGTTACTAGTAATTTGTAAAGTTGTTTGACAACCATTCGGCAGTAGCTAAAATAAATCTATTTTTGATGTAGGGGAGATTCATGGACACCAATTATTTCGGCAAAAGCAAGCATGTGCTCATGATCCCGTGGAGGAGGCAGAAATGAACAAAATTGACCTATGGGCGAAACAATTTCACAATGTGAACGATGAATGAAATTTTTTCACCAGGTGACCTTTTTGTGTGGCGCCCGACAAATAGGCGCTACACTACACTATGCAGCGTCTTACTGATAGGCGCGACACACCTGGTCAGCGTGGCACCCGGGCCCCACTCCTGATTGTGCAGCGCCTAGCTCAAAGGAGCTCCTCACTGTAGTGCAGCGCCTAGCTGAAAGGAGCTATACTATCTTATATTAAAACCGTTGTAACTTTTAGTCCGTGCATCCAATGAAAATGTGCCTTATATGAATGTTGCACATTTTTCCGTGTTCTACGCAATGGTGGCATTTTCGTCTATGTTAGGATCAATTTTCTTGATGAAAAATCTGTTGCAAAAGTGCATTATAATATGACTGACATAATTTGTTAAAACTTACAAACTTGGCATGACGATAACCATTGTCCTATAGCTCTTATGCATTTGCATCCTACATGAGTTTTGCACTACATAATGTGCACTTTCACGCCATGCCTACTTGTCATCACTAGTAGAAAAATGGTCTAATGTGCAGCTCATTAGTCCCGGTATGAAATTGAGCCAGCACTAATATGACCATTAGTGCCGGTTCCAACGGCTAGGCGGGCCGCTGTCAGTAGTACCGGTTCGTGGTGAACCTTTAGCACCGGTTCGTGCCACGAACCGGTGCTAAAGAGCGTGGTGGCAGGATGTTGTCAGACTGGGCCCCTCCAGCACCTTTAGTACCGGTTCGTGCCACGAACCGGTACTAAAGGTCATCCTACATATAAACCCTTCGTTCAGCTCGCTCCGTTCTTCCCCCTTTTCCCTCTCCTCTCTGTTCTTCCCCTCCTCCCCTCAAGGTCATCACACATTTTGCCCAAATTTGGTCAAGATTTGAAGGCCCCCATCCATTCAAGTGATCACAAAGGTTAGCAACTTTGTCCTTTCATCTCTCATTGCTAGATTAGCTCTTGCAATGCTTTATGTAGTGATTAATTTGTGGGTTTTAGTAATTTGGGAGGAATTATATGTGGTAGTTTATTTGATTTATATGCAATTTGATCTTAAAATAACTCCTAGTTTGCATATGTAGGCGTGGTTTACTTAGTGCCTTCGCGTCTCCGCCGTAACCACCGTCGATCGTCCGCACCGACCCGTCGCCGACACCACCTTGTGGTGAGCCTCTTGTTCTTATCTTTTTTAAATAAAAAATCATGTTTGTGTGATTAGATATATAGTTACTTGTATAATTATCTTACCCGTACGTTGTTTGTTATACATAGTGCCATGGTTTTGATATTCGTCCCTGTCGCCCTCGTCCGTGTTATGATTCGGATGTGATATATTCTCTTTTAAAACTATTTGTTGCATTTCATGTTTATGACAAATTATGCCCATCAAGTTGACATAGATATTTTTATCTAGGAGGTATGTGAACCGGAAATTCCAACCGACTCTATTGTCGAGAGGTTAAATTTAGTTGAAAGAGAAAACAAGTATTTGAAAGAAAAATTGAAAAGAATTCAGGGAGAGAAGATGGAATTGGAGTTGCATGTTGTCGATGTAGTCGATGATCACAAGATCAAGATGGAGAAAATTTGGTTGAAGATTAGAAAGATTAGAATATATGCCATTGATAGCCAGGCTTGGTATCATTATGTTGTTGGATCAATTGTTACCTTAGTTGCGATCTTGATCGTATTTGTTGTTGCATTTAAATGCTTTAGCTAGAGAGTTATTTGTATGTTGCATTTAAGTGTTGTATGGACTTTATGTATGAACTTGTATTAATTTGATCTATTCGGTGGTGTGTAATGAAGATGAGCCAGCAATGGATGTATGATGACTGATGCTCTCCCCAGTTCGTTGATGGCGTGCATACTTTTCTGATTGCGGCTCACGCAAACAAGCGGGCGGATGGTTTTATGCCTTGTCCATGTGCTGGCTGTAAGAATGATCACAATTACTCTAGCTCAAGAACCATTCACGTCCACCTGTTTGAGTCCGATTTCATGCCCCACTATAATGTTTGGACCAAGCACGGGTAAAGAGGGGTTATGATGGAAGAAATGAAGAAGAAGAGGACGACGATAGCTATCTTGGCCATGGGTTTCCTGAATACGATGATACAACAATGTGAGAAGAAGCTGAGCCGACAATGCGAGAAGAAGCTGAAGAAGAGGCATCAGATGAGCCCACTGATGATCTAGGTCGGGCCATTGCCGACGCAAAGAGAAACCGCGCAAGTGAAAGGGAGAAGAAGAAGTTGCAGTGCATGTTAGAGGATCATAAGAAATTGTTGTACTCGAATTGCAAAGGTGACAAGAAAAAGCTGGGCACCACACTGGAATTGCTACAATGGAAGGCAGAGAATGGTGTATCTGACAAGGGATTTGGAAAGTTGCTCGTAATGATAAAGAATATGCTTCCAAAGGACAACGAATTGCCGGAGATTACGTACGAAGCAAAGAAGGCTGTCTGTCCTCTAGGGTTAGAGGTGCAGAAGATACATGCATGCCCTAATGACTGCATCCTCTACCGCGGTGAGTACAAGGATTTGAACGCGTGCCCGGTATGTGGTGCATTGTGCTATAAGATTAGCCGTGATGACCCTGGTGATGTCGAGGGCGAGCGCACCAGGAAGAAGATTCCTGTGAAGGTGATGTGGTATGCTCCTATAATACCACGGTTGAAACGTTTGTTCCAAAACAAAGAGCATGACAAGGCGATGCGATGGCACGGAGAAGACGGTAAGAAAGACGAAAAGTTGAGAGTACCCGCTGACGGGTCGCAGTGGAGAAAAATTGAGAGAAAGTATAGGGAGGAGTTTGCAGGTGACGCAAGGAACATATGGTTTGTCTAAGCGCAGATGGCATTAATCCTTTTGGGGAGCAGAGCAGCAACCATAGCACCTGGCCTGTGACTCTATGTTTGTATAACCTTCCTCCTTAGTTGTGCATGAAGCGGAAGTTCATTATGATGCCAGTGCTCATCCAAGGTCCTAAGCAACCAGGCAACGACATTGATGTGTACCTAAGACCATTAGTTGAAGAACTATTACATATGTGGAATGGAAAAGGTGTATGTGCGTGGGATGAGCACAAACAGGAAGAATTTGATCTAAAGGCATTGTTGTTCATGACCATCAATGATTGGCCTGCTCTCAGTAACCTTTCAGGACAGACAAACAAGGGATACCGCGGATGCACGCACTGTTTGGATGAACCGACAATATATATTTGGATAGTTGTAGGAAGAATGTGTACCTGGGACATCGTCGATTTCTTCCGAGCAGGCATCCCGTAAGAAAGAAAGGCAAGCATTTCAAAGGTGAGGCGGATCACCGAACGAAGCCTCGCCACCGTACTGGTGCTGATGTACATGATATGGTCAAGGATTTGAAGGTAATCTTTGGAAAGGGTCCTGGCGGACAACCTGTTCCGAAGGACGCTTACGGACGCGCACCCATGTGGAAGAAGAAATTTATATTTTGGGACCTGCCCTATTGGAAAGACCTAGAGGTCCGCTCCGCAATTGACGTGATGCATGTGACGAAGAATCTTTGCGTGACCCTGCTTGGCTTCTTGGGTATGTATGGGAAGACAGAAAATACACCGGAGGCACGGGAGGACCAGCAACGTATGCACGGAAAAGACGACATACATCAGGGTCATGCCAGCTACGCTCTTACCAAAGAAGAGAAGGAAATCTTCGTTGAATGCTTGCTCAGTATGAAGGTACCATATGGCTTCTCGTCGATATAAAGGGAATAATAAATATGGCATAGAAAAAGTTCCAGAACCTAAAGTCTCATGACTGCCACGTGATTATAATGCAACTGCTTCCGGTTGCATTGAGGGGGCTTCTACCGGAAAACGTTCAATTAGCCATTGTGAAGCTATATGCATTCCTCAATGCAATCTCTCAGAAGGTAATCGATCCAGAAATCATACCAAGGTTACAGAATGATTTGGTGCAATGTCTTGTCTGTTTCGAGTTGGTGTTTCCACCATCCTTCTTCAACATCATGATGCACGTCCTAGTTCCCCTAAGCAAAGAGATTAACGTTTTGGGTCCTGTATTTCTACATAATATGTTCCCCTTTGAGAGGTTCATGGGAGTCTTGAAGAAATATGTTCATAACTGTGCTAGGCCAGAAGGAAGCATCTCGAAGGGCCATGAAAATGAGGAGGTCATTGAGTTTTGTATTGACTTTATTCCTGACCTTAAGCCAATTGGTGTTCCTGAATCGCGGCATAAGGGCAGACTAGATGGAAAAGGCACACTAGGAGGGGATCAAATAATATGTATGGACGGGCATTCTCTCACTGAAGCACACTACACAGTTCTACATAATTCCGCCTTGGTGGCTCCGTATATGGAGGACCACAAGAATTTTCTACACTCCAAACACCCGGAGCAGTCTGACGACTGGATTACACGTGAACAAATGAGGACTTTTGCTGGTTGGTTGCAAACATGTGCCATGCATGATGGCGATATTGAAGATGACTTGTACTTGCTGTCCCAGTTACCATCTTCAAATATAATGAATTTTAAAGGGTATGAGATAAATGGGAATAGATTTTACACGATCGCCCCAGATAAAAAGAGCACGAACCAAAACAATGGTGTCCGCTTTGATGCAACAACCAACACGGGAAAGGAAACATATTATGGTTACATAGAGGAGATATGGGAACTTAACTATGTAGGTGGTTTGAAGGTCCCTTTGTTTCGGTGCAAATGGGTCAATATGACACAAGGCGGGGTAATGGAAGACCCACAGTATAGAATGACAACAGTCGATCTCAACAATCTTGCGTATGCAGACGAACCATTCGTCCTAGCCAATGATGTGGCGCAGGTTTTCTATCTGAAAGACATGTCTACCAGGCCGAGAAAAAGAAAATATAAGGAAGCGAATGCATCATATGATGAGCCAAAGCGCCACATAGTTCTTTTAGGGAAAAGAAACATCGTGGGAGTGGATGACAAGACAGACATGTCAGAAGATTATGAAAAGTTTGATGAAATTGCTCCATTCACTGTGAATATCGATCCGAGCATCCAGTTAAATGATGAAGATTGTCCATGGTTACAACGCAAAGGGACACACGTGAAGAAAAAGTTTCACACCCAAAGATCCCACTCTGGGATGTGATAGGCTTCACCGTCATCACTTTCTTTTCTGTAGTGACTTTCCGGACTTATATATCTAGAGAGTGTCGCTTCGAACAAACCGGATGGAATCTTTCTAATAGTTACGGTACTTATGTGTTTTGGCATATGAAACATGAAGAAATTTTATGTGCAAAAACTATGCACTTCGTCTACAAATTAGTTCGTCAAATAATTCAAATTTAAACTATTCAAATTTGAAAACTACTGGCACTAACATAAAATTTGTAATTTTTTGTACCTAAATAAAAAATGTTCTAAAATAAATAAATGAAAATAAATAAAGTAGAAAAGAAAAAAACAAAAAATTGAGACAAAAACTAAATAAAAAAAGCCCACCTACTGGGCCATAGCGACCTGCATACAACTAGTAACCCAACCTGTAGTTGGGCCAGGATGCAGGCCCGCAAGGCCCAGAAGGCCCATAGGGCAGAGAGCAGAGTTAGGCCCAGAAGCCTGCTATAGAGAGGAGTTCGAGAGAGCAGCCGCGCCGGGGCTTTTAAACATGTGCGGGCGCCCCTCGACTAGCGAGGTGGGACTAAACTTGCCCGCACCGCACCTGCGCCAGTGCACCCCCTTTAGTACCGGGTCATGGCTCCAACCTGTACTAAATGGGGGGGGGCCTTTAGTACCGGTTGTAGCCACCACCCGGTACTAAAGGGGGTGCGCTTCCCGCCACTTCGCCTGGCCAAAACAGACCTTTAGTACCAGTTAGTGGCTCCAACCGGTACAAAAGGTAGGTTCTATATAGGAAAACACTTCAAAAAAATTCGTCAGTTCGTTCTCCCTCTGCTTATTCTCCTCTGCCCCGTCGCCGCCGCCCCTCGTCGCCGCTCCCGTCACCGTTCCCATTGCCGTCCCTGTCGCCCGTTGCCGTCGCCGCTGCCGCCCCCGTCGCCATCCCCTCTGCCTCACCTTCGCCCACGCTGTGAGCCCCTCTCCTACCTCCAATCGAAGCCGCCGCGCCGCCGGCGCCATAGGTGCACACGCGCACGCGCGCGCACACACACACACATGATTCTGTTTTTAGTTTTTAGTTTTTAGTTTTTTTTGTTTTTTTGTTTTTTATACAAATGTTTTAGATGAATTAATTAATTAGATTATATTAATGTCAAATAGTATATAGAAATGTTATAGAAATGTTAGAAATTTTAGAAATTTTAGTTTTAGCTAGATGAATTAGATGAATTTGAAATTGTTATAGAAATGCTAGAAATGTTATAGAAATGTTAGTTTTTAGTTTCTTGTAATTTTAGTTATAGAAATTTAGAATTTGCATATAAGAAATCACAATCCAATCATTTAAAAATTGTTACTTTTGCGGCGTATAGTATTTGTTCTCGATGATGCCCGGCCCGCATCCTCGCCATCGACCCTTTCGCGACGACGTACTGCTTCAAAGGACCCATGTCCGTGACTGGGCTCCGCTGCTGGCACTAGGAGGTGCTACATTCAGGGGCTCGCTGCTTGCTGAGGAACCCGGGTCCCGTTGTCGACCCTGAGCTCCTTTGTGGCGTTCCCGTGGGCCACTTCCGGTGCGGAGGGAGCCGGCCCTGCTAGAGGTGGTGCGTCGCCGTGTCAGGGAGGAGGACAAGCATGTCCGTCACTACATGGCTGCTATGGATGTCAGGTTCTCCAATACCTGGCAGGGTCTTTGGGGAGATGACCAGAGCTATGATCCTGTGATGGTTCCTTCTCTTTGGGTGTCCACCGCTCGCGCCTCAGGAACCGCGAGTGGCCTAGATTATTCTGTAGTATTCGATCTTTATTAGCTAGCTAGCTAGTGATGTATTCGATATATAATATACCAGACGATGTATTCGATATTATATATTATTCGAGATGATGCATATTATGTACTATGATTCAGGATTTCCTTATTGATTGCATGCATGCATTGTAATTTGAATACTAAATTGTTTTATATTTCTTCTGGATTAGTTAAATAAAAGCTATGGCGGACAATACCGGCAGAGAGGGAGAAGAGGCCCTGTTCGAGATCATATGCTCCCCTCGCGGGCCAGATGATCGAAATGAAGAAGATGATGGCTCCCAATATCTGAACAATACCAGGGAGGGTGATGATGAGATGATATTCGATCGCGACGATCAAATTCATGAAGTCATGGACTATAATTATGATCATTGCGAAGAAAATGTTGATCTTGAAATTGGCGAAGAAAATGTTGATCTTGAAATAATATAGACCGGCGAGGTATATTTATATAAGCAGACATCTGGTGATCTCACATGTTTTAAATGATATGAAGATATATTAACGAATCGATCTTTCTTCTTTTAGCCCTCCGGATCGAGCAAATCTTCTACAGGCAGAGTGCGAGGCCCGTGCAAAAAGTTGAAGGAGGGCGTAAAGTACAACATCGATGCCATCAAAACTAATGGCGAACCAATAGTGCCTAAGAACATTGCGAACAAGTTCGTTTGTCAGTGCAGAGTTCTTATGAAGGACAAACTCCCGATCTCCCTTCAAAAATAGAAACAACCATCAAGGCCCTGTCCAGATCTTACTTTTGTCGACGACAGAGCAAAAACTGTGCTTTGGGAAAATCTCATGGAACATTTCACCCTACCAAATCATTTCACAGCTGCAGATGTGGAGAAAGTCAAGGACGCTGCTCTTAGGAAGATGACAATTGCATTCAACAACCACAACAAAACTGTATGGAATAATTACGTCAAAGCAGGAAAGAAGACTCCAGAATTCAAGGGAACACTGGAGAACCAAAGAGAACACTGGCCCGCTTTCGTCAAATTCAAGGAATCAGAATTATCTAAGGAATAGTCTAGAAAAAATAAGGCCAATGCCGCAAAAAAGGAGCAGTTCCATAGGCTGGGGCTAGGTGGCTACGCGGTGGCAATGCCTAAGTGGGATAAGTCTGAGCAAGAGATGCTGGTTGCACAGGTCGCTCCAGTTACATTGAGCTGCCCCTCCCCATGTGCAGAAGTTGGTTCTATGCGCATGGGAGGGCCTTGGACCCGAAGACAGGCCAGGTTTCGAAGAAGGCATGTCTTAAAGGAGCCTATGTTAAGTTAGTTGAAGCAATAGAAGAAGCTCGAAAGAGGGTGTTCACGCCCAACAGAGAGAACGACGAGCTCATGCACGCCCTGGGAAATCCTGAACACCCGGGACGAACACGAGGCAAGGGCGTTATTCCGTGGTATGATGGATTTTCTGACTGGAACGCCGACTACAGAATCCATGCGAGAAGGAAGATGGAGGAGGAGAAGAAGAAGAAGCTGGAGGACGAGCAGAGGAAGCAAGAAGTAGAACGCCTTCAAGGCCTAGAATCAGCGCACGCGGACTTGGCACTCAAATTGCAGCGGCAGCAGTAGCAGATTAACTCACTTAGCCAGGAAAGGGGGTCTCACACTACTAGGGAAAACCTTATACACAGAATGTTACTAGTAGCGCTGTACAAAATCAAACGCTACTGCTACTTAGTAGCAGCGCGCGTAAATAAACCGCGCTATTGCTATGACTTTAGCAGTAGCGCGTACAAGCGAAATGCGCTGCTACTATGTTTGAACTGGGCGCACATGGCTAGCCCAACCTAGAAGTAGCGCGTATACTGGCCCAACGCTACTGCTACTGTCCTTAGCTGTAGCGCCTTATGTGTAAGGCGCTGCTGCTAACGGAAATAAAATAAAGTGAAAAACAAGTAGAAAAGTAAACGAAAATGAAAGAAATAGAAAAAGGAGAAAGGAAAAAATAAAATGTAAAGAAAAATAAAATAAAAATAGGAAAAAGGAGAAAGGAATAGCAGTAGCGGGTTTCAGGAAACGCGTTGTAGCTAACTTAGCTATAGCGCATTTCGGAAACGCGCTACCGTTATGTTTCACTTAAACAGCGGTTCCCCCCCCCCCGCCCCCCGGCCACCACAGTTCTTCCCCAAATCCCTCGCCCTCACCGTCGTCTCCCCAGTTCGTCGTCGCCCCACTTCGCCGCCGGCTCCTGCCGGCGTGGATGCCCGCAACCTCACCGTCTCCCCCTGAGGCCGCCGTCATCCTCACCGCCGCCGCCTGAGGCCGCCCTCAGCCTCACCGCTGCCGCCCGAGGCCGCCCTCGACGTCATCGTCGGCGCCCTCCACCTCACCGCCGCCCGAGCCCGCCCAGGACCGATGTTGCCCATGCCCGAGCCCGCCCTCTCTGTCCGTGCCTCCGTCACCGAGCACCTCCCCGCCACCGTCTCTCCACTCTCTGTAAGTCCCCCACCCCTCCCCCGACTCCTCTCTCTCTGCATTTTAGAGAAAAAATTAGTAGAGCAAAATTTTGTTTATAGCAAAAAATTTAGTTTAGAGCAAAGGATGTTAAGTAGTAGATGTTAGAGCAAAAATTAGTTTAGAGCAAAAAAATTTGTTTACAACAAAAGTTAGTTAGGGCAGTAGGGTTTAATTAGGGTAGATGTTGCTTGTATAGTATATATTGATACTAGTAGATGTTAATTAGGTTAGGGCAATAGTGGTACTAGTAGATGTTAATTAGATGTTTTTCAGTTAGGGCACTAGAGTTTTGCTAGGTTAATTAGGTTAGTAGTGTTGCTAGTAGTAGTGGTATAGTAGGTTAATTAGGTGATGTTAAATGAATAACCTAAATGAATGAAATTAGTAGTTAACTGAATTTTTCTCCTTTCATCATTATAGAGCACTAAAGTTAACTGAATTTTTTTCTATTAGTAGTTAAATGAATTTTCTTCTACACTTTTTTTTGAATTAGCTTGTGAAATTTGGACATGTGGTTGCTCGTGTATATTTGGACATGTGTTGCGGTGTCGAAGAGGGATATTTGAACACTGTTTCCAGGGAATGATGCTGAGTGGCCTATGTTTTGCCGGAATGTTGATTCATTTCTGTTCCGGCAAATTTCAGGTTCTCGATTTGTCCACTTTTTAGCAAAGGTCATGCCGAAATTTTCCATGAATTTCCGCATGACTTGTTCTACAAACTAGGACATATCGAGTGCCCGGGATTTGGCGCACCAGGAAGGAGTCAACATTCCTGCAAAACAATAGGCCTTTTTTATGTCATCATTCATTTTATTAGGTCTAGAATTAATTGACTAGATTTAATCATAGGAAACATGGCTAGCAATGATGAAGGACGGGGTTCTGGTGATTGCGTCGACGTCTACCGGGCGGTAGACGAATTTTTTAGCCTTACCGACGATCAACCGATGTTGTTGCTGGGCCCACAGGTGGCATCGGGGACTGAGACCGACACGCAGACCGGTGCTGAGACTGAGACCGGCGCTGAGACTCAGATCGGCATCAAGAACGGCGCTGAGACTGAGACCGGTGCTGCCTCGGGGAGCGGAGCCGGTGTAGAACCGAAAGCAAAGAGGCAACGGATTCCTAACAAACTCAGGACCATATAGATATCCCCGATGCGGATAAATGGCATATCCCCGGTCAACCAATCCTACCTGCAACAGCGCTACAGGCCAGATTCGGCGATCTAAGGAGACTTCATGACGATGTGCTGCGGGTAGAGAAAGGCCTCATCGCCTCGACAGATCCAGGATACCCACTGTACGTGGTTAACATTCCGCGGCAAATGTCGTACGTCGACAGCTTCCCCGCGGATAAGTTCTTCCTCCGATTCGATTACATATTCGACATGTTTCACGTGAAGAAGCTGGATTTTATGTTTGTCCGCCTTTATGCCTTGCACATGAACTACATCATCGGGGTTGAGCAGATATCTCATATCTGTGTCGCTGACCCGTACTACATGCACGAGGGCTTCTTGGGAGTCTGCGCAGAGCACCGTGTATACGCGAGGGAATACATTGTCAATTTCATGCTTGCCAATAAGGACAAGGGGGCGATTCTCGTGCCTTATCATCCCGTGTAAGTCATCTGCGCTGCTATCCTTCTTTCGATTTCAAACATTCATTTGCACGGTGGAAGCTAAGTAATTTGAGGTGTACTTATTTTGCGCAGCGGCGGGCGCACCGTCCTCATCATCCTATACCCCCAATTCTCCCACGCTCTTTACTTGGACTCGTCGAAGAACAATCACAAAAAGGATTACACCCACATCAAGGATGTTCTTGACAGTGCTATGTTTTACTACCAAGCAAGGGGTGGAGAGATCAGGGACAAGAAGAGAAGGGGCGGAAAGGTCGCCTTCGGCCATAAGACCGACTTCTACTGCATCCAGCAACCGAACAATTCTCTTAATGATGGATTCTATGTCCTACACCACATGCTGGAGTACAGACGGGATCACCAGAACCTTCGTATGTCACCTAGATCCGGCGATGACCATATTCTGCAATGGGCAAAGAACGTAGGAGATATCGAGGATCATCGACTTCGAGCTGAGTTCTATCACATCCAGCGCGAACTTGCCCAAATCATCATGAAGGAGGTCGTCCAAAAAACAGGGATGTTCTACGAAGAAGGACAAATGTCGCGGGAAGACGTCCGAACATGGATAGCCTCTCAGCGTCTCGACATGAAGCCTTTCACTAAGCTCGGGGACTATCTCCCTAACCTCGATGGATGGCACGACATGTTGGAGTGATTGTCGATATATGGCAATGTGTCTGTTTAGTCCATACTTTCTGTATGACAAAACTTTGAGTTATGCACAGTGAAACTTTATTTGTGATGTAATTAAACCGTCCTCCTCCTCGACTAGCGAAGATCACTCTAGTTAGGGCATTTTGGGTACGATGAACTTTGTTATTTATGTTTATGATATGTTGTTTCTATTTTTGCCAAGTCTATCTCTTTCTGTTGCTCAACTATATATGTTGCATATCATCGACTCATGTGACGATGCAGGTGCATAGATCATCGATGGCGAAGAAGTGCTACACCGGGAGTATATATACGACGAGTGACCGGAGTGTCAGGCCCAGGTGTTACCGGTTTCCGGTTTCCGAGCGACAGGCAGTATTTAGTTTAGGTTTACGCTAATGCGAGAGAGGGATACGAACTCATGTACTCAAAGTGATAGCTCTTCTTGCGTATACCATTGTTTAGATGGATGACGATGTATTTGCAAGTAATCGAGGACTTGTATTGCTATTTTTGAGATGATGACGATAGAACACTTTGTGTTGGATGATGATTATGATGATGACATGATTTGATGAGACTAATTGTATGTATATGCTATGATTACATTTGTATGTGTATGATATGCTAAAGATTATTGTATAAAGCCTATTCAAATACAAAACAAATACAAAAACAAATATGCAGGAAAAAACTAATAAAACTAGTAGTAGCGAGGGGGGGAATTTAGCAGTAGCGCCTCATTACCAGTAGCGCTTCCCGGTAAACATCGCTGCAGATAATATCAGCAGCGCCCTTTTCTAAACAGCGCTACAACTATTCATGTATAGTAGTAGCGTGGGACAACAGGCGTTACTGCTATACGTTAGATGTAGCACCTTATTAGTAGCGCCTGTCCCCGCGCTACTGAGAGGCCCAAAACCCGCGCTGCTGCTAGGCTTTTCCCTAGTAGTTTCAACAGCAGCAACAGCAAGCGGATGATCCAGCATTGGATAGCACCGTCCCATCCATGCTGAGAAGCAGCATGGATTCCGCCCCAGGCGATGCACTACTAGATAGATACCCTGTGGATGACATCATGGAGTACACTAACTGTGATCTACACTTCAAAATAAAGAACATATCCATGAAGGCGGCAGACTCCGTTGCTTATACAAATCCCCCCGGAGCAACCTACCATTGCAGAACGATTCCAGCCGGCTATGCTCGTGTCATGGTTGATGAGGTGGCGGGCCAATATTCGAGGCTAGCGCTTGACATTCCTAGAGGTGACGAGGAGCACACACTGGGAGAGGCCATACATCGTATCATCCTATGGAGAAAGGATTGCATCATCTTTCGAAGGCCACCGACAACACATCAGCTAGAGCATGACATCCCAGGAGGTGATGAGGAGCAGACGACTCCCGCTCCTCCTAGTCTGGCACAACTTCAGGACACTCCTCCTGCTTCAACTCGGCCAACGCGTGAGGCCACTCCTCCTACTTCAACTCAGCCAATGTGTGAGGCCACTCGTCCTCCTCCAAGTCCACAACCGCGTGCCACTCGTCCTCCAAGTCCGACACCATGTCAGCTGTCTCCGCTGCCTCAGCAATTGCAGAAGAGAGCTGACACAGCTATGGTGCGTAGTGCTACAAGTCGAGGTAGTACAGGAGGTACAGGCAGAGGCAAGCAATTTAAATATGGTCCAAGCCTCGCGCCTCTTCCGCAGAGGCCTTACGACATGACCAAGGAGCAAAACGAAGCCATAGTGAAGGCCCATTTTGGACCAAAACCGCAACCGCCGCCAAGGGAGAAAGTGCCCGAGGATAAGATTGACCACTTTATTCGTATGGCAAAAGCACCAGCTCCCAAGCCTGTTGACTCACACTATGACCGCCAAATCAGGAAGGCACATCGAGCACGACAAAAGGAGTCAGGCTCGAGCTCGACCCAAGCAGCTGGCCAAAAATGCGGGAAACCCGTTCCTCAGCTAGGAGATCAGGCGACGCAATCGATCCCCTTGCTTGTTGTACCAACACATGAGAGTACCGGCACCGGTTAGCTGGTAATAACCGACGAGCATAGAAGGCAGGCTGAAATGCTCGATATCACTGTTGGACAACTCCTCGAGATTGAGCCCATGCCTCTGCTTAGGGAGGAGGACATAAAACGGAAATATGTCCGCGGCCAACCTTTGGTCAAGCCTGAGGAGGTCAAGAAACTAACAACGAGAATGTATGAATTGCATGCTTGGTACATGAAAATTACCAAGAGTACCAATCGAGAGTCCCTCATGCTGAAAGTCAAGGAAGAGTATTACTTCCATAAACTAGCTTTGTCCATTGATTATTCAGAACTATTTCAGTTATTCAATCAAGACGCACTCGACAAATCTCTCATCATTTGCTATTGTCTGTAAGTGATTTCTTTCTGTAATTTAAGTCTCAAGCTAGTTGTAGTGCTCATTGATCGATCATTACCTGTAATTATCCTCACTATATTCTTTTCTGTGGTATTATGCAGGATGAAGATGTATGAAATGAAAAAAGGTGGACGCTATGGCATTGGGTTCAGTGACCCAAATACCGTTAATGAAGAAACATGGAAATATCCATGGTATGAAGCAGATGTAGAGAAAAACATGCTAGAGTTCTTGAAGCGCCTCAATACCAATGAAGATATACTAATTCCTTACAACTTCATGTGAGTCACACTGTCTTGTACTACAAATTCTGTTTTTACTTACTAGCTAGCTAGATGTTAATAATTATTACTACCAATGATGAGTGTTATGCACATGCCCGCTTAATTAGGACATGCAAATGTGTGTGTGCATGCAGTTACCATTGGATCTTGTTAATCATTAAAGTTGACAAAGAAACAGTTGAAGTATTGGACTCACTACTTAAAAAAAGAGACTACTCAACCGTGAAGGGGATAGTCGACAGGTAATTTCAATCATTATTAACTATATGTCGGCCTCTTTAGTTCGTCATTTCCTGATATCAACTATTTAATAACTCGTTTATTCATTTTCTTTGCCGGCGGGCATGGCTTGGGAAAATTTCAAGAATGAGGTTCCGAGCGAATGGAGAGAAAAGTTGTATTAGTTTCGACCCAAGGTATAATTAATTAAGTAGTACTAGCTAGCTACCATGCATCTCTTTAATTCTAGTTTCAATACTATTAATTATCATGCTTGATTAATTATTATCTGATTAAATTCTATTCTCCTAAAGGCCCTGAAGCAGGCGTAGGGGACTGATGTGTGTGCATACTACGTTTTCGAGAACATTCGCACGATGACATCCAAAAGGACCAAAACCGATAGATAGCTATGGGTACGTTTGATAGAACAATATTCACAATTTTTACATCACTCTCGATATCTAGTCACGTAACTAATACACATGCATATTGATCTCCTTCTTAACAGTTCGAATAGGTGCGGGAGAAGCTCCTACCAGAGGAGCGCATACGAGCACTTCAAGAGGAAATAGCGGGAATTTTGCTCGATGGGGTCATAGATCCCAAAGGGGAATTCTATTACGAGCTACCGCCCCAATGAACCACTCCCAATTTTCATCGTGCTCCGAAGGCACCAAGGCAAATGCCACTGGATCTGAAGGCAACATGTAGGAAAAACTGTATATATATATATATATATATATATATATATATATATATATATATATATATATA
>NC_041383.1:108901797-108906448 GCF_002162155.2 Triticum dicoccoides
ATATATGATCGGTTCTACGAGAAATTCTATTTATATGTATGCATAACATGTACAATATGTAGTATCATAAAATACCAGCAAATGAAAAATAATTAAATGGAAAACACAAAATTAAAGGAAAAATAAATAATAAAACCAAAACCCCCCAAAAAATTTAGTACCGGTTGGTGTTACCAACCGGTACTAAAGGTCTCCCCACACCCGGCCCTGGCTCATGCCATGTGGTGGCCCTTTAGCGGCGGTTCGTGTAGAACTGGTACTAAAGGGGGGGGGGGACCTTTAGTCCCCATCCTTTAGTGCCGGTTACAGAACCGACACTAAAGGCCATTACGAACCGGAGCTATAGCCCGGTTCTGCACTAGTGCATGTTAATCATCTTTAACATGTTCATTTCTTGCATCTAAGTGACTAACATGATGTCACGCCCAATATGCGACCCTATCCAAAAGGAACTCGAAGGTCCAACCAAGGATAGACTCGCATATTGAAACACTTTTGCAAGGTGGATATCATTACATCAACATTACATAATAGATGGGGATACATACAAGAGGCATACAATGCCACACAAATACAACATCACAATACATCAGAGCATCATCCGACTACGGATGAAACACAAATAGAAACTCAAACGACATCCACCCTGCTAGCCCAGGCTGCCGACCTGGAACCTATCCCTGATCGAAGAAGAAGCAGAAGAAGAAATCCAACACAAGCAAACATCGCTCTCGCGTCATGATCATCGCATAAACCTGTACCTGCAACTGTTGTTGTAGTAATCTGTGAGCCACGAGGACTCAGCAATCCCATTACCATGGGTATCAAGACTAGCAAAGCTTAAAGGGAAAGGAAGGGCTAAAGTGGTGAGGCTGCAGCAGCGACTAAGCATATATGGTGGCTGACATACGCAAATAAGAGCGAGAAGAGAGCAAGCGAAACGATCGTCAAACTAGCAATGATCAAGAAGTGATCCTGAACTCCTACTTACGTCAAACATAACCCAGAAACCGTGTTCACTTCCCGGACTCCGCCGAGAAGAGACCATCACGGCTACACACACGGTTGATGCGTTTTAATTCGTATCTGGTGTCAAGTTATCTACAACCGGGCATTAATAAAATTCCCATCTACCTATAACGGCAGGCACGGCTTTCGAAAGATTATACCCTGCAGGGGTGTCCCAACTTAGCCCATGACAAGCTCTCACGATCAACGAAGGATATACCTTCTCCCAGGAAGACCCGCTCAGGCTCGGAATCCCGGTTTACAAGACATTTCGACAATGGTAAAACAAGACCAGCAAGACCGCCCGATGCGCCAACAATCCCGATAGGAGCTGCACATATCTCGTTCTCAGGGCAACACCGGATGAGCAATCCGTACAACTAAAACCAGACCTCAAGTTTCCCTAAGGGGGCGCTGCAAAGGGCTCTAGTTCGGACCAACACTTAGACAAGCACTGGCCCGGGGGGCTAAAATAAAGATGACCCTCGGGATGCGCGACTCCCAAGGGAAAAGGGGTAGGTGAGGCAAATGGTAAAACCAATGTTGGGCCTTGCTGGAGGAGTTTTATTCAAAGCGAACTGTCAAGGGGGTCCCATAAATCACCCGACCGCGTAAGGAATGCAAAATCCGGGAACATAACACCGGCATGACGGAAACTAGGGCGGCAAGAGTGGAACAAAACACCAGGCATAAGGCCGAGTCTTCCACCCTTTACCAAGTATATAGATGCATTAATAATATAAGAGATATTGTGATATCCCAACCAAAATCCTGTCCACCATGGAGCAATCTTCAACTTCACCTGCAACTAGCAACGCTATAAGAGGGCTGAGCAAAAGCGGTAACATAGCCAAGCAACAGTTTGCATAGGAAAGGTGTCAAAGGTTAGAGGTTCATGGCAATTTGGGAGGCTTGAAGAGCAAAAGATAGGTAACGCAGCAAAGCGATAGAACGAAGCAACTAGTGTAGCAATGATAGTAGTGAGATCCAGGGTAGCGGTCATCTTTCCTGAAATCCCGCAAGGAAGAAGAACGAATCCATGAAGAATACGAACGGAAGAAACCGAACCAACCGTAGACGAACGAATCCTCACGATCGCAACGAAACATGAACTATCGAAAAGAAGCACACAACATAGTAAAAACACCACACATAAACAAGACATGATGCACAACAAGCATGATGCATGACAAGGCTACATGAAGCAACTCATGGCAAGAGATGATGCAAACAAGAGCAACACATCAAGACAAGTTTAAATGAGGCCGGGAACAACATATAACAATTCCGGTAAGTCCTCATATGTATATTTCGAAATTGGTCCAGATATGAATAAACCTTATGTTCAAGTTGTGAAACAGCAAGTTAAGATGCACCAAGATGATCTACACGAGATTCTAGTCAAGTTACATATAAAGTTCATTTAGTTCGGAGCTACGACCTAGAAGATATGAGCAAAACAAGATAAACATGGCATCGATGCAAAATGCAACCCAAACATCAAGCAAACACCTCAAAACAAGGATGCAACATGATAATATGAAACTACATGCAATATCAAGCAAGTTTCATATAGGGCACACTCAAAACGGAGCAACGGTTCAACACATACACATGAAACAAGGTATATCAACAATCTGTCCAAAACAGCAACTAGGCATATTGCAAGCACCAAAACAACATGCTAAAGCAACCCAACATGAGAACAAAAGGCATTGACATGATGTACAGGTAAAGCATAACAAAACATGAACATTGAGCTATCTCCAGAAATCACTAGAACATACTCAAACACACATGGCAAGATTGCAAACAATAACAGTTCAGACTTTGTAGAAAATAACATCAGGTTGCAATGTTTAGAGCTATCAAACAACATGTTACAGGAACTTATCATGGCAAACAAAGGAATGGCATGGTACTACTAAATGCATAGAACAAAAGTCCCTTACTGACCATGAGCCAAAAAGGATCAGAAAATATGATGGCACCCACATAAACATAGCAAGTTATAAGACAGATTCAAACATGGCAGAAACAGAATTATGAAGGCTTGTTGGTGAGCTTGTACCACTCACCACAGAGCAATACATGGCATGGAAAGGCAACTAACAGTAAGAAGATATGTTTATGAAGCTAAGCAAGGCAAGAGCAAGTCCATAGGGTGCATGTATCACTAGCAAAACACATGGCAACAACTGAACTTAATGTTAACAGGCTGACAGCAACATTATCAAGCAACTTTGGAGCAAGATATGAACAAGCTACAACAATCTATAATTGCAACCAGGGGCATGAATGGATAGAGCATAATATGTAGAACAAAACACATTTAATGGACATCTCCAGATTATGCATAGAATGATTAGTAGAAGCAGGTTTACATAGCATCACGAAATAACAGATTCAGCCTAGCAAAACAGCAACATCAAGTACACTACTTAACAAGCTCGATTCACTCACCACAAGTCATTGCATGACAAGATAAGCATAGCATCATCAAGAATACATGTTTGTGAAACAAACCAAGTCAAGAACAAGTTCATAGCATGCAAGTATCAACTATAGCAACCTTGGCAAAATTGAATAACATGTACACAATCTGCCAGGAAACATTTTGAAGCAAAAGTAGAGCACGAAAATGACATGCTAGACTACTACATAATTGCAACCAGGAGCATGCATGGATAGACCATAACCATATGTTCAAAACATCCTTACTGAAGTATCTCAAAATATGCATGGATCTCTCTGTAGAATCAAGTTTACATGGCATCAAAATAACAGTAGAATAGGGACTAAAATCAGCAACATTACGAAGCCTAGTTTGCATGCTTGTGCTAGTCACCACATTGATCACAAAAATACATGGTAAGAACCTCTGTAAAGAAGACACATGTAGACATCAACCTCATAGGATGCAAACAATAACAGTTCAGACTTTGCAGAAAATAACATCAGGTTGCAATGTTTAGAGCTATCAAACAATATGTTACAGGAACTTATCATGGAAAACAAAGGAATGGCATGGTACTACTAAATGCATAGAACAAAAGTCCCTTACTGACCATGAGCCAAAAAGGATCAGAAAATATGATGGCACCCACGTAAACATAGCAAGTTATAAGACAGATTCAAACATGGCAGAAACAGAATTATGAAGGCATGTTGGTGAGCTTGTACCACTCACCACAGAGCAATACATGGCATGGCAAGGCAACCAACAGTAAGAAGATATGTTTATGAAGCTAAGCATGGCAAGAGCAAGTCCATAGGGTGCATGTATCACTAGCAAAACATCCTTACTGAAGTATCTCAAAATATGCATGGATCTCTCTGTAGAATCAAGTTTACATGGCATCAAAATAACAGTAGAACAGGGACTAAAATCAGCAACATTACGAAGCCTAGTTTGCATGCTTGTGCTAGTCACCACATTGATCACAAAAATACATGGTAAGAACCTCTGTAAAGAAGACACATGTAAACATCAACCTCATAGGATGCAAACAATAACAGTTCAGACTTTGCAGAAAATAACATCAGGTTGCAATGTTTAGAGCTATCAAACAATATGTTACAGGAACTTATCATGGCAAACAAAGGAATGGCATGGTATCTCAAAACATGCATGGATCTCTCT
>NC_041383.1:108907528-108984495 GCF_002162155.2 Triticum dicoccoides
CGGGTAGCTCGGCGACAGCGGGGCCGCGGGAAGCGGGCGGCGGCGGACAGGCCTCGCTCTCCCGCTGCGGGCTCGCGGGCCGGCGGCGGTGGGCGGTGGCGAACGACACGTGTCACGCCCTGATTGGTCGGGCGGCGGTGGCGGACGCGTCCGGTCCGAGACGGACATGTCCAGTGGCGGCGGGAGGAAGAGGACTAGGGTTTGCACCGGGATTTTCGGGGGAGAGGCATAATATATAGGTAGAGGGAGCTAGGAGACTCCAAATGAGGCACGGTGTTCGCCCACACGATCGTGATCGAACGACCGAGAGCATGGAGGGGAGTTAGATGGGTTTTGGGCCACTTGGGAAGGGTGTTGGGCTGCAAGAAAAAAGGGGGGTTTCGGGCTACGCGGTTAACCGTTGGAGTATCAAACGGACTCCAAATGACATGAAACTTGACAGGCGGTCTACCGGTGGTAAACCAAGGCCGCTTGGCAAGACTCGGGCCATTCCGAGAAAGTTCAACACCCACTCACGAAGAGAGGCAAGAAGGGGACGCCGGATGACATAGGAGCGCCGGATTGCAAAACGGACAACGGGGAAAAGGCTCGGATGCATGAGACGAACACGTATGCAATGCAATGCACATGATGACATGATAAAATGCAACACGCAAGCAAATGACATGGCAACGACGGCGAATAACTGGCGGACACGTGGCGCATCGAATCCGGTGTGTTACACATGATATAAATGAACTTCTGTTACAGAAACTTGCATTTTGTAAGATCCATATTAATTAATCCTGGCATCATATGAATATGATCTAATTATGAAAGTTAGAATAATCTTATGTCTACTTTAAGTCCATGTGATTTTCATACCCACTAAATATATGCACCACTATTTTTTGAAACACTAATGTACCTAAGGCAAGTTAATTTCACCAAGTCCATGGATATCAATAGAACTTTGCATTTAGTGCAACATAACATCAAGTTAAATGTTTTTAACATGGCAACACGCTGGATATACTGAAAGTAGACATGGAGATTTATAATGCATTTTACAAAATGCAAAGTTCAGTTGACATCAAGTGACTTGGTGAAATTAACAGGTGTCAGTCTGGTAGAACATTGCCTTAGGTACTTTAGTGTCTCAAAACATAGTGATGCAAATATTTAGTGGGTATGAAAATGACATGGACTTAAAGTAGACATAAGATTTTCCAACTTTCATAGTTAGATCATATTCATATGATGTCAGGATTAATTACTATGAATCTTACAAAATGCAACTTCTATAACAAAGTTCATATATATCATGTTAGTCACTTGGATGCAAGAAATGAACATGTTAAAATATGATTAACATGGCAAGCATAAGTGAAAGAACATGCGGTGCCCCCATGTTTGGTTTTGGTAATTGATGACAATCTCTATGGACTAATGGTTGTCTTGAGTTGTATTTGAAGGATTTGTCCATAGGCTTTTCTTGAAGTCCATGTGTTGGTTTCAAGGAGATTTTGAGTTGACCAAGGTGCTATTAAGGAATTATCCAAAGATTGGTCATGCGAGTGTTGAGCTTATTGCAAGCATGTCTTGAAGAAGAAGGTTGTGTGATCATTCATGTTTACCTTCAAGACATCATCCAAATGAAGAGAGTTGCAAAGATTCAAGGTTGATCAAGACTAAGTCAAGAGTGAATCAAGTTGATCAACTCACAAAGCGTAGAAGATGTACCGAGAGGGATCAAGTGATCCCATGGTATGGTAAGCATTGTCCATTACACTTTATGTACTAACCCATAGTCTATGTGAGAGTTGTATGTGGGGTTAGGTACGTATCCATGGGCTTGCGTCAAGAGGAAGATATCATACAACCCATGGAAAGGATGACATCAAGTGGTGATCGTCATCAAGATTGTCGTGTGCAAGTTCAAGTGGAGCATCACGAAGAGATCAAGTGCTTGAATCTTGCCATCCATTGTGGTGTCAATGGACTTGTGAAGATGTGCCGAAGAGTGGCTCACCCATAGTGAACTATGGGGGAGCAATCATCTAGTCTTCATCGAGCCAACGCAATCAAGAAAGGTGGTCCAACTTGAGGGAGTCAAGATCGTCTTCATCTAGCTCAAGTGGACCATGTGCAAGGCAAAGGTTTTCCCTTGATAGGTTTTCTATTTTACCGGTCTTGTGGTGGTAGTTGGGAGACCGAGTTATATGATCGTTTGCCGTACTATCAAGGGGGGCTCTCAAGTTTATAGCTTGATCGTATCGTTAGTAGAGAGCTCAAACCGTTGCATCCTTGCATCATGTTTCTTGGTTCTTGTTTGGTTATCTTTGTGAGTCTTAGAGCTTATGGTCATCTTGATGACAAGCTTGAGTTCATCGAAAACGGAGTTTGCATGCGTCTTCTATGATGTTTTCGGTGTTGGACGTTTTACCGGTCTTATCCGATGAAGGGTTCTCACCATTTTCTTATGGGACTTTTCTCATTTGCTTATTCTTGATATTTCTATCAATATTGTGTTACCCCATGTCATTAGCTTTCCAACAAACTTGGTTTCGTTGAATTCGGAGTCTGTTTGCAAAAGTTGTGGCTGTTTTGGTAAAGGCTGCAGCGGTACTACCGCGACTAAAGCGGATGTAATTTTTTACTACTGCTCCAGAGCGGTACTACCGCTGCTCCTGAGCAGTAGTACCGCTCCAGAGCAGTATTACCGTGGCTCCTAAGCGGTAGTACCGCCCCGGACCAAAATCTCGTGTTTTCTCTCTCGTTTGGGCTGTTTTGACCATGCTAAGCGGTAGTACCGCTCCTCCAAGCGGTAGTACCGCTTGTGCACGACCTGAGCACATAACGGTTGGATTCGGGAGGTCCTATAAAAGGGGGTCTTCTTCCCCAATGAACCTAATCCTTTGAGCTCGTGTTCTTCCCCCATTGTTGACCTTCTTCGAGCTTGCTAACTCTCAATCCCTCCATGGATTCTTGCTAGTTCTTGAGGGAAAAGAGAGAGGAGATCTAGATCCACGTTTCCACCAATCACTTTCTCCTCTAAGTGAGGGGAACCCCTTGGATCTAGATCTTGGAGTTCTTTGTGTTCTTGTTTCGTTCTTCCTCTCATTTTCCTCCCTAGCATTAGTTGCTTTGGTGGGATTTGGGAGAGAAGGACTTGGGCACTCCGTGTGCCCTTGCCATTGCATTTGGTGCATCGGTTTGAGTTCTCCACGGTGATACGTGGAAGTGAAGTTTGAGAAGCTTATTACTCTTGGGTGTTTGGGCACCCTAGAGCTTGTTCCTCTTGGGTGCCTTGGTGCCCTAGACGGTTGGTGGTGTTCGGAGCTCAATAATTGTGGTGTAAAGCTCCGGGCAAGCGTCAGGGTCTCCAATTAGGTTGTGGAGATCGCCCCGAGCAATTTGACGGGTACCGGTGACCGCCCCCCAAGGGTTGCCAAAGTGTACGGGTTCGGTGACCGCCCCCAAGGGTCGCCATTTGTACGGGTTCGGTGACCGCCCTCAAGGGTCCCTTAGTGGAATCACGGCATCTTGCATTGTGCGAGGGCGTGAGGAGATTACGGTGGCCCTAGTGGCTTCTTGGGGAGCATTGTGCCTCCACACCGCTCCAAACGGAGATTAGCATCCGCAAGGGTGTGAACTTCGGGATACATCATCGTCTCCGCGTGCCTCGGTTATCTCTTACCCGAGCCCCTTTACTTATGCACTTTACTTTGTGATAGCCATATTGTTCTTTGTCATATATCTTGCTATCACATAGTTGCTTATCTTGCTTAGCATAAGTTGTTGGTGCACATAGGTGAGCCTAGTTGTTGTTGGTTTTGTGCTTGAAAAATTAACTGCTAGTTTTATTCCGCATTTGTTCAAGCCTAAACCGTAATTATTTTAAAGCGCCTATTCACCCCCCCTCTAGGCGACATCCTTGATCTTTCAATTGGTATCAGAGCCTCGTCTCTCTTTATTAGGCTTTACCGCCTAGAGAGTAAAGATGTCGACTAGAGGATTAGGATTCTCTGACACTCTTAGTTTCGATGGCACAAATTTTGATGTTTGGGTAATTCGCATGCTTAATCTCTTTAGGGTCATGGACCCAAATTTAGAGCGAATTGTAGATATGGGTTTTTCTCCTCCAAAGGATCCCCAAAGATTATCTTTAGAGGATGAGAAAAACTCTTATATCAATGCTCAAGCTTCTAATGTGCTTTTGATGCTTTGAGCAATGTAGTTATATTTGAACTCATGCCGTTCCGGGATGCTCATGAGTTATGGACAAAGCTTCAAGATAAATATGGTGTGTCCAATATCTGTGGGGATGATTGTTCTCCCTCCACCTCCGGTCGTATAGTCTTCTCAACTTCTTCTACTTCACCTACATGTGGTTTGCCACAAGGAAATGATATGGTGAGTAGTGTTGGTCATTGCAATGATGATAGTATGCTTACTGTGGATGATCCTTCATCACTATATTATTGCAATGCTCCTTCTTTGGGCTTCAACACTTCGAGCACTCCAAATGTTTCACATGCTTGTGTTGCTAGTCCTTGCATATCATGTAGAAATTGCTTGACTAAATCACATGATGATATGCTTGCTATGTCTTGTTGCCATGATAAAAATGCATCTATTTCCTCGAATTATTGTGCTAACAATGTAGAGGAAACCGAACACTCCATGGAACAAGATGTGGTGTTTAATGGTGCCTCAAGGGATCCTACATCATCATCTATTGCTTTTTGCCTTATGGCTAAGGCATCAAAGGTATCTCCTACTTTGTACCCCAATATGTCTCTTGATGATGATGTTGATGCTAATGATGATGAGGATAATGATGAAGAGAATGATAGTGCTGCCTCCTTAAAAACTAAGGGGGAGATGATTTTTAAAGCTCTTCATAAAAATAAAATTGCTCGTTCCAACTTCATGGAAATTATGTCCATTGCCATTGAGGGCAAGAAATATATTGAGGAGTTGGAATCTCATCTCGAGGAGCATGAGTTCACCATTGAGAAAATGGAAGCTCATGGGCGTGATTACGCAAATGAGATCGCGGAGCTATCTCAAGCTCTTGAACATGAACAAACCACCAAGGAATCTCTTGAGGAGACTTTTTCTCTAGAATTGTCTAGAGTGAAGGAATCTACTGATAGAGCTCCTGAGGTGGCCAATGTTTTTGAAACTAAAAATGCTAAGCTTGAAGTTGCTCATGCTAGACTCCTTGAGGATTTTGAGCACCTCGAAAATGGCTCAAGGGTCATTAAGGGTGAGCTCATCAAACTCACCGAGTCTCATGCTCAACTTGAAGCTTCTTATTTAAAAGAGCTTGCCAAGTTGCCTTCTTCTCTTGTTGTTAATGATGATGCTTGTGCTACTAATTCTATTACTTGTGAAGCATCCATTTTGAAGGAGAATGTTGAGCTACGGGCTCAACTTGAGGTGCTATCTTGCAATTATGGGTAATTGGAAGAAAGTCATGAAAAGCTCTCAAGCTCTCATGATGATCTTCTAGTATCCCATAGTGTGCTAAAGATAGCTCATGAGGCCATGATTGCTAAGGTAACATCTAGTGAGCCTCATGTGGATACTAGCACTACTTCTAGTCAAAATAGTATATTGCCATGTGCTAGTCCTTGTAATTCATCTACTCACAATGTTGGTACATCTTGTGATGAATTTCTTTCCTTGCCTTGTTGCTCTAACGATGAAGCTTATACTTCCTCTAGTACTTGTGTTGAGACTAACCATGTAGAGGAAATCAAAGAGCTCAAGGCCCAACTCACTTCTTTGAAGAAAGACTTGGAAAAGTGTCATGAAGGGAAGGCCACACTCAACAATATCTTGAATGTGCAAAAATCCCCCAATGACAAAGGTGGACTTGGATTCAACTCCAACAAGAAGAAGAAGTCCAAGTTGAACAAGAAGAAGGGCCAAGAACAAGTCAGGAATTCGGCCAAGATTGTTTGCTTCAAGTGCAAAGTCGAAGGGCATCATGTTAGATCTTGCCCATTGAAGAAGAAGGCCATTAGTGTCAAGCAACAAGGGAAGAGGGCACAAGTTCAGTCTCATGCTCAACATAAAGTTGAAGAAAGGGCTCTTCCCAAGAAGACTCAAGTTAATGCTTCTCAAATTGAGAAATCAAGTGAGAAGAAAGTGAAGAGTAGACGTTGCTACTTATGCCGTGAGAAAGGTCACGTCGCTTCTTCATGCACTAGTGGTAACTTATCCAACCCAATTATTATTGATGATATCTATTCTCTTGGTAAGGATAAGGTTGGCAATGTGTTTGCCAAGTTTGTTGGTACTCAAAGTGGTGTCAAGCAAAGAACCATTTGGGTAGCCAAACCTATTGTGACTAACCTCTTAGGACCCAACTTGGTTGGGGACCAACAAGCCCAAACTTGATCAATAGGTGTTGTTGGAGGTCATTGGAGACTTGGCTACATTATGAAGAATTAAGGGGACTTCATCTTTCTTGTTGTCTCAAGCCAAGTCAATTGGGTTGCCAAGTTTCTATCTTATATCCAATGTGCCTCCTTGCGGTAACTTGTACTTAAATTGTTTACATTGAAAGTTACTTGACCATTTGCATGTTTTGGTTTTGTTCCTTGCATGTGTTTTTATATGATGTGTCTCCAAATTGCCTTTGTGTATGTTGGTTTGCACATCATGTACTTGTGTGTCGTTCGTTGAGCCTTAGTGCATCTTGTTTATTTCTTAGTTGGCTCTTGTGAGAGATTAATGGAATATCCATTATGGGGGAGCGGTGTGCTTTGTGCACCTCACAATCCTATAAATGTGTGCACATGAGTAATACCATCTAGTATTGATATTTCAAGATTATCTAGTCGCTAGGTGGTATATCTCTCATGAGAAATTCAAATTCTAAAAATTCCATTGATTATCTCGTGTTGGATCCTCTTATTGCCTCTTGTTAAGTTTTCTTCATTGGTATCACATTATGGGGGAGTAATATGCTATGTGCATATTACAAGCCTAGAAAATGTGTACATTTGAGATATTGTCACCTATAATTGATATTGTAAATTATCTTGTTCCTAGGTGGCATGTTAGCTCTACAAGTTGCAATTTGCTTTTTTGTTTGGAGTGAAGATGATGTCGGATATGCTTGCTATCTACCACCGGGAATTATTTCCAAATACTTCTTGTCTTTTGACAATTGGTAATCACTTATGTGTGGTAGAATTTAATTGATCATCTTTACATTGGCTTTTGTTTTTATTTGCCTTTTCTCTTGCCAAGGTTTGTGTCAACTCCCGTTGTCTTCCATACCACTTGTGGATCTTGTTAATTTCTTGTTCTTGTCTAGTGTTTTCTAGATATAGTGAAAGTGGTGATCCCACCTTGTGCATTTTTTATTCAAAAGGAAATTCTTTATAATGCACAACTCGTGGGGGAGCTATCCTATTTTCTTTAGAACACTCTTCTTGTGATCCTTATCAAGTGTGTGTTGGTGGAAGGCAAGCCGTTTTCTTTTGGTACCTTGTGCCATCATGAAACTTTGTTGGGAGCATGGTTTGTTTGGAACCATCCTCTCTTTGGGAGTTTGACATCTTTAATTTAGTGTGTATCAATGGATATCTCATTCCTTGATGTATCTTTAATGATATCTTCCAGGTGATGATTTCTCCATTTCATATCCTTTTCACTTGGCATTTCTTTGTCTTTTGGTATCGGTTCTTGAAAGTTTTGAGCATGCATATTTACTTCATGTATTCTATTTGGCATGCTTTCTTTCATTGACTCAATATATAGGGGAAACTCCACCTAGTCTCAATTTGTATGAGATGTGCATGAAGTTCATTTTCATATCTATATGCACATATTTATGTGGAGTTTGTCCTATGTATTGGTGTTTCTAACTATTTGGTCCCGATGAGTTTGGGTACCGTTTAGTTTGTGTTGTTCTTCTAGGAACATTTGGAGATGCATTGGATGCTCGGCTCACTCACAAGGAAGGTGTTGTCACCATGTGCATATTGGAGTCAAGCAAGGATGATCAATGAACTACTATGTACCTTCAATTGGTATCTACTACATCTTTCCAATGATATCTCGGTAACAAGTATCTATTCATGCTTTCTCCTCTTGCATTCAACCTTGTGTAGGTTGCATCTTGGCATGATATTCATTTCATATCTTGTGATACTTGTTTCCTTTCTCAAAGCATCCCAACAATGATCTCTTGTTGCTAATTGTGATGCCTTTGATGGATGTGTGTTTGGAGTTCATTTATATACAATAAGACCATATGTAGCCAAGTGCTATGCTTTCAAGCAAATATCTTATTGGTATATTTATGACTTCCTTGTGGATATCTTGTTCCTTCGTGTTGTAACTATTTCGGGTGTACATCCTTCTTTGTAGATATATATATATATATATATATATATATATATATATATATATATATATATATATATATATATCATCATGATTTAGTCTACATAGAACCTTATACACTTGAGAGAAATTACATCTCTAGTTGATATCTTTTCTTTCACATCCACCTTGTCTTTCTTATGTTATTTCTTTGGTGGCTCCGTGAAAGCTTTTGCCTTGAGTGCGTGCACTCTATCGTTGCATCTTGTTGCACTCTTGTGTGGTGAAGATTATTTTTCTCTTGCTTATCTTTACGAGGTTTTTGCCATCTTAATTGGTATCCCTCGTCTTGATGAGCCTCCCCTCGTCTATCTTCACCACGGGTTGTCACAAGCATAGGTTCTCTTTTGCTTATTAGTAAGCTTGTGAACCCATTTGCCAGTTGTGTGTGGGAATGATAGGCCTTGCATCGTGTGCCTCATTCTTTCAAGACTATGTTGATGCTTAATGCTCATCCTAATCTTAGTCTTCTCAAGTGCTTCGCCATGACTCACACACATCATTTTGGTTGAGCCTATTCTTAAGTTGCCTCTTTTACATGTTGCTCAACCATGTGCTTGTTGCAAGCGCTAGGCTTTGTTTCCTATATGCTCACTTGCACTGGATGTGAGTTTCTATTGATTTTGGGGGAGCTATGATCCTATTTTGTGCACTTTGTATTCAAATACAAAAATTCTTATGTGTGCACAAATCATGGGGAGCTTCTCTAGTTTCTTTAGAACACTCCTTTGCGCTTTCCATAATATTTTATTCTTGTGGCATGTAGGATCACTGTTCTAGTTGGTTCAATTGATATCCGTTGATTGCTTGCTTCAATTGGTATCTTCTGATTGCTTGTGTCTCTCTTTGTTATGTCTTTGTGGCATATCTTTTTGTTGCAATCTTTGGGCATCAATATAGTTTGTCTTCCTCCAAGTATTGGCAGTTGGGTATGTGTATTGCATTCCACTCTCTTGTTGAGAAATACACAATTTATGGAGGACCACAATTTATATTGGCCTTCTTAGATTTTCGCCCATTTTGGCAATCGATGCCAATGGGGGAGAAGTTTCAGAGAGTTTTGTGGAGAAGTTTAGAGAGTTATCTCTTCTTGCTTTGTTTTTGTTCCTTAGCATTTGCATCTCATTCGCATGCACTATTAGTTGTTGCATTGCATGGTGATGCATAATTCCTTATATAAACTCTCTTGAAAGTGATTGCCATCAATTACCAAAATGGGGGAGATTGAAAGAACATGCGGTGCCCCCATGTTTGGTTTTGGTAATTGATGACAATCTCTATGAACTAATGGTTGTCTTGAGTTGTATTTGAAGGATTTTTCCATAGGCTTTTCTTGAAGTCCATGTGTTGGTTTCAAGGAGTTTTTGAGTTGACCAAGGTGCTATTAAGGAATTATCCAAAGATTGGTCATGCGAGTGTTGAGCTTATTGCAAGCATGTCTTGAAGAAGAAGGTTGTGTGATCATTCATCTTTACCTTCAAGACATCATCCAAATGAAGAGAGTTGCAAAGATACAAGGTTGATCAAGACTAAGTCAAGAGTGAATCAAGTTGATCAACTCACAAAGCGTAGAAGATGTACCGAGAGGGATCAAGTGATCCCATGGTATGGTAAGCATTGTCCATTACACTTTATGTACTAACCCATAGTCTATGTGAGAGTTGTATGTGGGGTTAGGTACGTATCCATGGGCTTGCGTCAAGAGGAAGATATCATACAACCCATGGAAAGGATGACATCAAGTGGTGATCGTCATCAAGATTGTCGTGTGCAAGTTCAAGTGGAGCATCACGAAGAGATCAAGTGCTTGAATCTTGCCATCCATTGTGGTGTCAATGGACTTGTGAAGATGTGCCGAAGAGTGGCTCACCCATAGTGAACTATGGGGGAGCAATCATCTAGTCTTCATCGAGCCAACGCAATCAAGAAAGGTGGTCCAACTTGAGGGAGTCAAGATCGTCTTCATCTAGCTCAAGTGGACCATGTGCAAGGCAAAGGTTTTCCCTTGATAGGTTTTCTATTTTACCGGTCTTGTGGTGGTAGTTGGGAGACCGAGTTATATGATCGTTTGCCGTACTATCAAGGGGGGCTCTCAAGTTTATAGCTTGATCGTATCGTTAGTAGAGAGCTTAAACCGTTGCATCCTTGCATCATGTTTCTTGGTTCTTGTTTGGTTATCTTTGTGAGTCTTAGAGCTTATGGTCATCTTGATGACAAGCTTGAGTTCATCGAAAACGGAGTTTGCATGCGTCTTCTATGATGTTTTCGTTGTTGGACGTTTTACCGGTCTTATCCGATGAAGGGTTCTCACCATTTTCTTATGGAACTTTTCTCATTTGCTTATTCTTGATATTTCTATCAATATTGTGTTACCCCATGTCATTAGCTTTCCAACAAACTTGGTTTCGTTGAATTCGGAGTCTGTTTGCAAAAGTTGTGGCTGTTTTGGTAAAGGCTACAGCGGTACTACCGCGACTAAAGCGGATGTAATTTTTTACTACTGCTCCAGAGCGGTACTACCGCTGCTCCTGAGCAGTAGTACCGCTCCAGAGCAGTATTACCGTGGCTCCTAAGCGGTAGTACCGCCCCGGACCAAAATCTCGTGTTTTCTCTCTCGTTTGGGCTGTTTTGACCATGCTAAGCGGTAGTACCGCTCCTCCAAGCGGTAGTACCGCTTGTGCACGACCTGAGCACATAACGGTTGGATTCGGGAGGTCCTATAAAAGGGGGTCTTCTTCCCCAATGAACCTAATCCTTTGAGCTCGTGTTCTTCCCCCATTGTTGACCTTCTTCGAGCTTGCTAACTCTCAATCCCTCCATGGATTCTTGCTAGTTCTTGAGGGAAAAGAGAGAGGAGATCTAGATCCACGTTTCCACCAATCACTTTCTCCTCTAAGTGAGGGGAACCCCTTGGATCTAGATCTTGGAGTTCTTTGTGTTCTTGTTTCGTTCTTCCTCTCATTTTCCTCCCTAGCATTAGTTGCTTTGGTGGGATTTGGGAGAGAAGGACTTGGGCACTCCGTGTGCCCTTGCCATTGCATTTGGTGCATCGGTTTGAGTTCTCCACGGTGATACGTGGAAGTGAAGTTTGAGAAGCTTATTACTCTTGGGTGTTTGGGCACCCTAGAGCTTGTTCCTCTTGGGTGCCTTGGTGCCCTAGACGGTTGGTGGTGTTCGGAGCTCAATAATTGTGGTGTAAAGCTCCGGGCAAGCGTCAGGGTCTCCAATTAGGTTGTGGAGATCGCCCCGAGCAATTTGACGGGTACCGGTGACCGCCCCCCAAGGGTTGCCAAAGTGTACGGGTTCGGTGACCGCCCACAAGGGTCGCCATTTGTACGGGTTCGGTGACCGCCCTCAAGGGTCCCTTAGTGGAATCACGGCATCTTGCATTGTGCGAGGGCGTGAGGAGATTACGGTGGCCCTAGTGGCTTCTTGGGGAGCATTGTGCCTCCACACCGCTCCAAACGGAGATTAGCATCCGCAAGGGTGTGAACTTAGGGATACATCATCGTCTCCGCGTGCCTCGGTTATCTCTTACCCGAGCCCCTTTACTTATGCACTTTACTTTGTGATAGCCATATTGTTCTTTGTCATATATCTTGCTATCACATAGTTGCTTATCTTGCTTAGCATAAGTTGTTGGTGCACATAGGTGAGCCTAGTTGTTGTAGGTTTTGTGCTTGACAAATTAACCGCTAGTTTTATTCCGCATTTGTTCAAGCCTAAACCGTAATTATTTTAAAGCGCCTATTCACCCCCCCTCTAGGCGACATCCTCGATCTTTCAATAAGCATGGTGTGAAAGTACACATTATGTAGTGCAAAACTCATGTAGGATGCAAATGGATAAGAGCTATAGGTCAATGGCTATCATCATGCCAAGTTTATAAGTTTTAGCAGATTCTGTCAGTCATATTATGATGCATTTTTGCAATAGAGTTTTCATGAAGAAAATTGATCCTAACATAGATGAAAATGCCACCATTGCGTGGAACACGGAAAAATGCAGAACATTTATATGAGACACATTTTCATCAGATGCACGGATTAAAAGTTACAATGATTTTAATATAAGGTAGTGCAGCTCCTATCAGCTAGACGCTGCACTACACTGTGCAGCTCCTTTGAGCTAGGCGCTGCACAACTAGGAGTGAGACCCGGCGTGCCACGTTGACCATATGTGTCGCGCCTATTAGTAAGGCGCTGCACAATGTAGTGTAGCGCCTACTTGTCGGGCGCCACACAAAAGGGTCAGCTGGATGAAATTCTTTCACCCATGGTTCACTTTGTGAAATTGTTTCGCCGATAGGTCAATTTTGTACATTTTGCCCGTGGAGGATGACATGCAGGTAGGGGCCACATAGTTACACTCAAAGTAAAGTGAACCTTTACGGATGCCGTAGCTCACGTTCTATCACGATCAAGAACAACTCTAGGACACCTATTTCCACTTAACTAGAGTGTTTTTTACGGCTAGTGCCCTGGCATGTTTGATTTTTAGCGCTTGATCTTCCCCACAAATATCTACTCAACCGATTCAAAAATATATGATGTTTCAAATATTTTAATATAGACTACATTCGAATTGAAATGAGTAAGAAACACACTAAAACATGTCTATAGACAACCGATTCACACAAAATAATATTTTATGTAGTGAATGGAGGGAGTATTAGTTTCTTTTTTTCTTTGTTGCCAGGAGTATTAGTTTCTTGATTGAGACCAAACATCCTGCTAAATTAAGCGTAATCATGTATTGCTCCACGCATGTAAATTTGAACTAAAACCACGACGAGTAATTTGGAATGGAGGGAGTAGAAAGAAAGGTGCAGATCGAGCGAGACCAAAGCAGCGACAGACAATGGGTCATGAAGTTCGTCTCTGTTGTCGATTATCTCGTATGCCACACGCTGCACCCCTAGTTCATTTGTGGGGTATTGTACCGTTGGCCATCTCATGTGCTATTGTTGGATATCACTTGTGTCTTTTGGTGTCATTTCTTTGTCAAGAACAAGTCGGTGGATCTCGGCGTTTCGATACTAGGGGTAGTTTCCCTAGTAGCGCCATCGAGTGGGGGAACACTAGTAGAAAATGGAGCATTATTACCGGTTCGTAAGGGCCTTTAGTGCCAGTTGTGCAACTGGCATTAACGGGTGGGGACTAAAGGTCCCCCCCCCCTTTAGTCTCAGTTCAGCACGAACCTCCACTAAAGGGTCACCACGTGGCACGAGCCCGCACCGGGGCGGGGAGGCCTTTAGTACCGGTTGGTAACACCAACCGGTACTAAAGGATTAGGGGGGTTTTGGGTTTATGATTTCTTTTTTCTTTAATTTGTGTTTTCCATTTAATTCTTTTTCATTTGCTGGTATTTTACGATACTACATATTGTACACGTTATGCATATGTATAAATAGAATTTCTTGTAGAACTAATCATATATATATATATATATATATATCATTGAATGTCTCGCACCACCATTCACACATACACATGTATATATATATCTACAATTTGGTATATAATTTTTTCCTACATGGAGGCATCACTGCAGTGGTAGCGGGTAATGGAATTCTCCTTTGGGATCTATGACCTGGTCGAGCAAAAATCCCGATATTTCTTCTTGATATGCTCGTACGCGATCCGCTGGTAGGAGCTTCTCCCGCACGTTCGTGAACTTTAAAGAAGAAGTTCAAATATGCATGTATTCGTTGTGTGTGTATATATTAGATATCGATAATGATGTAAAAAAATGTGAATAGTGTTCTGGCAACATACCCATTGTTGTCTATCATCTCTGCTCCTTTCGGACGCCATCATGCGAATGTTCTCGCAAACGTAGTATGCACATAGATCATTCCCCAGGAACTGCTTCATGCACTTTACGAGAATAGAATTCAATCAGATAATAATTAATCAAGCATGATAACTAATGGTATATTGAAACTAGAAATAAAGAGATGGTAGCTAGCTAGCACAACTTGATTAATTATACCTTGGGTCGATACCAATACAGCTTTTCTTTCCATTCGCCTGGAATCGCTTTCCTGAAATTTTTCCAAGCCCTACCCGCCGGCAAAGAAAATGAATAAAGGAGTTATTAATTAGTTGATATATATCAGGAAATGATGAGCTAAAGAGGCGGACATATAGTTGGATAATGATTGAAATTATCTGTCGACTATCCCCTTCACGATTTCGTACTGCTCGGGTGGTTTAAGTAGCGAGTCGAGAACTTCAACTTGAGCATCTTAAACTCGAATGATTAACAAGATCTAGTGGAAACTGCATGCGCACATGTTTGCATGTATAAAAATTAAGAGGGCATGTGCATAACACTCATCAACTACCCTATACCATATACACTTATTAATTAACATCTAGCTAGTAAGAAAAAGCTGAATTTGTAGTACAAGACAGTGGGACTCATCCGAAGTGGTAAGGAAGTAGTATATCTTGATTGGTATTTAGGCGCTTCAAGAACTCTAGGAAGCTAGTCTCTGTATCTTCTTGATAGAATGGCTCTGACCATGTCTCTAGATTAACGGTATTTAGGTCAATGAACCCAATGCCATAGTGTCCATCTTTTTTCATTTCATAGATCTTCATTCTGCATAATACCACAGAAAAGAATATAGTGAGGATAATTGCAGGTAATGATCAACGAGCACTACGGGTAGCTAGAGACTTAATTAAATTACAGAAAAAAATCACTTATAGACAATAGTAACTGACGAGAGATTTGTCGAGTGCGTCTTGATTGAATAACTTAAATAGTTCTATAAACTCGACATACAGAGCATTCACATGGTGGTAATGATCTGCCTTGACTTTCACCATGAGGGACTCTCGATTGGTAGTCTTGGTAATTTTCATGTACCATTTATGGAATTCATACATTCTCGTTGAGAGGTTCTTGACCTCCTCAGTCTTGACCAAAGGTTCACCGCGGACATATTCTCATTTTACTTCCGCCTCTGTAATCAATGTTGCGGGCTCGAGGTCTAGGAGTTGTTCCACAGTGACACCAGCCTCTTCAGCCATCCTTCTATGAGTGTCGGTTCTTACCGGCAGATCATAACCAGTACTCACATGTGTTGATGGTACAATGAGCAGGGGGATCGATTGCACCGCCTGTTCTCCTAGCTGGGGAATAGTTTTCTCGCTTTTCTTAGAAGCGGCTTGGCTGGAGCTCGAGCTCGACTCCTTCTTTTGGTGCTCATGTGCCTTCCTGATTTGGCGCTCATAGTCTGAGTTAACGGGCTTCGGAGCTGGTGCTTTAGCCATACGAATAAAGTTCTCAATGGCATGCTCAGGCACTTTATCCTTTGGCGGTGGTGGCGGTTTCGGTCCAAAATGGGTGTCCAATTGTCTCCTAACTTCGGCTGCGTTTTCCTCTTCGCTCATGTCGTAAGGCCTCTGCAGAAGAGGCGCGGGTCTTGGACCATATTGGAATCTCTTGCCTCTTGTACTTGTACCGCCAGCCGCCATAGTTGCGGCGGCTCTCTTCAGCTGTTGCTTAGGCGGCGGAGCCTGCTGAGGCGGAGGAGACGGCTTACGCGGTGCCTAACATGGAGGAGGAGGCCCGGGCTGACGCAGTGCCGGACGACTTGGAGGAGGAGGAGTGGGCTCATGCGGTGCCGGACTTGGAGGAGGAGGAGCGGCCTCACGTGTTGGCGGACTTGGAGGAGTAGGAGTATGCAGAGGCGGTGCCTGACTTGGAGGATCTAGAGTCGACTGCTGACGTGGTGGCGGACTTGGAGGAGGAGCCGGCTGATGCGGTGTCGCTGGCCTTGGAAAGACGATGCAATCCTTTCTCCATAGAACGATATGATTAATGCCTCCCCTAGTGTGCGCTCGTCCTCACCTCCAGGAATGTCAAGCTGTAGCCCCCTATATTCTGCTACCACTTCATCAACCGTGACATGTGCATAGCCAGCTGAAATCGGATTGCAATGGAATGTTGCTTTAGGGTGGTTTGTATAAGCAACGCCGTCTGCCACCTTGATGGATATGTTCTTCACTAATGTATGTAGCTCACGATTAGTGTTCTCAATGATGTCATCCACATGGTATGTATCCAGCAGTGCCCGGTGGGGAACCCACGCTGCTTCTCGGCATAGATGTGGCGGTGCTATCCAATGCTGGATTTGCTAGGTCCTGCCGCTGCAAAGACCCCAATCCCTGGCTAGTGATTTCGTCAATCTGTTGCTGTTGCCGCTGCAATAGGAGTGCCAACTCCGCGTGCAAAAGTTCTAGGTCTTTAAGGCGTTTCGCTTCCTGCTTCCTCTACTCCTCCTCCAGCTTCCTATTCTTCTCCTCCTCCATCTTCCTTCTGGCACGACTTCTGTAGTCAGCGTTCCAGTCTGAAAACCCCTCATACCACGGACCAACACCTATGCCTCGTGTTCTTCCCGGGTGTTCAGGATTTCCCAGGGCGCGCATAAGCTCATCGTTCTCTCTGTTGGGCGTGAACACCGCCGTTCGAGCCTCTTCTATGGCAACAAGTATTTTGTCCTCGACTCCTTTAAGACTTGCCTTCTTCAAAACATGACCTGTCTTTGGGTCCAACGCCTCCCCCCATGCGCATAGAACCAAGTCCTGCACCTGGGGGGCAGCTCAATGTAATTGGAACAACCCCTGCAGCATGCATCTCTTCCTCAAACTTATCCCACTTAGGCCGGGCCACCGCGTAGCCACCTGTTCCCAGCCTATGGAACTGCTCCTTTTTCGTGGCATTGATCGTGTTTATTCTCGACCGTTCCTTAGCTAGTTCCAATTCTTGAATTTCATGAAATTTGGCCAGTGATCTCTTTGCTTCTCCAGTGTTCCCGTGAATTCTGGAGTCTGCTTTCCTCCTTTGACGTACGTGGCCCATACAGTTTTCTTGTGGTTGTTGAATGCAACCGCCATCTTCCTAAGAGCAGCGTTCTTGACTTTCTCCACATTTTCTGCTGTGAAATGATCTGGTAGCGTGAAATGTGAAATGAGAGCTTCCCAAAGCAGTTTTTTGGCTCTATCGTCAACAAAAGTAAGATCAGGACGTGGCTTTGCTGGCTTTTTCCATTCTTGAATGGAGATCGGGAGTTGGTCCTTCACAAGAACTCCGCACTAACGAACGAACTTGTCCACATTATTCTTAGGCTCCCTTGGTTCGTCATTATCTTTGATGGCATCGATGTTGTACTTTATGCCTTCCTTCAACTTTTTGGTTGGGCCTCGCACTGTCCTGCTGCCTCCAGACGATTTGCTCGATTCGGAGGGCTGAAAGAAGAAAGATTGATTCGTTAATATATATATATATATATATATATATATATATATATATATATATATATATGTGTGTGTGTGTGTGTGTGTGTGTGTGTGTATATATACGGTCTTTTTTGCTAATATTAGCAGAATAACTATTCTGCACACCACTTCCGCACTGCACGCTGAACGCAAGTGCACTACATCTTCTTGACGACGAGCACTGCAATATAGACTAGTGAACTTCATGTCGGAAAAAACTGCACGCGGTGTTTTTTTGGTACTGTTTTCGCTCTAGTTTTTTAACTGTCTATCGGAATGAGGCGTGTAATACACCGTTGAAAAGCTATGGATTAGGCGTAACTTCGACATGTTGAACACTTTTCGAGATTCCACACGGTTTAAGAGCAGTTTTGAAAATGGTGCGGTGGATGACGAGTGGCAGCGAGCGTTTTTTGCATTTTTTCTAAACCACTTGTCGGAATGAAGAAAATGATATGTCGTTGGATAGATATCGTCGAGGCGCATCTTTTCCATATATAAATCTTTCTATAATTCATTACGGTTTAAGAGCAGTTTCAAATTTACTAAATCGCGAAATTCCGTTTTTCAATTTTTTTTCAAATTTTCGGTATTGTTTTCGTCATAGTTTTTGAACCGTTTGTCGAAACGAGGCGTCTGATACGTCGTTGGAAAGCTATGGACAAGGCGCAACTTTGATATGTAGGAATGGTTTTGAGATTCCTTACGGTTTTAATTTAATTCTGAAAATCATGCGACGGAGGACGAATGGCAGCGGCCGTTTTTTTTTATTTTTACAAATCGTTTGTCGAAATGATTCAAATGATATGCCGTTGGAAAGATATCGACGAGACGCAACTTTTTCATGTAGAACACACTCTCTAATTCCTTACGGTTTAAGAGCAGTTTTAAAATTAGCAAAAAGCGGACACTCTGTTTTTCGTGACACCAAAATCGTCGTCGGACAGAAGAACGCACTGCTTCAAAATGAAAACCACACTGCAATAGACAGTCAAGTGAACTTCATGATTTCTTTTTGTCGAACATAAACTTTCTCGCACAAGTTTTTGTTGTCTTTTTTTCAACTGTTTTCCGAACGAGAGTGGACCACAACACTTCCGAAAGTGAACCGTAACACTACCAAAAGTGAACCTCATGAGTACTTGTTGTCTTTTTTATACTTATTAATTTTTGACGCACGTTGACCAAGCGAGTGGACCTTTCATCGGACAGAAGAACGCACTGCTTCAAACGGAAACCGCAGGCAGTCAAGTGAACTTCATGATTTCTTTTGGTCGGACATAAACTTTCTCGCAAAAGTTTTTGTTATCTTTTTTCAACTTTTTTTTGAACAAGAGTGGACCGCAACACTCCCGAAAATGAACCGCAACACTACCAAAAGTGAACCTCATGAGTTTTTGTTGTGTTTTTTTCATACTTATTAATTTTTTACACGCGTTGACCAAGCGAGCGGACCGCAGTGACTGAGCGAGTGAACTACATCTAATATAGAAGCAAGCTTCTTTTTTGAGATGTTTTTATTTTGTATTTACCAAGTGTACAACAGAGGAGTCCATAAGACCAAGCACACTTTTAGGTTCTGATGCAAATAGCTGCTTTCGAAACACATTGGGAGGAAAGTGAACTGCGACACAAATAGAAGTAAACGGCATGACATTTTTTTTGTCATATTCAACTGTCTCGCAAGATGTAAACCGCATGCAACAGGGTGGAGAATTGCAAATACCTGTGTCGTGAGCTGCGCGCTGCTGATACAGCACACAACATTTTCTTAAAAAAATGATAAGAGCACACAACGAGATGTGATCATTTGTAATAAAAAATCATGAAAGTGCATTGCAATGGAATCACACAAGGTGCACTGCACTGGAATCTTAGCGTTCGCCTGGGAAAATGAATGCCAACTCAAAAGAAAGAACAAAATGAACTTCTTTGTTTTCTTTTCTTCTGTATTTTTCTGTTTCTTGAGTAAACTACAGATGCGTCGCTTGGGAACTACACACAGGCTATGAACACATATGCATTTTATGTCCAGCGGCCAAGGCGCATGTGGACCGCGGCGCGGCCATTGTAGTGTCTAGCCTCAGGTGTAGCCACCCATCTCCTGCAGCCCTCCTACGCCATGTTTTCCTCCCTGCACAAATCAATGCACTGAACCTCAAGAGAAAACAACATTGCACTACATTTGCAGAAGAGGGGAGAAATTGGGCTCACTGGAGTGCACTGCTACGTGACGGGCACGATGGAGAGGACCTAGAGGAGTCATTGGAGTTGGAGAAGAGGGGAAACTACCGCTCTGTTCATGGCGCCCGAGCATCCCTTGGCTTCAAAAATGAGGGGAAGTGATGTAGGCGTTGACGACAAGCCGTACCTGCACGAGCGCAAGGGTGTAGAGGCACTGCACGAACTGCAGCTGCACACCGCACGCCGCGATGACGAACTATACCCACACGCAAAAACACCAAAGCCTACAAGTACACGAGCACTGAACCGCTGCACGCACGCGTCCGAGCTGCATGTCCATGGTTGTCGAGCTACACGTCCACGCCCGAGACCACACACCTAACTGCACTGTCTTTTGCGCCTTCCCAGCATCACACTGTAGCACCGACAGAAGAGAACTGCATCACACAGGAAGAACAAAGTAAGAACAGCAAAAAAATAACTACAAGGGTGATTTGGAAGTAAACTGAACACCCCAAAACTCTGAACTTCACCGATGCTTATAGAACGCACAAAAATATCTGAGCTGTAACGGGGACCAAGCTAACCGGCCGGCACAATGAAAGCAAAAATCTGAAGAACATGGAAAAAAACTCCAATCTGCATGTTCTGAGGCATCCACAAGCAAACCACACGGAGGCGTTTCTGACCTACACGCGCGCCGTTTCTCACCTGCCTGCCGTCTTCCTTGATCCGCACGCACACCAAATATGCGTACATTAGCTTAATGAGCTTGCAAGTACACAAAAACTGAATCTGCTCACATGTGTAACTGGAAATACTAGACAGGATAGCATAATCGACATGTTACCTCCCAAATCATCTTCGGGCTCTGGTGCAAATTTGCTGATTCTCATGCCATCAGCGCCATACACATAACTGAAATATTCTTCCACCTGTCATGAATAAATATAAGTATAACTAGCTTGATTTTGATTTTTATTGGTGACGATGCAGATGGTTGGATTTGTGTGTAGAAGTGTAGTGCCGGACAGAGTTCATTTTGAGCAAGAGCGATAGGGAAGGCCCCTGCTCCACCTGTTTGTTTTCATATACGAGTGGAGTTGTGTTTCTATCCCCTGCTACCTCTGTTTTCCTATACTGTAATGTTCACTATTGTTCCTTTGTCTAGCATAAATATACTGTATTTTTTTAGGGTGAACGGACAAATATATTACTTAGACATCGAATTGCAATAAGAGATCAGTAAACTACATGGTGCGCTTGGAATGTCCCAAATCAGCGTTTGGTCTCCATGTACTCTGGCGTGTGTCTAGCATAAAGAAAATCTGTGAGAAGAGAGCTAGCTAAGCAAGAAACAAAATGTACCTGGCTTGTAAGAGGGATAGTAACAGAAGATGGAGGCCAATCGAGCGGTCAGCAAGAATCTGCACCTCTTCCACGGGCTTCAAGAACGAGCTCAGGACGCTCACCTGGTGCTGCATCAAACTGCAAGGGCACTCACCTGGTGCTGCACCCACATCAGGAGAAGAGGGTGAATGGGCGACTCACCGATGGGATCTTGTCGGCGGATGCCCGGCGGAGCATATTCCCCAACGTCTGTCAATCACTAAATGTGGAGCAGCTCACTAGTGCTCCTGCGGAGGCTTCGTGGGTGGTGGCCTGCAGTTCATCTGTTTTTGGGTGAGGCGTCGTGGTGTACCTGGGAAGTCTCGACGGCGCGACATGGCTGCGGGGTGTGGGCTGGATCCAGGCGGTTGGTGCAGGGATCCGACGCCCGTCGGCGCATATCATGGGGCTCGCGGGGAGGAAGGGGTGGGGGGCTCCTCGACGGTGGGTAGGCTGCACCAGACCCGAGGACCCAGCGGTGGAGGAAGGCCGCCGGGCTCGCACTGGGGTAGGTAGGGGCGACCGGCGGCACGAGGCTTCTGGCCCATCTGAACCGCGCACACAACCCATCTGAGTTGCACGCCAGGGCCTTCTGAACCTCGCACATACGCAGCATCTCCCGTCCAGAGTCGCCAGCAAACCGCATGGCTGCGATGCGCGTACTGCACGGCGGTGCTGCCGGGCAACATCAGCCCGCCGGGAGCCGAACTGTACTCTTAAGAAGATGCGAGATCGAGCAGGGGAAGTTAGGGGCGGCGGGGCGGCACGAGCAGGTCACTCCGAGGGGTGCCGCCAACTGCGGCGCCAGCGGGGGAAGAAGCCGGATACGGATGGAGCGGCACCGGTGGTGGAAGTAGGTGGATTGTGGGAGGGCGGCACCGGCGGGGGAAGAAGGTGGATCGGGGGAGGGCGGCGCCGGCCGGGAAAGAAGGTGGATCGGGGGAGGGCGACGCCGGCGGGGCAGAAGGTGGATCTGGGGAGGGGAATCGTGGCAAATGGTGGTGGGGTGCACCGGAGGAGGAGGCAGGTGTGGGTTGGTCGAAAGGAATCGTGGTTGTGGGGGCGAGTGGTGGTGTTAGCAGAATAAGAAATTGATGTGCAGAATAAGACTCTTAAGAGGTGTTATTAGAATAGACCCACCCTATATATATACACACACACACAAACACGTGATGATCACCAGATGCTTGCTTCTATAAACATACATCGCCGGTATTTGCTATTTCAAGATCATCATCATAGTTCTGTACTTCATCAATTTGGTCGTCTCGATCGAATATCATATCACCCTCCCCGGTATTATTCAGATATTGGGAGTCGTCATCTTCTTCATTCTAATCATCTGGCCGGCTCGGGGAGCGTATGAGCTCGAACATAGCCTCTTCTCCTTCGTTTCTGCCGGTATTGTCTGTCATAGCTTTTATTTAACTAATCTAGAAGAAATATAAAACAATTTAGTACACATCTGAAATAATAGTAGATAATTGATATGCATCGCGAATAATAGTAGATAATATATATGCATCTCGAAAGAAAAAACTGAATCATAGTAGATAATTAATATGCATCATCAAATATAATCTCGAATACATCATCGTCTCGAATATTACCGAATAATATATATAATCTCGAATACATCATCTCGAATATTATTGAATACATCACTAGCTAGCTAATATAGATCGAATACTATCGAATTATCTAGTTCACTCGTTGTTCCTGAGGCGCGTGCGGTGGACACCCAAAGAGAAGGAACCACCATAGATCATAGCTCGGGTGAGATCCCCGAAGAACCTGCCAGATATTGGAGAACCTGACGTCCATAGCAGCCATGTAGCCACGAACGTGCTCGACCTCCTCCCTGACATGGTGACGTACCACCTCCAGCAGGGCCGGGGCGTCGACGGGGACGGCGACAGGCGACGGCACGGGACGGGGCGACGGCGATGTCGAAGCAGACAAAAGTGGGAGATGAGAAACTGAAATTTTTTCAAGTGTTTCTTATATAGGAGGCACCTTTAGTACCGGTTGTATCCACCAACCGGTACTAAAGTGCTGTTTTGGCCAGACGAACCGGCGGGAAGGGCACCCCCTTTAGTACCGGGTCATGGCCCCAACCGGTACTAAAGCCCCCCCCCCCCTTTAGTACCGGTTGGAGCCACGACCCGGTACTAAAGGGTGCGCTGGCTTCTGGCGATGCGCAAGTTTAGTCCCACCTCGCTAGTCGAGGAGCGCCGTGGCCAGTTTATAAGCCCCGGCGCGGGCACTGAGCTCCTCTCCAATGCAGGCCTTCTCGGCCTACCTCTCGCCTACCTCTCCTACTCTGCCCTGTTGGGCCTACTGGGCTAGCGGGCCTGTATCCTGGCCCAACTACAGGTTGGGTTTCTAGTCGTATGCAGGCCGCTGTGGCCCAGTAGGCGGGCTTTTTTTAATTTGTTTTTTCTTTTTTTCTTTTCTGCTTTATTTATTTTCTTTTATTTATTTCTGAGTTATTTTTCGCTGTATTTAGAATTTCTTCATGAATATTTTTGCTTTAGGTACCAAAACTTACAAACTTTCTGTTAGTGCCAGTAGTTTGCAAATTTGAATAGTTCAAATTTGAATTATTTGAAATTTGTGTGAATCACTACTTTGGGAATAACTTTACTTTAAAAATAGATTTTTTTAGTGATTCTTTTTTCTTATGTTTAATATTAGTGTGTTTTATCATTATATTCAATTTGATAATACTTAGGTTATTTAAAAAAATGAAATGTCTTGATAACAGATGATTATTCGTCCAAAACCCTCATACTTCAAAAGAGATTGTCCATTTTGTACACGAAGTGGATCCAGTTTTTGCTGTAACCCTCTCTACTCTTTTGCACATGTTATGTGGGTGAAATGATGATACCATACCAACTTTCAACCTTTTTAGAGTTCATTTGTAGTGCTTTTCAATTTCAGGGTCATTTAGCTAAAAAATCAGAAAATGCATGAAAAATAACAAATGATGTCAGAAAGGGTTGAAAGTTGATGACGTGGCTTTAAATGGTGCATACTGAACGCACAAAAAGTATGTAGTTGTAATAAGTTAAAAAAATAAATTGCCTTTGTAACAGATGACTTTCCAATTTCAGGGTCATTTAGCTCAAAAGAACAGTAAATGAGCTAAAAATTAGCAAATGAAGTCAGAAAGGTACACGTTTGTCCGAAGCACAAAAGTACACGTTTCAAATGCAAAACACATAAGCACCCTAACTATTACAAAGATTCCCTACTGTCTTTGGGTGTGAAACTTTATCTTTGGGTGTGTCCCTTTGCGCTGTAACCATGGACAATCTTCATCATTTAACTGGATGCTCGGGTCAATATTCACTCTGAAGGGAGCAATTTCATGAAACTTTTCATAATCTTCTGACATGTCTGTCTTGTCATCCACTCCCACGATGTTTCTTTTCCCTGAAAGAACTATGTGGCGCTTTCGCTCATCGTATGATGTATTCACTTCCTTATCTTTTCTTTTTCTCGGCTTGGTAGACACATCCTTCACATAGAAAACCTGCGCCACATCATTGGCTAGGACAAATGGTTCGTCTGCGTATGCAAGTTTGTTGAGATCCACTGTTGTCATTCCATACTGCGGGTCTTCCTTTACGCTGCCTCCTGTCATATTGACCCATTTGCACTGAAACAAAGGGACCTTCAAATCAGGTCCATAGTCAAGTACCCATATCTCCTCTATGTAACCATAATATATGTCCTTTCCCTACTGGTTGCTGCGTCAAAGCGGACACCACTGTTTTGGTTGGTGCTCTTTTTATCTTGGGCGATCATGTAAAATGTATTCCCATTTATCTCGTACCCTTTGAGAGTCATTACATTCGAAGATGGTACCTGGGACAGCAAGTATAGGTCATCTTCAATATCGGCATCATGCATGGCACGTGTCTGCAACCAACCGGCGAAAGTCCTCGTTTGTTCACGTATAATCCAGTCTTCAGACTACTCCGGGTATTTGGAGCTTAGAATATTCTTGTGTTCCTCCATATACTGAGCCACCAAGGCGGAATTTTGTAGAACTGTGTAGTGTGCTTCAGTGAGAAAATACTAAGAAGGCATTCAAAGAAGATTTCCTTCTCTTCTTTGGTAAGAGTGTAGCTGGCCTGACCCTGATGTATGCCGTCTTTTCCGTGCATACATTGCTGGTCCTCCCGTGCCTCCGGTGTATCTTTTGTCTTCCCATACACGCCCAAGAAGTCAAGCAGGGTCACGCAAAGATTCTTCGTCAAGTGCATCACGTCGATTGCAGAGCGGGCCTCTAGGTCTTTCCAATAGGGCAGGTCCCAAAATATAGATTTCTTCTTCCACATGGGTGCACGTCCGTCAGCATCATTCGGAACAGATTGTCCGCCAGGGCCCTTTCCAAAGATTACCTTCAAATCCTTCACCATATCATGTACACCATAACCGGTATGGTGGCGAGGCTTCATCTGGTGATCTGCCTTGCCTTTGAAATACTTGCCTTTCTTTCTTATGGGATGCCTGCTCGGAAGAAATCGACGATGTCCCAGGTACACATTCTTCTTACAATTATCCAAATATATACTGTCAGTATCATCCAAACAGTGCGTGCATGCGTGGTATCCCTTGTTTGTCTGTCCTGAATGGTGACTGAGAACAGGCCAATCATTGATGGTCACAAACAGCAATGCATGTAGGTCAAATTATTCTTGTTTGTGCTCATCCCACACACGTGCACCTTTTTCATTCCACAGTTGTGAGAGTTCTTCATTTAATGGCCTTAGGTACACATCAATATCGTTGCCGGGTTGCTTAGGCCCTTGGATCAGCACTGGTATCATAATGAACTTCCGCTTCATGCACAACCAAGGAGGAAGGTTATACATACATAGAGTCACATGCCAGGTGCTATGGTTGCTGCTCTCCTCTCCAAAAGGATTAATGCCATCTGCGCTTAGACCAAACCATACGTCCCTTGCATCACCTACAAAGTCCTCCCAGTACTTTCTCTCAATTTTTCTCCACTGCGACCCGTCAGCGGGTACTCTCAACTTGTCGTCTTTCTTACGGTCTTCTCTATGCCATCACATTGACTTGGCATGCTCTTTATTTTGGAACAAACGTTTCAACCATGGTATTATAGGAGCATACCAGATCACCTTGGCAGGAATCTTCTTCCTGGGGCGCTCGCCCTCGACATTGCTAGGGTCATTGCGGCTGATATTATAGCGCAATGCACCGCATACCGGGCACGTGTTCAAATCCTCATACTCACCATGGTAGAGGATGCAGTCTTTAGGGCGTGCATGTATCTTCTGCACCTCTATTCCTGGAGGGCAGACAACCTTCTTTGCTTCGTACGTACTCTCGGGTAATTCGTTGTCCTTTGGAAGCATCTTCTTTAATATTATCAGCAACTTTCCAAATCCCTTGTCAGATACATCATTCTTTGCCTTCCATTGCAGCAATTCCAGTGTGGTGCCCAGCTTTTTCTTGTCATCTTCGCAATTTGGGTACAAAAATTTCTTATGATCCTCTAACATGCGTTGCAACTTCTTCTCCTCCTTTTCACTTGCGCGGTTTCTCTTTGCATCGGCAATGGCCCGACCTAGATCATTAGCGGGCTCATCTTATGCCTCTTCTTCAGCTTCTTCCTGCATTGCCGGCTCAGCTTCTTCCCCCATTGTTGTACCATCGTATTCAGGGAACCCATGGCCAGGATAGCTGTCGGCGTCCTCTTCTTCTTCATTGTCTTCCATCATAATCCCTCTTTCTCCGTCCTTGGTCCAAACATTATAGTGGGGCATGAAACCAGACTCAAATAGGTGGACATGAATGGTTCTTGACTTAGAGTAATTCAGATCATTCTTACAGTTAGCACATGGACAAGGCATAAAACCATCCGCCCGCTTGTTTGCCTTAGCCGCAAGTAAAAAAGTATGCACACCATTAATGAACTGGGGAGAGCATCGGTTAACGTACATCCATTGCCGACTCATCTTCATTTACATAGCACCGACAAGACCAAATTAATACAAGTTCATACATGAAGCTCGTACATAAAGTTCATACAACACTTATTCTCATAAAACAACATACAAATATCTCTCTAGCTAAAGCATTTAAATGCAACAACAAATGATATCAAGATCGCAACTAGGGTAACAATTGATCCAATAGCATAATAATACCAAGCCTCACTATCGATGGCATATTTTCTAATATTTCTAATCTTCAAGCGCATTTTCTCCATCTTGATCTTGTGATCATCGACGGCATCAGCAACATGCATGTCCAATTTCATCTTATCCCCCTCAATTCTTTTCAATTTTACTTTCAAATACTCATTTTATTTTTCAACTAAATTTAACTTCTCGACAATAGGGTCGGTTGGAATTTCCGGTTCATATACCTCCTAGATAAAAATATCTATGTCAACTTGATGGGCATAATTTGTCATAAACACAAAATGCAACAAATAGTTATAAAAGAGAATATACCACATCCGAATCATAACCCGGACGAGGGCCCACGGGGACGGATATCAAAACCATGGCACTATGTATAACAAACAACGTACGGGTAAGATAATTATACAAGTAACTATATATCTAAATAACACAAACATGATTTTTTTTATTATATTAATAAGATAAGAACAAGAGGCTCACCACAAGGTGGTGCCGGCGACGGGACGGTGTGGGTGATCGACAGTGGTTAGGACGGAGACGGGAAGGCACTAAGTAAACCACACCTACATATGCAAACTAAGAGTTATTTTTACCTCAAATTTAATATAAATCAAATAAACTACAACATATATATAATTCCTCCTGAACTAAAAACTCACAAATCACTATACTTATAGAGTATTGCAAGAGCTAATGTAGCAATGAGAGATGAAAGGATAGAGTTGCTAACCTTTGTGATCACTTGGATGGATGGGGTTTCTTCAAATGTTGGAAATTTTTGGCAAAAATGGAGGTGGGAGCTCGAGCAAGAGGGGAAGAAAACAGAGAGGAGGGAAAAAACAGAGGGCTTCGGCTCGGGCTGGAAGAAGCACTATATGTATTGATATCTGTAGTCCTGGTTGGTTACATGAACCGGGACTAAAGGTGAAATTATAGTCCCGGTTCGTGGCATTAACCGGTAGTATAGGTCATGGTGGGGCCACAACCTGACACAAGCCTTCCACCACCTCTTTAGTACTGGTTCGTCGCATGAACCGGTACTAAATGGTCGTCACGAACCGGTACTAATGAGAGCCGCCCACCTAGACGTTGGAACCGGCACTAATGATCACATTAGTGCCGGTTCTATTACAAACCGGGGCTAAAGAGTTGAACATAAGGCCCTTTTTCTACTAGTGGAAGGTGGCGCCTTTGTGCAATAATCATGCGAGAGTCTGTTTCCCTTTTAGGCGATGCATGTGACGGAGTCGGCAAGGTGTTGGAGGTGTGTGCTCTTGGATCCGTCGATCCGGTGAGCCATGTTGCTTGGCACGTGGACGTTGCGGCGAAGGCGGTGACATGCGTTTGAAGCTTTTCTCTCCTTTCTCTATCTTTGTCGCCACGAGGTGTGCTCTGGACCGAAGATTGAAGACTTGTCATCTGCCATGGAGGTTAGTCGACAACTATGCGGAGCGGCAATGGCAGCGGTGCACCGTCGACTCACTCCACCAACAGTGGTTGTGTGGTTCCCCAGGGGTCTCGTTGTAATTTTTGTTCTTTGTGGGGTGTTGCTGGCAACTGGTTGGTCCCCTTAAAAGATCCGAGGGCCTTTTAACAAAAAAATAGAACAAGCTATAGCCTATTAAATTGGGTGTATAAGTAGAGAAACATGTAAATCAGAATGAAGAATACTATAATTTGTTTCGAAATCATGTACATGGATTTTCCTTAATCTATTGTGTGGATTTTTCTGTCTAGAACAAGTTATAGTCCATTACAATTGTTTTTACAAGACCCAAAACATGTAAATCAGTACAAATAACATTTTTATTTAGGTTTTGAAACCCTCTAGAATTATTCTTACTTATGAGTGTCTTCTTTTTCTTTTTTTTTCTTTGAACCGGGATTTTCCCTTTTCCATTACTTTCATAACGGAAATATAATGTCTCAGGGAGCTGAAACTAATAAGGCTAGGGAAAGAAGAAAAGCGAGTTCGGGGCAATAACAGGAAACCCACCATCTGCGCCTGTCATCAGGAACAACAGATCATGGGGCAAAAACCTGTTATCACCCAAAACTGCCTACAGGAACTAGATCAGTATCGCACATATTACAGCCGCACATCACCAGGCCCAAGCCAAAGTACCACCAGTTACCAAAAGAAACTAAAGCATCCCTCGCATGCAAAGTCCCAGCAGTACATCCTCCAGAGACGATGCCAAACCCAAACTGTCGTCCATCTTCTGCTTCAGTCACGCCCGTCGATGTTTGGAGCCGGAGGTCCACTCAGCAGCATCATCTGAGTTGTATTCTCTTTCAGCATCTCCGCGCCCTTCTTCACCATCTCTTCCATCTCAGGTTTCTGAAGACCTACCCAACACATTAGAAAGGCACAAGCTGCGAACACGATCTCAAATGGAGAATTAATCCATTTGTGTTCAAAAGTAGCTCTGTACCAGGCTAGACATATGGCCCAGTATACAGCTGCCAAGCCAACAGTATAAATTTTCTCAAAACCAGGTAAGAAACTATGCATCCTAGTGTAATACTGCCAGATGGAATTAGGGCAGCAATCAGTCCCAAGAAGGGCTCCTACAGCTCTCCAAATTACTCTAGATACAGGACACAGGAAAAGCAAGTGAGAGGTTGTTTCCAATTGATTGCAAAAGGAGCAACAGGGATTTCCAGGCCAAGATCTTTTTTTCATATTATCTCTAGTCAAAATGGCATTTTGCCCCACCTGCCATAAGAATATTTGTATTTTCAAGGGGAGCTTAGCTTCCCAAATCCATTTGAAACTAGATCCAGCAATATCTTTTTCTAACCATCTATACATTGATTTGGTTGTATATACACCAGAGTTATCAAATTTCCAGTAAATCTCATCAGGCGAGTCATTTTGTTTGAGAGTCAGTACCTCCTTTTTCATTTCATCCCGTTGTTTCATCATCTCAGGGGACATCCTCCTCCTAATGGAAGTAATATGATCCAGAGAGTCGATTCTATCAACAGTAAAGTTTTGTTCAACACATATTTCATATAGTACTGGGAACTTTTCTTTAAATGGGATCCTTCCTTCCAATTCATCAAGCCATAGTCTGGCCACATTTCCTTTATTCAGTTTGACCCCCCTGCCATTCATATATAAGTTTTTCACTCTCAAGAGGGATTTCCAACACGGTGAATCATTGTTCTTTGCCGCCACCATGGCCACTGATGTTTTCTTAAGGTATTTAGCCTTAACTATATCCTGCCAGAGGCCCTTATTCTTATCTAGTTTCCACCACCATTTCACCAGTAAACTTATATTTTGTTTTCTCGGGTCCTTGACCCCTAGGCCCCCTTTCTTTTTAGACCGACAAACGCGGTCCCACTTGACCATATGATATCCTTTTTTCTTTCCTTTCCTATGCCAGAAGAATTTCCTTCTCGGCTTGTCCCACCTCTCTAAAGTAGTCTTGTTTAGTAGGAACATGGACATGTAAAATGTTGGTATATGAGACAGTACCGCATTCACTTTAATAAGTCTCCCTCCCATAGATAATACATCAATAATCCAGTTTTCACCATGATCGCTGTATTTGTCCTGCACAAAACTCCAATCACCACATTTCAGTCCAGCATAGCTGACAGGCATGCCTAGGTATTTCATAGGAAAATTACCTATTTGGCAGTTAAACATCTCAGCATACTTATGCATAGTCTCATCGTCCGCACGGACAGAGAAGATCTCGCTTTTCAAGAAATTAATTTTCAATCCTGACATGACCTCAAAGAGGTATAAAAGCAACTTAATATTCAAAGCATTTCTAAGATCATCCTCAAAGCACAAAATTGTGTCATCCGCGTACTGCAGAATAGCTACTCCATTTGGTATTAGGTCCGAGGCCAGACCCTTGAACAAGCCATTTTGTTGAGATTTAAGAACCATCTTTGTCAAACAATCAGCAGCTAAATTGAAGAGAAAGGGTGAGAAAGGGTCCCCTTTCGAGCTTTGAAAGTAGGGGCCCACTTCATCATTCAACTTCACACTAACTATACCCCCCACTAAGATTTTACTAACCCACTCGATCCATTTCGGATGAAACTCTCTCATTTTGTGGCAATCTAACAGGAAGTCCCAGTTGACTTTATCATATGCCTTTTCGAAATCAAGTTTCAACACAATACCAGTTTTCTTCCTATTGTAAGTGTGGTGCAGGATTTCATGCAGGGACATGATCCCATCCATGATGTCACGCTTTTTAATGAAAGCATTCTGATGCCTACTGAAAAGAATATCCACAAAAGGTTCCATCCTAATAGTCAATACTTTGGTGATCAGCTTATATACACACCTAAGCAAGCATATAGGCCTAAATTGTTGGATTTTATTTGCCCCCACAACCTTAGGTAGCAGAGTTATGATCCCATAGTTGAGACGCTGCACATCTAGTTTGTTATCGTAGAACCAGTCAAATAAAATCATCACTTCACTTTTAACTATTTCCCAACAATGTTGGAAAAACTCAATAGGAATATTATCTGGACCTGGAGCTTTATTTGGTTTCATAGAGAATAAAGCATTCTTGACTTCTGTTTCAGAGAAGGGTCTAGTAAGGATAAAGTTTTCAATGTCTGACAGTTTCTCTTGTGATTCCCACATATCCTCCTTTATCTTACATAAGTTTCCAACTACTGGCCCAAAAAGGTCTTTATAGAAATTTGTGGCATGTTTCAAGAGGTTATTATTCCCTTCAATTATCTCATCCCCACAGCTAAGAGAAAAGATAGTGTTTCTCCACCTCCTCCCATTCACAATTCTATGGAAGTAGTCAGTGTTTCTGTCCCCTTTCAAAAGCCAGTTTTCATGTGATTTTTGCATCCAAGCCACCTCCTCTTCAACTAACAGTAATTCTGCCAAAATATCAACTTTCGTCTCGTATAATTCAGGAGACAACACATCTCTTTCTTCCATTTTTTTCTAGGTGCTCTAATTCCTCTCTTAGGTCCCTTCTCCTCTTTCTTGATTTACCAAAAAGATTTTCACTCCATCCTTTAGCGAACTTTTTGAATCTCTTCAGCTTAATGTTCAGTACATCAATGGGATTCTTAGAGTTGACAGGTTTCATCCACACCTTAGCAACTAAGGTTATAAACTGCGGATTTTTAAGCCAGTTAAGATCGAATCTAAATTCTCTCTTACGGACTGGATTAGGAAGAAAGTCATCAGTATTCAGGGTCAAAGGGCTGTGATTGAAATCTCCTTGACTAACTTTCTGACAAAGGTTAAGGGAAACTGCCTCTCCCAGGAACTAAACATGAGTACTCGGTCCAAATTTTCTAGGGTAGGGTTTTGCTGCTTATTCGACCAAGTATAGAGACCTCCATTCATATCAACCTCCCTAAGACAGAAGGTATTAATGATGTAATTAAACAGATCAGAAGCATGGCTAGTTCTGGTTTTCTTATTCTTCTCCCTGACATATCTTAAAATATTAAAGTCCCCACCCACAATGTAAGGGCAAGCAATATTGCTACACATGTCAGAGAGCTCAGTCAGGAATTCCACCTTATGCTCCTCATGAGTGGATCCATAGACCACTAGTATACAATAGTTCAACTTCTTACTCTTATCCCACACCTCCGTTTTCATGATATATTTACCTAAAACACAGCTTTTAACATCAAAAGTGTCTTTCTTAGTGCCACATAAAAACCCCTAGATTTGCCCACTGAGGAGCTCCATTTCCACTCAAAGCATTCCCCTAGATCAATTTTCCTCAAGAATTTAGGGGGGGAAATCCTTTTTCATAGTTTCCTGAATACCCACAAAATCCAAACAATGATCTCTAATCAAGTCTAGTAGACAGGTTGCCATACCTCTCTTCCCCACACCTCTACAATTCCAAAATAAACTAATCATTTTTTCTTGTTTTTGGGGGAGTGGTTCTTGTTGCTAGGTTTACCAGGGGCCATGGTTGAACCGGCATCAGAACACACTTTGTTCTTTTGACTTCTAGTCACAGGTTTAGATATGACTACATTAACTCTCTTTTTTTCTTTCCGTCTAGATCTAACAATAGTAAAATCATCCTCTTCAATCTCCCCATCCTTCAACCACTCAGTGTTTAAAGGAGATTTATCACCAGCACCATTATTTATAAACAACATTTTTTCATGTTGTTGTGCATTTGTTTCAGTTTTCTCAGCTAAGTTAGCTCTAGATTTTTCCAGTTCCCTAATCACATCAACAACAGTAAAGTTGTTGTCATGAATATCAACTCCCATTTTTGCAGCAGTATCAACAATCTCTAGATTTGTAAGAATCTCAAAGGAATTGGAGATTGGGTTTTTTTCATTACCTTGAAGGTTTCTCTTCCTGGTCATTTTCTCTGCCCGAACCCCCATATGCTCAAAGTTGCCACCAGCTGCCCTCTGGCTCAGTCTGGTTTGATTCTCATTCATCACAGGTGGGGTAGGAATAACCTCCATATTCTCTTCCCCCGAATCAGCAGGAGATTGTACAGAGTACAACGCAGGAGCTTGCTGGCATGTCACTTCATCAGATGAAATTTCAGTAACCATAGGTTGCCCGAGCACAGCATCAAGATATGATAGAGACTTCCTTATCAGTGGAACACTGGGTATGATCTGCAAGGAATTGACCATAATATTATCATAGTACTGATTCCCATGTGATTCTACTCCTTCCACATGCTCCTTCATGTTCTCAGCAGCTAAGGTATCAATAAGAAGTTCATTATCAACCTCTTCGCTTTCTTCTTCAGAGAAATTTTCCTCACTCCCTTTTTGTTTCACACCATCTTCTTCCTCTCCTTCCATTCTTTCTATTATAGTAGTCATGTTACCCCCTTTTCCAACAGAGTTGGGTGGAACAGAGAGATTCCCCATAGTAGAAGAGGACTCCCCTTGCCCAACATTTCTAATATTCTCATTAATCCCGGCTCTCTTTGGCGACACACCTTTGTCAGACTCCTGTGCCACAATAACACTTTCTTTTGGAGGATTTTTAACCAGTATTTTGTCAATAGAGTAGAAAAAATCATAGAAGTGGTCACCCAATACTCCCTCGGCTTTTTCTGGAATATTTTCAGCATCTCTGCAACCCAACTTAATTCTGACCGATTCAGGTCTGTTCATAGTGGATTTGTCAATTTCTAAGGTTACACCCACCAAAGATCCAACATATGCAATGTTCTTCTCATGTCTTTTGACCAGAGGGATGTTGCTAACATTGACCCAAGCAATGTTAAGTACATCCTTGGCACTAACAGATTCAGACCACTTCTTAAGACTTATCACAGCCCCACAACTTTTTATATTCATGGTTTCAGCAAAGCGTGCCTTGTCTACATCCCTGGGCGAGGGAAATCTCATAAAAATGTATTGAGCCCAATCAATCTGGTCGAACATTTCCAGTTTGTGTTAATGTAAGCATTAAAGAATTCCTCCAACTGTCTACCACTAGCCTGCCCCTCAATAACAGTGATCACAATGAATCTGTTCCTATCAGTTTTCTGTTTGGGTGTGCTAGCATCATGAATATAGAAGAACCCATTCCCTTTGGCTTGAAATCCACACATAGGAGCCACACATTCCCAAGGAAGAATAGTGTTGCAAATAGGAGCAAGATGTCCACTAGTACCGCATCTATCACACACCGCCCGAGGACAGCACATAGGAACATGCCCTGGTTCTTTGCAGGTAAAGCAAACCTCAGCGCCGCCCACTAGTGGGGTAGCATTCCTCCTTCCTGAGTGTATTTTTGATTTTATTATTATTGTTTTCGTCATTTTATGGACTCTGTTCCATCGTCTGCCGTGAGTAATCAACTGCGAGCGCCTTGGAACTACTCCCACTGTAAGACAGCGACACTGTCCAAAGAAAAGGTTCGAAGACAACTACTTCATCGGTCCACGGACCTGCAGGGGACAAATTGAGTGTGGGCGCGTCCACGGCAGCGGCATTTTCTAGGCGTCATCGCGGAACCGGGGAAAGCATCACGGACGACGGAGGAAGCAACGCACGGCCTTCGCCCTCGGCCAGCGAGGGAGACGTCCGTGCCATGCATGTGCGCCAACAATGGCAGAGATCAAAATTTTGGAATCTCACTCCAATTTAGCAGGCATATCCTCTTGAATGACTTGAGCGAGCAAACTACCGTGTGTGTAGCGGCTAGCGTGGGTTTGCAGTCACTTGACGCATCCCATTCACCCCAGGGACAGAGAATCTAACTATGGCCGATGCCCGTGAATATATATAGCTCTCGATGACCACGACGTAAGATGGTTCTTCTCTGGCTTCATTTTCGAACAAGGGCATGAGTGTGACGATGAGCTCGCCAATCTTTCCCTTGATCCAGTACATCTTTCGTGGTGTAGAATCTCCCGTGAAAAAGGATCAAATTCATGGTACATGATGCATGAACGTCCTTGTCGGTGTGAGGACGACACCTATGGGATCACAAGAATCCCTACTACGGTTGCGGGGCGCGGGGTCGTGAGAAGAGCGGATCAAACAGATAGCACACGGGTTCTTTATCTAGGTTCGGGCCACGAGGATGTGTAAAACCCTACTCCTACTTTGGTGGTTTGTTTATCTGTGTTCTTGAACTAGCAATGGGGCGTGAGGAGCTCCAAAAAGCCGAATCCTCCTCCTGGTCGCCTCGGGCCTCCTTTTATAAGGAAAGGGGTTGCCACAGTGGCACACAGGAGGTGGAAAGGGTACAGTGATGCGAGTTTATCCCTCGCATTACATGACAAGGCGCATTTAATGCATCTTGCTTAGGTGTCCTTGCTTTATCGGGGACGAAGGAGAGCCCAGTCTCATTCGTCGCCGCTCCCTTTCGTGTCGACACGCGCCCTGGCCAGCGGTGCCCGTGGTGCCATGTAGGCAGGCAAGTAGCTGAGGTGGCGCAGCGGTGGGTCTCCACGAAGATCCGCTTGCCGCCACGCAGGTGCCTGCCCAACTAGTTGGGTCGGTAGCTGCATGCGAATGGTGGTGGAGGTTTGGATTGACGTGGGCCTGATGGTGGCCCTACGGGTGTCCTTGGCAAGGGCCTCGCCGTAGCCCCGGCAAGGGTCTTGTGTTGGAAATATGCCCTAGAGGCAATAATAAAAGAATTATTATTATATTTCCTTGTTCATGATAATTGTCTTTTATTCATGCTATAATTGCGTTATCCGGAAATCGTAATATACGTGTGAATACTTAGACCACAACATCTCCCTAGTGAGCCTCTAGTTGACTAGCTCGTTGATCAACAGATAGCCATGGTTTCCTGACTATGGACATTGGATGTCATTGATCACGGGATCACATCATTAGGAGAATGATGTGATGGACAAGACCCAATCCTAAGCATAGCACAAAGATCGTGTAGTTCGTTTGCTAGAGCTTTTCCAATGTCAAGTATCTTTTCCTTAGACCATGAGATTGTGTAACTCCCGGATGCCGTAGGAGTGCTTTGGGTGTACCAAATGTCACAACGTAACTGGGTGACTATAAAGGTGCACTACAGGTATCTCTGAAAGTGTCTGTTGGGTTGACACGGATCGAGTCTGGGATTTGTCACTCCATATGACGGAGAGGTATCTCTGGGCCCACTCGGTAATGCATCATCATAATGAGCTCAAAGTGACCAAGTGTCTGGTCATGGGATCATGCATTATGGTACGAGTAAAGTGACTTGCCGGTAACGAGATTGAACGAGGTATTGGGATTAGATGAACTTAATTATCATGAACTTAGTCTAAAATCTTTGCAAAAGATGTCTTGTAGATCAAATGGCCAACGCTCATGTCAACATGAACTTCAACGCGTTCCTAGAGAAAACCAAGCTGAAAGATGATGGCAGCAACTATACGGACTGGGTCCGGAACCTGAGGATCATCCTCATAGCTGCCAAGAAAGCATATGTCCTAGAAGGACCGCTAGGTGAAGCACCCATCCCAGAGAACCAAGACGTTATGAATGCTTGGCAGTCACGTGCTGATGATTACTCCCTCGTTCAGTGCGGCATGCTTTACAGCTTAGAACCGGGGCTCCAAAAGCGTTTTGAGCAACACGGAGCATATGAGATGTTCATGGAGTTGAAAATGGTTTTCCAAGCTCATGCCTGGGTCAAGAGATATGAGGTCTCCGATAAGTTCTATAGTTGTAAGATGGAGGAAAACAGTTCTATCAGTGAGCACATACTCAAATTGTCTGGGTTGCACAACCGCCTATCCCAGCTGGACAGTTACCTCCCGGATGAGGCGGTCATTGACAGAATCCTTCAGTCGCTCCCACCAAGCTACAAGAGCTTTGTGATGAACTACAATATGCAAGGGATGGTGAAAACTATTCCTGAAGTATTTTCAATGCTGAAGTCAACAGAGGTAGAAATCAAGAAAGAACATCAAGTGTTGATGGTCAATAAAACCACCAAGTTCAAGAAGGGCAAGGGTAAGAAGAACTTCAAGAAGGACAGCAAATATGTTGCCGCGCCCGGTAAGCCAGTTGCCGGGAAGAACTCAAAGAATGGACCCAAGCCTGAGACGAAGTGCTTTTATTGCAAAGGGAAGGGTCACTGGAACCGGAACTGCCCCAAATACTTAGCGGACCAGAAGGCCGGTAATACTAAAGGTATATTTGATATACATGTAATTGATGTGTACCTTACCAGTACTCGTAGTAACTCCTGGGTATTTGATACCGGTGTCGTTGCTCACATTTGTAACTCACAGCAAGAGCTACGGAATAAGCGGAGACTGGCGAAGGACGAGGTGATGATGCGCGTCGGGAATGGTTCCAAGGTCGATGTGATCGCCGTCGGCACGCTACCTCTACATTTACCTACGGGATTAGTTTTAAACCTCAATAATTGTTATTTAGTGCCAAGTTTGAGCATGAACATTGTATCTGGATCTCGTTTAATGCGAGATGGCTACTCATTTAAATCCAAGAATAATGGTTGTTCTATTTATATGAGAGATATGTCTTATGGTCATGCCCCGATGGTCAATGGTTTATTCTTAATGAATCTCGAACGTAATACCAAAAGATGTAAAGTTGATAACGATAGTCCCACATACTTGTGGCACTGCAACCTTGGTCACATTGGTGTCAAGTGCATGAAGAAGCTCCATGCTGATGGACTTTTAGAGTCTCTTGATTATGAATCATTTGACACATGCGAACCATGCCTCATGGGCAAAATGACCAAGACTCCGTTCTCCGGAACAATGGAGCGAGCAACCAACTTATTGGAAATCATACATACTGATGTGTGTGGTCCAATGAGCATTGAGGCTCATGGAGGATATCGTTATGTTCTCACTCTCACTGATGACTTAAGTAGATATGGGTATGTCTACTTGATGAAACACAACTCTGAGACCTTTGAAAAGTTCAAGGAATTTCAGAATGAAGTAGAGAATCAACGTGATCAAAAAATAAAGTTCTTACGATCAGATCATGGAGGAGAATATTTAATTCACGAATTTGGTACACACTTAAGAAAATGTGGAATCGTTTCACAACTCACGCCGCCTGGAACACCTCAGCGTAATGGTGTGTCCGAACATCGTAATCGCACTCTACTGGATATGGTGCGATCTATGATGTCTCTTACCGATTTACCGCTATCATTTTGGGGATACGCTCTAGAGACAGCTACATTCACTTTAAATAGGGCTCCGTCTAAATCTGTTGAGACGACACCGTATGAATTATGGTTTGGAAAGAAACCTAAGCTGTCGTTTCTAAAAGTTTGGGGATGCGATGCTTATGTCAAGAAACTTCAACCTGAAAAGCTCGAACCCAACTCGGAAAAATGTGTCTTCATAGGATACCCTAAGGAAACCATTGGGTATACCTTCTACCTTAGATTCGAAGGCAAGATTTTTGTTGCCAAGAACAGATCCTTTCTGGAAAAAGAGTTTCTCTCGAAAGGAGTAAGTGGGAGGAAAGTAGAACTCGATGAAGTACTACCTCTTGAACTGGAAAGTAGTGCAGCTCAGGAAAATGTTCCTGTGGTGCCTACACCGACTGGAGAGGAAATTAATGATGATGATCAAGGTACTTCGGATCAAGTTGCTACTGAACTTCGTAGGTCCACAAGGACACGTTCCACACCAGAGTGGTATGGCAACCCTATCCTGGAAATCATGTTGTTAGACAACGATGAACCTTCGAACTATGAAGAAGCGATGGCGGGCCCAGATTCCAACAAATGGCTTGAAGCCATGCAATCCGAGATAGAATCCACGTATGAAAACAAAGTATGGACTTTGACAGACTTGCCCGATGATTAGCGAGCGATAGAAAACAAATGGTTCTTTAAGAAGAAGACGGACGCGGATGGTAATGTTACCATCTATAAAGCTCGACTTGTCGCTAAGGGTTATCGGCAAGTTCAAGGGGTTGACTATGATGAGACTTTCTCTCCCGTAGCAAAGCTGAAGTCCGTCCGAATCATGTTAGCAATTGCCACATACTATGATTATGAGATATGGCAGATGGACGTCAAAACGGCATTCCTTAACGGCTATCTTAAGGAAGAACTGTATATGATGCAGCCGGAGGGTTTTGTCGATCCTAAGAATGCTAACAAGGTATGCAAGCTCCATCAATCCATTTATGGGCTGGTGCAAGCATCTCGGAGTTGGAACATTCACTTTAATGAGATGATTAAAGCGTTTGGGTTTATGCAGACTTATGGAGAAGCCTGCGTTTACAAGAAAGTGAATGGGAGCTCTGTAGCATTTCTCATATTATATGTAGATGACATACTTTTGATGGGAAATGATATAGAACTTTTGGACAGCATTACGGCCTACTTGAATAAGTGTTTTTCAATGAAGGACCTTGGAGAAGCTGCTTACATATTAGGCATCAAGATCTATAGGGATAGATCAAGACGCCTCATAGGTCTTTCACAAAGCACATACCTTGATAAGATATTGAAGAAGTTCAAAATGGATCAGTCCAAGAAAGGGTTCTTGCCTGTATTGCAAGGTGTGAGATTGAGCTCGGCTCAATGCCCGACCACGGCAGAAGATAAAGAAGAGATGAGTGTCATCCCCTATGCCTCAGCTATAGGATCTATTATGTATGCCATGCTGTGTACCAGACCTGATGTAAACCTTGCTGTAAGTTTGGTAGGAAGGTACCAAAGTAATCCCGGCAAGGAACACTGGACAGCGGTCAAGAATATCCTTAAGTACCTGAAAAGGACAAAGGACATGTTTCTCGTTTATGGAGGTGACGAACAGCTCGTCATAAAGGGTTACGTCGACACTAGCTTCGACACAGATCTGGATGACTCTAAGTCACAAACCGGATACGTGTATATGTTGAATCGTGGAGCAGTAAGCTGGTGCAGTTGCAAGCAGAGCATCGTGGCGGGATCTACATGTGAAGCAGAGTACATGGCAGCCTTGGAGGCAGCGCATGAAGCAATATGGATGAAGGAGTTCATCACCGACCTAGGAGTCATACCCAATGCGTCGGGGCCAATCACTATCTTCTATGACAACGCTGGAGCTATTGCCCTTGCCAAGGATCCCAGGTTTCACAAGAAGACCAGGCACATCAAGAGTCGTTTCAACTCCATCCGTGAAAATGTTCAAGATGGAGACATAGATATTTGCAAAGTAGATACGGATGTGAATGTCGCAGATCCGTTGACAAAACCTCTTCCGCGAGCAAAACATGATCAACACCAGAACTCTATGGGTGTTCGATTCATCACAATATAACTAGATTATTGACTCTAGTGCAAGTGGGAGACTGTTCGAAATATGCCCTAGAGGCAATAATAAAAGAATTATTATTATATTTCCTTGTTCATGATAATTGTCTTTTATTCATGCTATAATTGTGTTATCCAAAAATCGTAATACACGTGTGAATACTTAGACCACAACATGTCCCTAGTGAGCCTCTAGTTGAGTAGCTCGTTGATCAACAGATAGTCATGGTTTCCTGACTATGGACATTGGATGTCATTGATAATGGGATCACATCATTAGGAGAATGATGTGATGGACAAGACCCAATCCTAAGCATAGCACAAAGATCGTGTAGTTCGTTTGCTAGAGCTTTTCCAATGTCAAGTATCTTTTCCTTAGACCATGAGATCGTGTAACTCCCGGATACTGTAGGAGTGCTTTGGGTGTACCAAACGTCACAACATAGCTGGGTGACTATAAAGGTGCACTACAGGTATCTCCGAAAGTGTCTGTTGGGTTGACACGGATCGAGACTGGGATTTGTCACTCCGTATGATGGAGAGGTATCTCTGGGCCCACTCGGTAATGCATCATCATAATGAGCTCAAAGTGACCAAGTGTCTGGTCACGGGATCATGCATTACGGTACGAGTAAAGTGACTTGCTGGTAACGAGATTGAACGAGGTATTGGGATACCGACGATCGAATCTCGGGCAAGTAACGTACCGATTGACAAAGGGAATTGTATACGGGGTTGCTTGAATCCTCGACATCGTGGTTCATCCGATGAGATCATCGAGGAGTATGTGGGAGCCAACATGGGTATCCAGATCCCGCTGTTGGTTATTGACAAGAGAGCCGTCTCGGTCATGTCTGCATGTCTCCTGAACCCGTAGGGTCTACACACTTAAGGTTCGGTGACGCTAGGGTTGTATGAATATGAGTATGCAGCAAAATGAAAGTTGTTCGGAGTCCCAGATGAGATCCCGGACGTCACGAGGAGTTCCGGAATGGTCCGGAGGTAAAGAATTATATATAGGAAGTGCAGTTTCGCCCTTCGGGAGAGTTTCGGGGGTCACCGGTATTGTACCGGTGTCCCGGGGGTCCACCTGGTGGGGCCACCTATCCCGGAGGGCCCCGTGGGCTGAAGTGGGAGAGGAACCAGCCCCTAGTGGGCTGGTGCGCCCCCCCCTTGGGCCCCCCTGCGCCTAGGGTTGGAAACCCTAGGGTGGGGGGCGCCTCCACTTGCCTTGGGGGGCACTCCACCCCCCAGGCCGCCGCTCCCCTTGGGAGATCCCATCTCCAGGGCCGGCGCCCCCCCCCGAGGGGGCCTATATAAAGGGGGGGAGGGCAGCCGCACCCTGAAGTCTTGGCGCCTCCCTCTCCCCTGCTACACCTCCTCCTCCCGTAGTCGCTTGGCGAAGCCCTGCCGGAACCCTGCTGCATCCACCACCACGCCGTCGTGCTGCTGGATCTTCATCAACCTCTCCTTCCCCCTTGCTGGATCAAGAAGGAGGAGACGTCACGCTAACCGTACATGTGTTGAACGCGGAGGTGTCGTCCGTTCGGCGCTAGGATCTCTGGTGATTTGGATCACGACGAGAACAACTCCCTCAACCCCGTTCTCTTGAACGCTTCCGCACGCGATCTACAAGGGTATGAAGATGCACTCCTCTCTCTCTTTGCTAGATGAACTCATAGATTGATCTTGGTGAACATAGAATTTTTTTATTTTATGCAACGTTACCCAACATCTTGCCGGGGCCCCGGCAAGGGTCTTGCCGTGGCGCCTGCTGTCATCCCCGGCAAGGCTCTTGCCAGGGGCCTTGTGGTCCTCCTTGGCTGGGATCCCGCCAAGGGTCGTCATCTTCTATAGTGTGTATCTGATCTTCAATGTCTTCACAAAGATCTGCATGCCACCACGGGGATGTCTCCCGAATCCTTGCCCCATGGGGGCAGTTCGCTCCGTAGGTGATGGGCGAGCTGCCACGGCAAGGGTCTTGCCGGGTTTGCTAAAACCGCCCCCCTGGCAAGGATCTTGCCGGGGGAGTCCGCTTCGTCCCCTTTGCTCTTTGTGGTCTTGGTCTTGGCGTCGTTCTGCTCCTTTCGAGCTTTGGCCTTACCTTGGCTCACCTCCCTTGCCTTGCTCAGTGCGGTGGTGTCCGTGGCTCAGACTACCCGTGCACAGTTATAGGGGTACAAAAATGTACCCCTCTTTTTGTACACCGATAGTCCTGCACTGGTAGAAAACAGAGCATTTGTCCCGGTTGGTGAGGGCCTTTTGTCCCGGTTCTTGAACCGGGACTAAAGGGTCGTTACTAATGCCTCCACCCTTTAGTCCCGGTTCTAACACGAACTGGGACAGATGGGCCTCCACGTGGCCACTGTGAGCAGCCCAGGCAAGGGGGCCTTTGGTCCCGGTTGGTGACATGAACCGGGACCAAAAGGTTTCCACGTGTCAGCAACTGAGGTTTTTCTTTTTTTTTAAAGTGGTTGGTTTAGGGGTTTTGGGGGTTAATTTTAGGTTGTTATTAGCTAGCTAATAGAGAGAAGTGTCCTCTCTTATATCTTCGTCCTTGGTTTTACCAACGCTACCGCTATGTTCATTTCACCCGCTGATATATAATAACTCATGCATGCTCGCATCATACATCATCATATATAATAACCAGTCCTACTAATCATGCATCATCATACAACTTCTACTCATTATTAATAACAAGGCATATGATCATCATCCCCGTAGTCATCGAACCCAACCCTACATAATTGTTCTTAGCACATGATCATCAGTATCAGGTAGGACCTAAACACCCTTAAGGTAAAATAGCATAAAACAATATAGACCCTGACTCTCCTTTATGAAGAATGGAGATCATCCTGTCTCCAATTCTTGCGCTTCACCTCCTTTTGCTTGCAAGAAGCTCCTTACGACTGTCCATACATTTTTTCCATTCTTTGATTGTCATGTCTCCACTTCTTTTAGAAATCCGGTATGGACAGTTGAGATTCGTAGGACGATCTGGTTGGCTGAGCGGGGCGGCCGAGCCCCCAATTCCCTGCGCCTTCCGCGTCTTGATTGGCTGAGCGGGGCGGCCGATCCCCCACCCCGTTCCTTTATAAAGAGCGGGGGGAACGGCATCCCGCACTCTTCCATCTTCTCCTTCCTTTAGCTTCTGCTCCCCCCCTCCATCCGCCATGGAGAGAGGGAATCCTGGCCCTTCAACGGTGGCAGCAAGGGTCGCCGCTCGACAACGCGTCCTTCCTTCTCCTTCACCTGCGGTGGCAGAGCCATCCGCGAGGGGAAGGGGGAGGGGGTGAGGCTGCGGCAAGGCCGTGGGCGAGGCCGAGGCGCTCAGGGAAGAGGAGAACGGGGCGGCGCGCCGGTCTCGCCTCCGCCAGTAGTTCCTCCCCCCATGGAGGGCCATGTTGGGGATGACCCTTGCGAGTTCTTCGTCAGGCTGCGCCGGCCGCCTCGTCATCGCCTTCGTCTCCTGACTCCATTCGCGAGCGAAATGGAGCTGGATCTGCCGGAGTCATTGCGGTTGCACATGAGGGGCTGTTGGATCAGTGGTACGCGAGTTCGCATCGACTTTCCAGCCCCTCACGTGATGTATCTTGGTCGAGGGCGGAAGACGTTCGCTCATATCCACCGCTTGACGGCGGGGCTCACTCTCCATTTCAAGCTGATGGAGGGCGGCCTCCTCTTCGTCAAGGTCTTCGGGTGCTTCGGGACTCGGGCAAGGTGCTACGTGGAGAGCTCTTCTGATAGCGAAGACTCCTCCTCGGGTGGGAGTGGCGAGGAGGACAGCGGCAGCGACGATGAGGGTAGCAGGAGGCAGGATGATGGGTCCGACTAGGTGTTGGGCGCCGCTCCGTGCGGCACCGGCGATCCCATCATCCGTGTCGCCGGTTTCCTGAACTTCTCGGGGTCGTCTCCTTGGGCGGCTGGCGTTGGGAGGCTGCGGAAGAGAAAGAGGGCGGGCGGCAAGGCTGTCAAATCGGAGTATGCGGGCACCGACACCTTGGACGCGTGCTGACGTCCTGCTGCCTCGTCTTCGAGCTCTGCTTCCGGCGCCGCCATCACCATCCAGCCTTCGGACGGCCACCGAGATGTTCTCTTGGTGCCTCCTGCCACCCGTAGCTCGCCTAGGCGCCCCTTTTTCCCTTTTTGCCTCGTTGACCTGCCTCCTGAGGAGAGGGACAAGAAAGGGGTTATGGGCACCTTATCTCTTTTTAGCTTGTAAGCCTTTAGGCCTTAGCTGAATTTAAAACTTGTAATCCCATCATTCATGTTTTTCATTCCCCATGGGCTGTACGTGAGTGGAATGTTTTTAATGAAAAAGGGATGCTTGCCAGGTCATTTGTTGGCGGGTAGAACCCACGACAAGGAGTAAATCCTTGATATCCCCAAGATAAACATTTCCTTGCCCGGCAACAGGCCCTGCCGTCTTCCCACTTCGCTCGACCTTTCTCACACTTTCGGTGGAGGCAGGGGTGAGGTGGGTTCAGGCTCCTCGTTTCATCCTTTTGCTGTCGTGACTACGACCAAACCTGGCCCCAGGAACGAGCCCTAGGGCCTAGAGTTTTAGGGGAGCACGGTAGCTTTGGGAAAAACGAGGTTTCACATACCTCAGTCCATAAGGGAATGCATGATAAGGGATGAAGAACTTATCTGAAGTTGTAGCCCCCGGCAACTCTGGTTTGACATGGGTGAATCTTTGTACTTGCAGCCCCCGGCAATACTGGCTTGCCGGGGTCTAGATGCCGGTCTGTCCCTCTTTTCTTTTTCGTCCTCAAGTGATCCGGCAAGGATATCTGTGAGTCCTGCGAACCAAAGAAGACAAAAGAACGGCAAAGCGACGCACACTCGACCTCTAAGCTAGGGGTTAGTCGCCGTTAAGCACTATCAACCCTAACCAAGGACGAGACTTGACCTAGCATGCATGCTATAACTTAGGGCGCCAGCGCTTCATTTATTTATGCTCAGGGTCTGCGCCTGGCTTTGTACCAAGGGTTACATGCATCATCGGCAATGCTTGTACAAAAGGTGGCTTGCCGGGGGGCCCGGCAAGCAGCGCCTCACGGGTAAAACTTGTGAAGATGCTCAATGTTCCAGGAGTTACTCACTGGAACAACATCTTCGGTCTCCAGGAGGACCGCGCCGGGCCTAGTGACTCGTATTACCCGATAAGGGCCTTCCCACTTTGGCGTCAACTTGTTGGAATTCTTGGCCGATTAAACGCGCCGAAGGACAAGGTCGCCTTCCTCAAGGCTTCGGGCATGAACCTTGCGGCTATGGTAGCGGTGCAAGGCTTGCTGGTAGTGTGCTGCTCTCACAGCCGCCCGAAGACGATCTTCCTCAAGGAGCATTGCGTCATCTTGCCGCAGTTTCTCTTGCTCAAGCTCATCATAAGCGAGCACTCGAGGTGACCCGTATATGAGTTCAGTGGGGAGAACTGCTTCTGCCCCGTATACCAGGGCAAAAGGTGTCTGGCCGGTGGCTCGATTTGGCGTCGTCCTGATCGACAAAAGAACCGCCGGCAACTCATCAATCCAGCGCCTTCCACTCTTGTGCAGCCTGTCAAAGGTCTTAGTCCTTAAGCCTCGCAGTACTTTAGCATTTGCCCTCTCAACTTGACCATTGCTTCGCGGGTGAGCAACGGAAGCGAAACAGACTTTGTTGCCGAGGTCTTGGGTATATTGCATGAAGGTGCGGCTTGTGAACTGTGTGCCGTTGTCGGTGATAACCCTGTTGGGTACACCAAAACGGCACACTAGTTCCTTGAAGAACTTGACGGCTGACTGAGCTGTGACCTTCCTCACTGCCTCCACCTCTGGCCACTTTCTGAACTGGTCGATTGCAACGTACAAGTACTTAAAGCCCCCGACAGCGCGGGGAAAGGGGCCCAGTATGTCAAGCCCCCAGACCGAGAAGGGCCAGGAGAGAGGAATGGTTTGAAGGGCTTGAGCTGGCTGGTGAAGCTTCTTTGAATGGAACTGACACGCTTCACACCTGGTGACTAGTGTCATCGCATCCTGGAGGGCGGTGGGCTAGAAGAAGCCTTGCCGGAATGCCTTGCCGGCAAGGGCCCTTGACCCAATGTGGGATCCACATATGCCTCCGTGTATCTCCGCCATCAGCTCCAGTCCTTCCTCTCGAGGGATACACTTCAATTTCACACCATTCGGCCTCTTTCTGTACAGGACGTCATCGACGAACTGGTACATGGTAGAGCGACGGGCTACTTTTTCCTCTACTTCCTGCTCCTCTGGAAGTTCCCCTATTTGGAGGAATCGGACGGCATGCTGTGCCCACGCTGGAGCATGGGGCTCGACGCCGAGGACTAAAGGCATCTCCTCCGCTATAGGAGCGGCTGCCTCGACGGCAAGAGCTTGACGCTCCGCCGGAGCCAGTCGTCCCATGGCGGACTCAGTATCCCCGACAACATCCTTGCCGGCGGCTCCGGGGAGCTTGGCGGGAAAGTACTTGCCGGGCCCTGATTTCCTCCTCTTATTCTGCTCTGTTGATGGATCAACGGATGGCTGAGTTAGCTCAAGCACAAAGGTACCTGGTTCCACACGTAGCTTGAGGGCAGCGCGTTTTGACAGGTAATCGGTGATATCGTTCTCTGCTCGGGGAACGTGTTCAGCCTGTATACCATCGAAACGCTCTTCCAGCTTTCTCACTTCATCGGCGTAGGCCTTCATCAACGGGCTCTGGTAATCCTTGTTGACTTGCTTGATGACAAGCTGTGAGTCCCCCCTTACGATGAGTTTCTTGATTCTGAGGTCCGCCGCGATCCTAAGACCGACAAGCAGCCCTTCGTACTCTGCCGTATTGTTGGTTGACACGTCTCTGGGGAAGTGCATCTGGATCACGTACTCGAGGTGCTCTCCGGTGGGCGCGACAAGCAGTACGCCAGCCCCGGCGCCTTGTAAGGAGAAAGCTCCATCAAAGTACATGATCCAATCACAACTTGCTTCCTTACCGGGGAGAGCAGTCTCTTGGGCTTCTTCGTCAGGCGTTGCGGTCCATTCTGCAATGAACTCCGCTAGGACTCGGCTCTGAATCGTCGAGGTACTTTCAAACTTTAGGCCAAAGCTGGACAGCTCCAGTGCCCATTCCACAATTCTTCCCATTGCATCCGGATTGTGCAATATCCGCTGCAGAGGGAAGCGAGTGACGACAGTGATCTCGTGTGCCTGGAAGTAGTGACGCAGCTTCCTCGAGGCCATAAGAAGGCCGAAGAGTAGTTTCTGCACGCCGGAGTACCTTGATCTAGCCCCCTGCAGGAGGGAACTAACAAAGTAGAGCGGGTGCTGCATCATTTTCTTCTTCGGCGGCACGTCAACTGGCTGTGTCATCTCTGCATTGGTGGTGTCGGGCTCTGCCGCTGCCATAACCTCGTCGTCAACCTCTCTCTGCGCCACTAGTGCGGCGCTGACCACCTGGTCCGTTGCCGCCAGGTATAGCAGCAACGGCTCCTGTGGCCTAGGCGCAACTAGTATTGGAACGGATGAGAGGTACTTCTTCAAACCTTGCAATGCTGCTTTGGCTTCTGGCGTCCACTCCATCGGGCCTGCCTTTTTCAGGATCTTGAAAAAGGGAATGGCGCGCTCGGCAGACTTGGAAATGAACCTGCCCATGGCGGCGACGCAACCAGCAAGCCGACGCACATCCTTGATTCTCTTGGGTGCTTTAATCTGCTCTATAGCTTTGATTTTGTCCGGATTGTCCTCTATCCCACGTTGTGACACCAAGAACCCGAGAAGCTTGCCGGATGGGACGCCAAAGACGCACTTCTCAGGGTTCAGCTTGAGATTGATCTTGCGCAGGTTTGCAAATGTTTCTTGCAAATATGGTATGAGGGTTGCCCTATCCTTGGTTTTGACCAATATGTCATCCATATAAGCTTCCATATTTCTATGGAGCTGGGGTTCAAAACCAATCTGGACCGCCCTTGCAAACGTCGAACCAGCACTCTTCAACCCGAAATGCATCCGCATGAAACAATACGTACCACATGGGGTGATGAATGTTGTTTTCTCTTCGTCTTCTCTTGTCATGAAGATCTGGTGGTAGCCGGAGTAGGCGTCGAGGAATGACAACAGATCACACTCAGCCGTGGAGTCAACAATCTGGTCGATGCGCGGCAACAGGAAGGGGTCTTTAGGGCAAGCTTTATTGATATCTGTGTAATCAATACACAGTCTCCACTTCCCATTTGCCTTGCGCACCACGACAGGATTGGCCAACCACGTTGGATGGAGCACTCCTCTTACCAAACCCGCTGCTTCCATTTTCCGGATCTCTTCTGTGATGAACTCTTGTCGTTCCAAAGCTTGCTTTCTGACCTTCTGCTTGACGGGCCGCGCATGAGGGCAGACAGCAAGGTGGTGCTCAATCACCTCCCTGGGAACACCGGGGATGTCAGAAGCTTGCCATGCAAACACATCAACATTCGCCCGCAGGAAGGTCACGAGCGCGTCTTCCTATTTGTCGTCAAGGGTGGAGCTTATGGTGAAAGCTCCTCCCGTGCTGTCCTCATTGACAGAAACGTTCTTGGTTCCCGGCGGTACGACCCTGGGCTTCTTGTTTCCGCCGGTGGAGCTCTCTGGCACGTCCTCGACGGCAGCGCTACACTCCGAAGAGGTGCGCTTGCCGGAGTGGGTGTCCGAGGTCTCACCGGTCTTCTTCTTCTTCTTCCCTCCCAGGGTCCCAGCGGCAGGAGCAAGTGCCCTAGCGGCGGCAGCTGCTGCAACTGCTTGCTGGTATAGTTGGTCAGCGCAAACCAGCGCATCTTTCTTGTCGGAGGGGATGGTGATGATCGTCACAGGTCCTGGCATCTTCAGGGTGTTGTAGGCATAGTGTGACGCTGCCATGAACTTGGCCAGCGCTGGGCGACCAAGGATCCCGTTGTAGGGCAAGGGGATCTTGGCAACATCGAACACGATCCTCTCTGTCCTGAAGTTCAGGTCGCTTCCAAAAGTCACGGGCAGCGTGACCTTTCCCTTGGGTTGGCTTCTTCCCGGGTTGACCCCCTGAAACGTGCCCATCTCTTCGAGGTCTCCATCAGGAATCTGCAGTTTCTCGATCACGGCAGGCAAGATCAAGTTCAGACCGGCCCCGCCATCGACTAGCATCTTCGTCACCTTGAGGTTGCGTATTGTTGGTGAAACCAACAATGGCAAGCACCCGACCGCAGTAGTGCGATCAGGGTGGTCCTCAGTTCAAAAATTATAGGTGTGCTGGACCACTTCAGTGGCCTTTGGGCATCAAACAACGGCTCTGCCGCTGTAATCTCTCGCGCCCACTGTTTAAGCCGGCCGTGAGAAGTATGCAGCGAGGCCCCGCCGTCGAGCTTTTTGAAACTCTCGGTCACCGGATTCGTCGTCCTCTTCGTGATCGTCGTCTTCTGGCTTTTTGTCACGGCCCCGGACGGGCCTCTCCTGTTGCTTATCCTTGCCGCGACGGCCCGCCTGGCCGTCACGCTTCTTGTCAGACCCCTCAGCACCGTCTGGGCCCTTCTCCTTGTCCCACCTCTCATATTCAGCCCTCTGCTTCTCAGCGAGGAGCTCAACCTGTCGGCAGTCCTGGAGAACATGGCCTTTGGTGCGATGGATCTTGCAGTATCGCTTGTCGGAGTTTCCTGGCTTCTCGGCAGCCGCCAAGGCCCGGCAGGTGACACATCCGGTAACCTCCTTGCCGGGGTCATCTGCCTTGGTTTTCTTGGTGGAGACGGCGTCATCAGATCCCTCGACGGCAAGCACGGATTTTCCTTTGCGCTTCCTATTGCGGCGCCGGCCTTTCTTCGCCAGGGCGGCAATATCCTCATCCGAGGAGTCGGTTTCCACGCCGGCATCTTCGCCGGGGTACTTCCTTCCCTCTTCAGCCCGCATTTGTCAGCAAGAACATAGAGTTCTTCTACGTCTCTCACCTTGTTCATTGCCAGCTCTTCGTGCATCTTGCGGTTACGCAAGTTCTGATGGAACACGCTAATGATGGCGGCAGGGTGAACATCAGGGATATTGTAGTGTACCCGGCTGAACCTTTGTATATACTTGCGGAGACTCTCGCCTCCCTTCTGGCGAATGACGTGCAGGTCGCTTGCTTGGCCATGGGCTTGGTGGCCTCTAGTAAAGGCGCCCACGAACTCATGGCACAAATCCGACCAGGAGGAAATAGAGTCTACCGGCAAGTGCATCAACCATGACATGACGTTAGGTTTAAGAGCCAACGGAATGTAATTCGCAAGCACCTTATTGTCCCGGGCTCTGGCAGCTTGCATCGCGATGGTGTAGACGCTGAGGAACTCGGACGGGTGGGTCTTGCCACTATACTTTTTGCCCACGTCGGGTTTGAAGGTGCGGTGAGTGGGCCACTGGAACTGCCGCAGCTCACGGGTAAAAGCCGGACAGCCTACCTCGTAAGGCAGGCCTCAAGGGCTCCCCGGTGCCGGGTGGCTCATAGCAGGCCCTACTCACCGGCGCTCGATAGTGGTTCGAGCGTCTTCATGTTCTTGTTCCCGAAGAACTTGGCGCTGGTCACAGTGGGCCCACGGGTCGAACGATGCAATGGAGATCTCATCGCCCGTAACGTCGCGACGGGCTGGCGTCCGCGGTACCGAGCGAGGAGGAGGCGAGTTGTCACGCCCAATATGCGACCCTGTCCAAAAGGAACTCGAAGGTCCCACCAAGGATAGACCCGCATATTGAAACGCTTTTGCAAGGTGGATATCATTACATCAACATTACATAATAGATGGAGATACATACATAAGGCATACAATGCCACATGAATACAACATCACAATACATAAGAGCATCATCTGACTACGGATGAATCACAAACAGAAACTCAAACGACATCCACCCTGCTAGCCCAGGCTGCCGACCTGGAACCTATCCCCTGATCGAAGAAGCAGAAGAAGAACTCCACGCAAGCAAGCATCGCTCTCGCGTCATGATCATCGCATAACCTGTACCTGCAACTGTTGTTGTAGTAATTTGTGAGCCACGAGGACTCAGCAATCCCATTACCATGGGTATCAAGACTAGCAAAGCTTAAAGGGAAAGGAAGGGGTAAAGTGGTGAGGCTGTAGCAGCGACTAAGCAATATGGTGGCTAACATACGCAAATAAGAGCGAGAAGAGAGCAAACGGAATGGTCGTGAAGCTAATCAATGATCAAGAAGTGATCCTGAACTCCTACTTACGTCAAACATAACCCAGAAACCATGTTCACTTCCCGGACTCCACCAAAAAGAGACCATCACGGCTACACACGCGGTTGATGCGTTTTAATTCGGATCTGGTGTCAAGTTATCTACAACCGGACATTAACAAATTCCCATCTGCCTATAACCGCAGGCACGGCTTTCGAAAGATTATACCCTACAGGGGTGTCCCAACTTAGCCCATGACAAGCTCTCGCGATCAACGAAGGAATAGACCTTCTCCCAGGAAGACCCGATCAGACTCGGAATCCCGGTTTACAAGACATTTCGACAATGGTAAAACAAGACCAGCAAGACCGCCCGATGCGCCGACATCCTGATAGGAGCTGCACATATCTCGTTCTCAGGGCAACACCGGATGAACACTATGTACAACTAAAACCAGCCGTCGAGTTTCCCCGAGGTGGCGCTGCAAGTGGCTCTAGTTCGGACCAACACTTAGACAAGCACTGGCCCGGGGGGGCTATAATAAAGATGACCCTCGAGAGAGCGACTCCCAAGGGAAAAGTAGGTGGTGGTGAGGCAAATGGTAAAACCAAGGTTGGGCCTTGCTGGAGGAGTTTTATTCAAAGCGAACTGTCAAGGGAGTCCCATAAATCACCCGACCGCGTAAGGAACGCAAAATCCGGGAACATAACACCGGTATGACGGAAACTAGGGCGGCAAGAGTGGAACAAAACACCAGGCATAAGGCCGAGCCTTCCACCCTTTACCAAATATATAGATGCATTAATAATATAAGAGATATTGTGATATCCCAACCAAAATCCTGTCCACCATGGAGCAATCTTCAACTTCACCTGCAACTAGCAACGCTATAAGAGGGCTGAGCAAAGCGGTAACATAGCCAAACAACGGTTTGCATAGGAAAGGTGTCAAAGGTTAGAGGTTGACATGGCTATTTGGGATGGCTTGATAAACAGGTAATAGGTAGCGCAGCAAAGCGATAGAACGAAGCAACTAGCATAGCAATGATAGTAGTGAGATCCAGGGTAGCGGTCATCTTGCCTGAAATCCCGCTAGGAAGAAGAATGAGTCCATGAAGAAGACAAACGAAAGTAGTCAAATGGATCCTCACAACTCTGGAACGAAACCGAAGCTAATGAGAGAAGCAAACCGGAAAGAAGCAAACAACATGGTAAACAACCATCACATGAACATGGCATGATGCACAATCAGGTATGATGCATGACCAGTTTAAATAGGCATGGCATGGCAAAGTGCAACAAACGATACTACAAGTTAAGTGGAGCTCAATATGCAACGAGTTGCATATTGATGAAACACCACATTCAAGTATTTAGTTCACTCTCGTTTAGGTACACAACAATATTAAATGTTGTTAAACATGGCAAGAGGTGAAGCATATGAAAAACTACCTATATAGACAAGTTTAAATGAGGCCGGAACAACAAACAACATTTCCAAAAAATCCCCATGTGCAAATTATGAATTTGGTACTGTTCTTCCCTAAATCATATTTAATGTTTTTAAACATGCAATGTAATGCCACCATGTAAACTAGGCATTTTTCCACCCCATTTACATATAAAGTTTATTTAAAATGGAGCTACGGTTATTTAGTTATGAAATAAATCATTTTAACATGGCATCTTAGCAAATTTAAATAAACAGCAAGTTAAACATTTTAATATGGGATGAAAATGACATATTATTAATCTACACAAAATTCTAAGCATTTTACATATATAAAACATTTTAATCCGATGCACGGTTGTGGAGTTTATTATATGCATGATATTGAGGGGTTTTCTGTAAAACTGTAATTCACCGGATAATAGGAAATTCGTAGAACAGGGGAAAAAACCTAAATAGGCCGATACCGAACCACACGGGCCGACGCAGGAAACAAAAGTGCGCTGGGGCGCAGGATAGCGCGTGGGCGCTCACCAGAGGGCCACTGGGCCGGGCGAGCTGGGCCTTGAGGCGCTGCGGCTGGCGCGGGTGGGCCGGACGGGGCCCACGACAGGGGAGCTCGTCCCCGACCTTGCCCGAGGCCAAGGCGAAGCATGGCGGCTTCGGGACGAGGGGCTCCGGCGAAGCAGGCTGGAGGAGGCCATGGGGGTTGTGGTGCCGGCCGGATCCAGGCGGATCTGGACGCGGCGGACCCGTTCCCGGCGATGGCCAGGCCAGCCGGCGACGGGCGGAGCTCGAAGGGTGGCGGGGACCTGCGGGGGAAGGAGAGAGAGTGAGGCAGGGACAGAGAAGGGAAGGGAGGGGACGACAGGGCGGCGACCTGGCGACGAGGAGGCGGCGGCGCGGAGCGGCGGCTCCGGCGAGGGAGTAGGCAGCGGGCGGCGGGGCTGAGAGGCGGCGGCGGCGCTCTCGATCCCCTGATCGAGCAGGAGGAGCGGGGCGGCTTGGTCGGGCGCTTGCGGGCGCGGTCGGGCTGAGAGGCGGGCCTGGCGGGCTGTGTCTGGGCTTGGCGGGCCCTGCGGCGCTGAGGGGGAGTGCGGGGGACAGGTGGCGAGCGAGGAGTGGGCGAGGGAGGCTTCTGCGGCGGCGCCGGCCAGTTGGGTGGCGCCAAGTGGCGGCGGCGGGCTGGCAGCGCCAGATCCGAGAGAGGGAGGCGCTGATTTCGAGGAGGGAGGCGGCTGGGAGGTAGGGGAAGGCTAGGGATGCCCAAAATGGAGAGAGGGGGTCTTTATATAGCAAAAGAGGCTAGGGTTGGGGTTTTGGAGGGGTTTCGGACCCTCGGATCTCGATCTGGCGGTCCGGAGCGGAGGGGGTTTTAGGTGGGCTACAGGTGGGCTGAGAAGAGGGGTTGGGCTGAGAGAAGAGAAGAGAAAGAGAGGCCCGGCGGCAGTTTCGGAGACCAAAACGTCCGACGAAGGTACCGGCAACGGCACCGCTATATGTTTAACGGTTGGGCTATCAAATGGACTCCGAATGCGACGAAACTTGGCAGGCGGTCTGTCTACACTATAATAAGACCGCACGACAAGTTGCAACCCATTCCGAGAACATTTTTATGCCACTTATAAAATAATATTTCAGAGGTGCCGCGGGAGCGTGCGAGTGTGTCTGGACTCCGAACGGACAACAGAGAGAACCGGCGGAACCCGAACGGATGCAAGTTTTATGAAAACGATGCCGATGCAATGCACATGATGTTATGAGATGAGATGCATAACAAGAACAAAATGCAAAACAACAGACAAAACCCAACCACGGAGGAAATAATAAATCACATAGCCGGAAATGGCAAGAGTCGGAGTTAAGAATATGGAAAGTTGTATCCGGGGCGTTACAACACTCCACCACTACGAGAGGATCTCGTCCCGAGATCTAGGATGGCACCGGAGGGAAAAGGAAGAGGAAGATAAGAGGTAAACTAAGTTGCTTCTTCGGCAAACGAGTGAAACCACGAACCTTGAGAGGTTGAACGAATTGAAAGAAACAAAACAACAGAGATGACCTAGATTACAAACAGTCCGTTAGAAAAGAGGAACAAGGAACATTACGAGAACTTGAAGGTTGCAAAGACATGAATCAAGAGTTTAATGGACAACATAGAATTCGAAACCACTCCGGTTAAAACAAGATGAGAGAGGAAGAATTCGGGCAGCACTCCGGTTGAACATGGAAGGAATATAATTTGAACTTGACAAGATGAGAGGATACTTGGTGAGATCAACAACACACTACTTCCGGAACTATTGAAAGAATGGCACAAGGGGTAAGAAAAATTTCAGACAGCTCTCCGGTTGAGGAAGGAGGCAAAACTTGATAAGATGAAAGAACTTGAATGAGAACACAACACTCCGGTTAAATGGATAAGCATGAAAAGAACACGATCCTCATAATTGGAGATGATGAGTGAAAAGAGCAACATCACAATGCCTCCGTAACGAAAGAATAGAAGTTAGATCGTTGGGATAAAGGGACGGAGAAGAAAATGACAACTTGTGCCACAAATGAGCTTGGAAAGCACCCTTTCAAGATGGTTACAACGGGGTTGTTGGAAAACCAACAACGAAAAGATTAAGCTTGTAGTGGGCTTATGGAAAACTTCTCAAAATTGAGGCGAAATTCTGCCACTAACGGAAACAATAGATTGGATTGAGGTCAACATGGAGATGACAACTCCTTTCGCCGAGAGGATAGGAGAAAAACTTGGATCATTGATAAGCACCACAATAGCAACATTCCTTAGGGAAGGCTTTAGGTGAAATATGACACAAGATAACTCCAACAAAGAGATTGATGGATTTAAAATACCTCATTCTTGACAACAATATGAATCATGAAACATGAAGGAAATTGTCAAGAGTGACATAACACCACCTCAAAAGATAAGGTAGAAAGAATTGCACTTCAAAATGCAAGATGAAGAATACTTGAACTCCTCAAAATAAAACATGTGTTGAGCACCATGTTTATTTTAGAGTATAGCTTGGCGGATCATAACATCGAGAGAAATCTTGAAGAACAATTGAAGAATGAAGAGAATCCTTGATGAACCACCATGTAGAGCCTCCATAGAGAACTTCGTAATAAAAGGATGATAGAAAGAAAGAGAAGTTGAAAACACACGGTGAAGCCTTGCAATGATTTAGATGGAGCTTCGCGACGAGATAACCGAGAGAACTTGGAACTCCGGAAAGAAAAGATGAACACTAGAACCGAGAATTACTTCATCATGAACAATCTCTAGAAGAAAAGAATTGAATCACCTCGAGGAAATAAAAATAAGATTTATTGTATGCTTATCCTTCATCAAATTAAATTGATGATAAGCAATGGATTTGGCATACTACTTATTCCCATTGAAAAAGGATTAAGGGGGGTATAGCACAAAACTTGAGAAGGTATTGGTGGAACCACCGGTGGAATTTGGAAACAACGAATGAATTGATATGATAACGAAGGAAGTGAAATCTTGAACGAACCACCGTAAAAATTGGAAAAGGGAGTAGCAAGGGCACAATTCACCAGGAAGAATTAGAAAACAAATGTAGATACTTGAGGGGATTTAGATACATGAGAAAGAAGAGAACATGAACTGATTAGAGGATATTTGAACGATGCACCGGTATGATTTGGAGAACGAGAGCTACACGCTGAGAATGAATAATTCTAAGACGATGGGCTACGGAGAATCAATCTGAAAAGACTCTTGAATTGCTCCGGATGGATGAAAAAAATTCTCACGATCGAAAACAATTATGAGAGGATGGCATCAAGCTAGAACCATGAATCTTGAAGAGAATGGAGCAAGATTTAAGAGAAACTCTTCTTCGGTCTTCAAATGTTGAGAATGATGATGAGAACCACCATGAATTGTTGAGATACTCCGGGAGAATGAAAAGCGAAGGGGGTTGAGCCAACGATGAAAAGAATTTGAAAGATCTTGGAGAAAGACATATGAGTGATGATAATTCATTCTTACGTCAAACTTCGAAAGACTTTGGGAATGGCTCCGGGAAAATTAGAAGAGTCAGGTAAGATCCTGGGAAAAGACCTGTGGGTTAGGGCCCACTGAAAAGGAACACCGTTGAAATAATTTTAAAGAGAGGTTGCACCGGTTGAATTAAATGGCTTGAATGAGATAACAACCTCGAAATATCTTGAACGGATTGAGAACGGAAACATAAGTCTTGTGAGATATCTTCAGCACTCCGGATAAGAATAGAGAGAGGTGAGTGATTGAGAGGTGCACCGGCATGAGAAAGCATTTGACACGAGGAAAGGAATATGATCAACACTGAAAGCTTGAATTGGATCCACCGGAGAAGAATAAAGAACGAAGGATGATGAACTTGAAGCTCGTGAGCATCTTCACGAGGGATCACCGGAACATTGATTGAAAAGAGTGAAGTGACTTCACATGAATAAATGGATACTTGATTAAAAAAATGAGTCCTTGAAGAAAAGGGTGGGAGGGTGGGAAAAAACAAAGACAACTTAGGATGAACGAAACAAACACCGTTGAGAAAACTTAGAATTGATCTTGCGGATGGGGAGAATGATGGGATCATCTCGAAGAGAAGCGCACCGGTTGGAAAAGAATTAACATGACAACCTCAATGATCAAAAGGATTAGTATTCACATAGCAATATGAGAACACCGTTTATGAAAGGTATGGATTCAACATTTGACTTCGAAGCAACTCGAATACCACAACTCAAAACAAAACAAAGGATTTGGCTTGTAGAATAAGCCGGAAACAAATACATATGATAGATCACATATCGTATCATGTCTCTGTTGGAAAGATATCCTACGAGCTACTTGAATTCCCACCTATAAACTCCCGAAACTTTCTGGTTATGCAATCTGGTGTTGGGGATACAGGGGAAGCAATATATCTCACCCAAACTAACAATTCCTACATCCAGCTGTATCCATCCGTCAACACATAACCAAGAAAAACTCTGGAAATCGTGTACCTCAACCTTCGAAAAGCATCCATTATACGAGCTATGGCAATACTCCCGAACTCCCCAGTACTGGGTGACGTCGAGGTTATCTCACCAACAACTACATAAAAGAGATTTTCGATGTCGGCAAAACTCGGGTATTCCAGAACTGCAATGATAAAATTGTGACGACAACACCTCAGAGCTCAACTCCCCGGGTCAAAGCCACAAAAATAGACAGGAGGCACCAAGAACAATGTTCTCGTCACAAAACCATCGAAACGATTCCAAGATACCCGCGTGATCCTAAAAAAATTAGTGAAATTTGAGGAGAGGAAAGTCAAAACATCTACGTCAGGAGATCTCACCAGAGCGACGAAGGGGCTGAGGAGTAAAAAGAATCCTACTCTCCGATATATATAATCCTAAGACTCAAAATAGTTTTCTTCTAGACTCAACAACGGCCAACAATCAAGGGGGCTCCTATGGTCGGTCGAGGCTCTGATTACCAACTTGTCACGCCCAATATGCGACCCTATCCAAAAGGAACTCGAAGGTCCCACTAAGGATAGACCCGCATATTGAAACGCTTTTGCAAGGTGGATATCATTACATCAACATTACATAATAGATGGGGATACATACATAAGGCATACAATGCCACATGAATACAACATCACAATACATAAGAGCATCATCCGACTACGGATGAATCACAAACATAAACTCAAACGACATCCACCCTGCTAGCCCAGGCTGCCGACCTGGAACCTATCCCCTGATCGAAGAAGTAGAAGAAGAACTCAACGCAAGCAAGCATCGCTCTCGCGTCATGATCATCGCATAACCTGTACCTGCAACTGTTGTTGTAGTAATCTGTGAGCCACGAGGACTTAGCAATCCCATTACCATGGGTATAAAGACTAGCAAAGCTTAAAGGGAAAGGAAGGGGTAAAGTGGTGAGGCTGCAGTAGCGACTAAGCATAATATGGTGGCTAACATACGCAAATAAGAGCGAGAAGAGAGCAAACGGAACGGTCGTGAAGCTAATCAATGATCAAGAAGTGATCCTGAACTCCTACTTACGTCAAACATAACCCATAAACCGTGTTCACTTCCCGGACTCCACCGAAAAGAGACCATCACGACTACACACGCGGTTGATGCGTTTTAATTCGGATCTGGTGTCAAGTTATCTACGACCGGACATTAACAAATTCCCATCTTCCTATAACCGCAGGCACGGCTTCCGAAAGATTATACCCTGCAGGGGTGTCCCAACTTAGCCCATGACAATCTCTCGCGATCAACGAAGGAATAGACCTTCTCCCAGGAAGACCCAATCAGACTCGGAATCCCGGTTTACAAGACATTTCGACAATGGTAAAACAAGACCAGCAAGACCGCCCGATGCGCCGACATCCTGATAGGAGTTGCACATATCTCGTTCTCAGGGCAACACCGGATGAACACCACGTACAACTAAAACCAGCCCTCGAGTTTCCCCGAGGTGGCGCTGCAAGTGGCTCTGGTTCGGACCAACACTTAGACAAGCACTGGCCCGGGGGGGCTATAATAAAGATGACCCTCGAGAGAGCGACTCCCAAGGGAAAAGTAGGTGGTGGTGAGGCAAATGGTAAAACCAAGGTTGGGCCTTTCTGGAGGAGTTTTATTCAAAGCGAACTGTCAAGGGGGTCCCATAAATCACCCGACCGCGTAAGGAACGCAAAATCCGGGAACATAACACCGGTATGACGGAAACTAGGGCGGCAAAGAGTGGAACAAAACAGCAGGCATAAGGCCGAGCCTTCCACCCTTTACCAAATATATAGATGCATTAATAATATAAGAGACATTGTGATATCCCAACCAAAATCCTGTCCACCATGGAGCAATCTTCAACTTCACCTGCAACTAGCAACGCTATAAGAGGGCTGAGCAAAGCGGTAACATAGCCAAACAACGGTTTGCATAGGAAAGGTGTCAAAGGTTAGAGGTTGACATGGCAATTTGGGATGGCTTGATAAACAGGTAATAGGTAGCGCAGCAAAGCGATAGAACGAAGAAACTAGCATAGCAATGATAGTAGTGAGATCCAGGGTAGTGGTCATCTTGCCTGAAATCCCGCTAGGAAGAAGAACGAGTCCATGAAGAAGACAAACGGAAGTAGTCGAACGGATCCTCACAACTCCGGAACGAAACTGAAGCTAACGAGAGAAGCAAACCGGAAAGAAGCAAACAACATGGTAAACAACCATCACATGAACATGGCATGATGCACAATCAAGTATGATGCATGACCGGTTTAAATAGGCATGGCATGGCAAAGTGCAACAAACGATACTACAAGTTAAGTGGAGCTCAATATGCAACGAGTTGCATATTGACGAAACACCACATTCAAGTATTTAGTTCACTCTCGTTTAGGTACACAACAATATTAAATGTTGTTAAACATGGCAAGAGGTGAAGCATATGAAAAACTACCTATATAGACAAGTTTAAATGAGGCCGGAACAACAAACAACATTTCCGGAAAATCCCCATGTGCAAATTATGAATTTGGTACTGTTCTGCCCTAAATCATATTTAATGTTTTTAAACATGCAAAGTAATGCCACCATGTTAAACTAGGCATTTTTCCACCCCATTTACATATAAATTTTATTTAAAATGGAGCTACGGTTATTTAGTTATGAAATAAATCATTTTAACATGGCATCTTAGCAAATTTAAATAAACAACAAGTTAAACATTTTAATATGGGATGAAAATGACATATTATTAATCTACACAAAATTCTAAGCACTTTACATATATAAAACATTTTAATCCGATGCACGGTTGTGGAGTTTATTATATGCATGATATTTAGGGGTTTTCTGTAAAACTGTAATTCACCGGATAATAGGAAATTCGTAGAACAGGGAAAAAAACCTAAACAGGCCGAAACCGAACCACACGGGCCGACGCAGGAAACAAAAGTGTGCTGGGGCGCAGGATAGCGCGTGGGCGCTCACCAGAGGGCCACTGGGCCGGGCGAGCTGGGCCTTGAGGCGCTGCGGCTGGCGCGGGTGGGTCGGACGGGGCCCACGACAGGGGAGCTCGTCCCCGACCTTGCCCGAGGCCGAGGCGAAGCATGGCGGCGGCGGGACGAGGGGCTCCGGCGAAGCAGGCTGGAGGAGGCCATGGGGGTTGTGGTGCCGGCCGGATCCAGGCGGATCTGGACGCGGCAGACCCGTTCCCGGCGATGGCGAGGCCAGCCGGCGACGGGCGGAGCTCGAAGGGCGGCGGGGACCTGCGGGGGAAGGAGAGAGAGTGAGGCAGGGAGAGAGAAGGGAAGGGAGGGAACGACGGGGCGGCGACCTGGCGACGAGGAGGCGGCGGCGTGGAGCGGCGGCTCCGGCGAGGGAGTAGGCAGCGGGTGGCGGGGTTGAGAGGAGGCGGCGGCGCTCTCGATCCCCTGATCGAGCGGGAGGAGCGGGGCGGCTTGGTCGGGCGCGGTCGGGCTGAGAGGCGGGCCTGGCGGGCTGCGTCCGGGCTTGGCGGGCCCTACGGCGCTGCGGGAGAGTGCGGGGGACAGGTGGCGAGCGAGGAGTGGGCGAGGGAGGCTTCTGCGGCGACGTCGGCCAGTTGGGTGGCGCCAAGTGGCGGCGGCGGGCTGGTAGCGCCAGATCCGAGGGAGGGAGGCACTGATTTCGAGGAGGGAGGCGGCTGGGAGGTAGGAGAAGGCTAGGGATGCCCAAAATGGAGAGAGGGGGTCTTTATATAGCAAAAGAGGCTAGGGTTGGGGGTTTGGAGGGGTTTCGGACCCTCGGATCTCGATCTGGCGGTCCGGAGCGGAGGGGGTTTTAGGTGGGCTGCAGGTGGGCTGAGAAGAGGGGTTGGGCTGAGAGAAGAGAAGAGAAAGAGAGGCCCGGCGGCAGTTTCGGAGACCAAAACGTCCGACGAAGGTACCGGCAATGGTACCGCTATATGTTTAACGGTTGGGCTATCAAATGGACTCCGAATGCGACAAAACTTGGCAGGCGGTCTGTCTACACTATAATAAGACCGCACGACAAGTTGCAACCCATTCCGAGAACATTTTTATGCCACTTATAAAATAATATTTCAGAGGTGCCGCAGGCGCGTGCGAGTGTGTCTGGACTCCGAACGGACAACAGAGAGAACCAGCGGAACCCGAACGGATGCAAGTTTTATGAAAACGATGCCGATGCAATGCGCATGATGTTATGAGATGAGATGCATAACAAGAACAAAATGCAAAACAACAGACAAAACCCAACCACGGAGGAAATAATAAATCACATAGCCGGAAATGGCAAGAGTCGGAGTTACGAATATGGAAAGTTGTATCCGGGGCGTTACACGGGTGCACCATGGTCGAGGCGCCGCCGGCTCTCCTACCACTGGTGCGTGGGAATCCGTCGGAGCATCGACCCGGGGGCTCCACCGGACTCGGTTCATCTTTGTTGGCCACCGCAACAAGGCTTCAGATAGTGGCTCTCCATTCGTCGAGTTTCCCTGTAGTGGGAGGGAAATCGAGGAGCAACTGCATGCGCGCCAGGGCTTCTGCTGGCGTTGGTGGCAGCGAAACCTGCACGGATCGCGACACGTTTCAACTTTTGACCATGTCAGAAGGAGATCTATCACGACCCCGCGGTCGCATGCCATCTTCACCAGCGCCTCGGCGAGCAGGCATGTCTTCTAAATCCCGGGAGTGGCACTCGGGGCTCTTTCCGCGGCAACGTCCGGGGTCCTCGGCGTGATTACGCCGTTCATCGCGCGCCGCTTGAGAGGAGCGCACCGTCGACGCCGGCGTGGGAGTCTTGGAAGCCCTCGCGTCGCCTTCGGGTGGGGTGGCAGCGATCTTGGAAGGGTCCGCGCCACCCGCGGAGGGCCTGGCTCCGTCTTTGGATTTAGCGGTGTGCGGCCCATTACCAGGCGCACGAACATCGCCGCCTCCCAAACTTTGGCTGCTGGGACGGTGTTGGTGTTCGCGAACGGCGCCCCGGGTCCTTTCTGCGACCGGTCCGCTGCTCGCCCGCGTCGGGACGGGATGTCCGGCTTCTGACGGGCCAACCGCCACCGGCATCTTCTTCTTGGGCGCCATGACGATGAAGAAGCGTCGAACTAACTGCTAGAGCCAATTCTCACAACTGACCCCCTACCTGGCGTGCCAAAGATGTCGGTGTGAGGACGACACCTATGGGATCACAAGAATCCCTACTACGGTGCGGGGCGCGGGGTCATGAGAAGAGCGGATCAAACAGATAGCACACAGGTTCTTTATCCAGGTTCGGGCCGCGAGGATGCGTAAAACCCTACTCCTGCTTTGGTGGTTTGTTTATCTGTGTTCTTGAACTAGCAATGGGGCGTGAGGAGCTCCGAAAAGCCGAATCCTCCTCCTGGTCGCCTCGGGCCTCCTTTTATAAGGAAAGGGGTTGCCACAGTGGCACACAGGAGGTGGAAAGGGTACAGTGATGCGAGTTTATCCCTCACATTACATGACAAGGTGCATTTAATGCATCTTGCTTAGGTGTCCTTGCTTTATCGGGGACGGGGGAGAGCCCGGTCTCGTCCATTGTCGCTCCCTTTCGTGTCGACAAGCGCCCTGGCCAGCGGTGCCCGTGGTGCCATGTAGGCAGGCAGGTAGCTGAGGTGGCGCAGCGGAGGGTCTCCACGAAGATCCGCTTGCCGCCACGCAGGTGCCTGCCCAACTGGTTGGGTCGGCATCTGCATGCGAACGGTGGTGGAGGTTTGGATTGACGTGGGCCTGATGCTGGCCCTACGGGTGTCCTTGGCAAGGGCCTCGCCGTAGCCCAGGCAAGGGTCTTGCCGGGGCCCCGGCAAGGGTCTTGCCGTGGCGCCTGCTGTCATCCCCGGCAAGGCTCTTGCCAGGGGCCTTGTGGTCCTCCTTGGCTGGGATCCCGCCAAGGGTCGTCATCTTCTATAGTGTGTATCTGATCTTGAATGTCTTCACAAAGATCTGCATGCCACCACGGGGATGTCTCCCGAATCCTTGCCCCATGGGGGCAGTGGACTCAAGGGTGATTCGCTCCGTAGGTGTGGGGCGATCTTGTTGGAAATATGCCCTAGAGGCAATAATAAAAGCATTATTATTATATTTCTTTGTTCATGATAATTGTCTTTATTCGTGCTATAATTGTGTTATCTGGAAATCGTAATACATGTGTGAATAACAGACACCAACATGTCCCTAGTAAGCCTCTAGTTGACTAGCTCGTTGATCAATAGATAGTCATGGTTTCCTGGCTATGGACATTAGATGTCATTGATAACGGGATCGCATCATTAGGATAATGATGTGATGGACAAGACCCAATCCTAAACATAGCATAAGATCGTATAGTTCGTTTGCTAGAGTTTTTGCAATGTCAAAGTATCTCTTCCTTCGACCATGAGATCGTATAACTCCTGGATACCGTAGGAGTGCTTTGGGTGTATCAAACGTCACAACGTAACTGGGTGACTATAAAGGTGCACTACAGGTATCTCCGAAAGTATCTATTGTTTTATATGGATCGAGACTGGGATTTGTCACTCCGTATGACGGAGAGATATCACTGGGCCCACTCAAGTAATGCATCATCATAATGAGCTCAAAGTGACCAAGTGTTTGGTCACGGGATCATGCATTACGGTACGAGTAAAGTGACTTTCCGGTAACAAGATTGAACGAGGTATTGGGATACCGACGATCGAATCTCGGGCAAGTAACATATCGATTGACAAAGGGAATTGCATACGGGGTTGATTAAATCCTCGACATCGTGGTTCATCCGAAGAGATCATCGTGGAGCATGTGGGAGCCAACATGGGTATCCAGATCCCTCTGTTGGTTATTGACCGGAGAGCGATCTCGGTCATGTCTACATGTCTCCCGAACCCGTAGGGTCTACACACTTAAGGTTCAGTTACGCTAGGGTTGTAGGGATATGTATATGCAGTAACCCGAATGTTGTTCGGAGTCCCGGATGAGATCCCGGACGTCACGAGGAGTTCCGGAATGGTCCGGAGGTAAAGATTTATATATGGAAAGTCCTGTTTCGGGCATCGGGACAAGTTTCGGGGTTATCGGTATTGTACCGGGACCACCGGAGGGGTCCCGGGGGCCCACCGGGTGGGGCCACCCATCCCCGGGGGCCACATGGGCTGTAGGGGGTGCGCCTTGGCCTGCTTGGGCCAAGGGCACCAGCCCCACATAGGCCCATGCGCCTAGGGTTCAAGGGGGCAAGAGTCCTAGGAGGGTAAGGCACCTCCTAGGTGCCTTTGGGGGGAGGGAAACCCCCCTTGGCCGCCGCACCCCCTAGGAGATTGGATCTCCTAGGGCCGGCCACCCCCCCTTGGCACCCCTATATATAGTGGGGGAGAGGAGGGACTTCATACCTTGAGTCCTTGGCCTTTGGTTGCCTCCTTCTTCCTCCCCAACACCTCCTCCATCTCCTTATTGCTTAGCGAAGCTCTGCCGGAGTACTGCAGCTCCATCAACACCACGCCGTCGTGCTGCTGGTGGTGCCATCTCCCTCAACCTCTCCTCCTTCCCTTGCTGGATCAAGAAGGAGGAGACGTGGCTGTTCCGTACGTGTGTTGAACGCGGAGGTGCCGTCCGTTCGGTGCTAGGATCTCCGGTGATTCGAATCACGTCGTGTTCGACTACATCATCCCCGTTCTTTGAACGCTTCCGCTCGCGATCTACAAGGTACGTAGATGCATCCAATGACTCGTTGCTAGATGAACTCCTAGATGATCTTGGTGAAACGAGTAGAATTTTTTTTTGTTTTCTGCAACGTTACCCTACAGTGGCATCATGAGCTAGGTCTATGCGTAGTTCTTCTTGCACGAGTAGAACACAATTGGTTGTGGGCGTAGATTTGTCAACTTTCTTGCCGCTACTAGTCTTATCTTGCTTCAGCGGTATTGTGGGATGAAGCGGCCCGGACCAACCTTACACGTACGCATACGTGAGACCGGTTCCACCGACTAACATGCACAAGTTGCATAAGGTGGCTGGCGGGTGTCTGTCTCTCCTACTTTAGTTGAAGCGGATTCGATGAAAAGGGTCCTTATGAAGGGTAAATAGAAGTTGACAAATCACGTTGTGGTTTCACGTAGGTAAGAAAACGTTCTTGCTAGAACCCTACTTCAGCCACGTAAAACTTGCAAACAACAATTAGAGGACGTCTAACTTGTTTTTGCAGCAAGTGCTTTGTGATATGATATGGCCAAAGTTGTGATCAATGATGAATGATCTATATGTCATGTATGAGATGTTCATGCTATTGTAATAGGAATCACGACTTGCATGTCGATGAGTATGACAACCGGCAGGAGCCATAGGAGTTGTCTTTATTTTTTGTATGACCTGCGAGTCATTAAAGAACGCCATGTAAACTACTTTACTTTATTACTAAACGCGTTAGTCATAGAAGTAGAAGTAGTCGTTGGCGTGACAACTTCATGAAGACACGATGATGGAGATCATGATGATGGAGATCATGGTGTCGTGCCGGTGACAAGATGATCATGGAGCCCCGAAGATGAAGATCAAAGGAGCTATATGATATTGGCCATATCATGTCACTACTTTATATAATTGCATGCGATGTTTATTATGTTTTATGCATCTTGTTTACTTAGAACGACGGTAGTAAATAAGATGATCCCTTACAAAAATTTCAAGAAGTGTTCTCCCCTAACTGTGCACCGTTGCTACAGTTCGTCGTTTCGAAGCACCACGTGATGATCGGGTGTGATAGATTCTTACGTTCACATACAACGGGTGTAAGACAGTTTTACACAGCGAAAACACTTAGGGTTAACTTGACGAGCCTAGCATGTACAGACATGGCCTCGGAACACGGAGACCGAAAGGTCGAACACGAGTCGTATGGAAGATACGATCTACATGAGAATGTTCACCGACGATGACTAGTCCGTCTCACGTGATGATCGGACACGGCCTAGTCGACTCGGATCGTGTAACACTTAGATGACCAAAGGGATGTCAAATCTGAGTGGGAGTTCATTATAATTTGATTAGATGAACTTAATTATCATGAACTTAGTCTAAATTTTTACAATATGTCTTGTAGATCAAATGGCCAACGTAGTCCTCAACTTCAACGCGTTCCTAGAGAAAACCAAGCTGAAAGACGATGGCAGAAACTATACGGACTGGGTCCGGAACCTGAGGATCATCCTCATAGCTGCCAAGAAAGATTATGTCCTACAAGCACCGCTAGGTGATGCACCTGTTCTCCCTGCGGAACAAGACGTTATGAACGCTTGGCAGGCACGTTCCGATGACTACTCCCTCGTTCAGTGCGGCATGCTTTACAGCCTAGAGCCGGGGCTCCAAAAGCGTTTTGAGAGACATGGAGCATATGAGATGTTCGAAGAGCTGAAAATGGTTTTCCAAGCTCATGCCCGGGTCGAGAGATATGAAGTCTCTGACAAATTCTTCAGCTGTAAGATGGAGGAAAATAGTTCTGTCAGTGAGCACATACTCACTATGTCTGGGTTACATAACCGCTTGACTCAGCTGGGAGTTAATCTCCCGGATGATGCGGTCATTGACAGAATCCTCCAGTCGCTTCCACCGAGCTACAAGAGCTTTGTGATGAACTTCAATATGCAGGGGATGGAAAAGACCATTCCTGAAGTATTTGCTATGCTGAAATCAGCAGAGGTAGAAGTCAGAAAGGAACATCAAGTGTTGATGATCAATAAAACCACTAAGTTCAAGAAGGGCAAGGGTAAAAGGAACTTCAAGAAGGACGGCAAGGTAGTTGCCGCACCCAGCAAACAAGCTGCCGGGAAGAAGCCAAAGAATGGACCCAAGCCCGAGACTGAGTGTTTTTATTGCAAGGAAAGTGGTCACTGGAAGCGGAACTGCCCCAAATACTTAGCGGACAAGAAGGCCGGCAAAACCAAAGGTATATTTGATATACATGTAATTGATGTGTACCTTACCAGTAATCGTAGTAACTCCTGGGTATTTGATACCGGTGCCGTTGCTCATATTTGTAACACACAACAGGAGCTGCGGAATAAACGGAGACTGGCGAAGGACGAGGTGACGATGCGCGTCGGGAATGGTTCCAAGGTCGATGTGATCGCCGTCGGCACGCTACCTCTACATTTACCTACGGGATTAGTTTTGAACCTCAATAATTGTTATTTTGTGCCAAGTTTGAGCATGAACATTGTATCAGGATCTAGTTTAATTCGAGATGGCTACTCATTTAAATCCGAGAATAATGGTTGTTCTATTTATATGAGAGATATGTTTTATGGTCATGCTCTGATGGTGAATGGTTTATTCTTTATGAATCTCGAGTGTAATGCTACACATATTCATAGTGTAAGTACCAAAAGATGTAAGATTGATAGTGATAGTCCCACATACTTGTGGCACTGCCGCCTCGGTCACATAGGTGTCAAACGCATGAAGAAGCTCCATGCTGATGGACTTTTAGAGTCTCTTGATTACGAATCATTTGACACGTGCGAACCATGCCTCATGGGTAAAATGACCAAGACTCCATTCTCAGGAACAATGGAGAGAGCAACCAACTTATTGGAAATCATACATACTGATGTGTGCGGTCCAATGAGTGTTGAGGCTCGCGGTGGCTATCGTTATGTTCTCACCCTCATTGATGACTTGAGTAGATATGGGTATGTCTATTTAATGAAACACAAGTCTGAGACCTTTGAAAAGTTCAAGGAATTTCAGAGTGAAGTTGAGAATCAACGTGACAGGAAAATCAAGTTTCTACGATCAGATCGTGGAGGAGAATACTTGAGTCACGAGTTTGGTACACACTTAAGAAAATGTGGAATAGTTTCACAACTCACGCCGCCTGGAACACCTCAGCGTAATGGTGTGTCCGAACGTCGTAATCGCACTCTATTAGATATGGTGCGATCTATGATGTTTCTTGCCGATTTACCACTATCTTTTTGGGGCTATGCTTTAGAGACTGCCGCATTCACTTTAAATAGGGCCCCGTCGAAATCCGTTGAGACGACACCGTATGAATTATGGTTTGGGAAGAAACCTAAGCTGTCATTTCTAAAAGTTTGGGGATGCGATGCTTATGTCAGGAAACTTCAACCTGAAAAGCTCGAACCCAAATCGAAAAAATGCGTCTTCATAGGATACCCTAAAGAAACTGTTGGGTATATCTTCTACCTCAGATCCGAAGGCAAGATCTTTGTTGCCAAGAATGGGTCCTTTCTGGAGAAAGAGTTTCTCTCGAAAGAAGTAAGTGGGAGGAAATTAGAGCTTGATGAAGTATTACCTCTTGAACCAGAAAATGGCGCAACTCAAGAAAATGTTCCTGAGGTGCCTGCACCGACTAGAGAGGAAGTTAATGATAATGATCAAAATACTTCAGATCAAGCTCCTACTGAAATTCGAAGGTCCACGAGGACACGTTCCGCACCAGAGTGGTACGGCAACCCTGTCTTGGAAATCATGTTGTTAGACAACGGTGAACCTTCGAACTATGAAGAAGCGATGGCGGGTCCGGATTCCGACAAATGGCTAGAAGCCATGAAATCCGAGATAGGATCCATGTATGAAAACGAAGTATGGACTTTGACTGACTTGCCCGTAGAACGGCGAGCCATAGAAAATAAATGGATCTTTAAGAAGAAGACAGACGCGGATGGTAATGTGACCATCTATAAAGATCGGCTTGTCGCTAAGGGTTATCGACAAGTTCAAGGGGTTGACTACGATGAGACTTTCTCACCGGTAGCGAAGCTGAAGTCCGTCCGAATCATGTTAGCAATTGCCGCATTTTATGATTATGAAATTTGGCAAATGGACGTCAAAACGGCATTCCTTAATGGTTTCCTTAAGGAAGAATTGTATATGATACAGCCGGAAGGTTTTGTCGATCCTAAAAATGCTGACAAGGTGTGCAAGCTCCAACGCTCGATTTATGGGCTGGTGCAAGCATCTCGGAGTTGGAACATTCGTTTTGATGAGATGATCAAAGCGTTTGGGTTTACACAGACTTATGGAGAAGCCTGTGTTTACAAGAAAGTGAGTGGGAGCTCTATAGCATTTCTCATACTATATGTAGATGACATACTTTTGATGGGAAATGATATAGAACTTTTGGACAGCATTAAGGCCTACTTGAATAAGAGTTTTTCAATGAAGGACCTTGGAGAAGCTGCTTATATATTAGGCATCAAGATCTATAGGGATAGATCAAGACGCCTCATAGGTCTTTCACAAAGCACATATCTTGATAAGATTTTGAAGAAGTTCAAAATGGATCAGTCCAAGAAAGGGTTCTTGCCTATTTTGCAAGGTGTGAAATTGAGCTCAGCTCAATGTCCGACCACGGCAGCAGAGATAGAAGAGATGAGTGTCATCCCCTATGCCTCAGCCATAGGTTCTATTATGTATGCCATGCTGTGTACTAGACCTGATGTAAACCTTGCCGTAAGTTTGGTAGGAAGGTACCAAAGTAATCCCGGCAAGGAACACTGGACAGCGGTCAAGAATATCCTGAAGTACCTGAAAAGGACTAAGGAAATGTTTCTCGTTTATGGAGGTGACGAAGAGCTCGTCGTAAAAGGTTACGTCGACGCTAGCTTCGACACAGATCTGGATGACTCTAAGTCACAAACCGGATACGTGTATATTTTGAATGGTGGGGCAGTAAGCTGGTGCAGTTGCAAGCAGAGCGTCGTGGCGGGATCTACATGTGAAGCGGAGTACATGGCAGCCTCGGAGGCAGCACATGAAGCAATATGGGTGAAGGAGTTCATCACCGACCTAGGAGTCATACCCAATGCGTCGGGGCCGATCAAGCTCTTCTGTGACAACACTGGAGCTATTGCACTTGCCAAGGAGCCCAGGTTTCACAAGAAGACAATGCACATCAAGCGTCGCTTCAACTCCATCCGTGAAAATGTTCAAGATGGAGACATAGAGATTTGTAAAGTACATACGGACCTGAATGTAGCAGATCCATTGACTAAACCTCTCCCAAGAGCAAAACATGATCAACACCAGAATTCCATGGGTGTTCGATTCATCACAATGTAACTAGATTATTGACTCTAGTGCAAGTGGGAGACTGTTGGAAATATGCCCTAGAGGCAATAATAAAAGCATTATTATTATATTTCTTTGTTCATGATAATTGTCTTTATTCGTGCTATAATTGTGTTATCTGGAAATCGTAATACATGTGTGAATAACAGACACCAACATGTCCCTAGTAAGCCTCTAGTTGACTAGCTCGTTGATCAATAGATAGTCATGGTTTCCTGGCTATGGACATTAGATGTCATTGATAACGGGATCGCATCATTAGGATAATGATGTGATGGACAAGACCCAATCCTAAACATAGCATAAGATCGTATAGTTCGTTTGCTAGAGTTTTTGCAATGTCAAAGTATCTCTTCCTTCGACCATGAGATCGTATAACTCCTGGATACCGTAGGAGTGCTTTGGGTGTATCAAACGTCACAACGTAACTGGGTGACTATAAAGGTGCACTACAGGTATCTCCGAAAGTATCTATTGTTTTATATGGATCGAGACTGGGATTTGTCACTCCGTATGACGGAGAGATATCACTGGGCCCACTCAAGTAATGCATCATCATAATGAGCTCAAAGTGACCAAGTGTTTGGTCACGGGATCATGCATTACGGTACGAGTAAAGTGACTTGCCAGTAACAAGATTGAACGAGGTATTGGGATACCGACGATCGAATCTCGGGCAAGTAACATATCGATTGACAAAGGGAATTGCATACGGGGTTGATTAAATCCTCGACATCGTGGTTCATCCGATGAGATCATCGTGGAGCATGTGGGAGCCAACATGGGTATCCAGATCCCGCTGTTGGTTATTGACCGGAGAGCGATCTCGGTCATGTCTACATGTCTCCCGAACCCGTAGGGTCTACACACTTAAGGTTCAGTTACGCTAGGGTTGTAGGGATATGTATATGCAGTAACCCGAATGTTGTTCGGAGTCCCGGATGAGATCCCGGACGTCACGAGGAGTTCCGGAATGGTCCGGAGGTAAAGATTTATATATGGAAAGTCCTGTTTCGGGCATCGGGACAAGTTTCGGGGTTATCGGTATTGTACCAGGACCACCGGAGGGGTCCCGGGGGCCCACCGGGTGGGGCCACCCATCCCCGGGGGCCACATGGGCTGTAGGGGGTGCGCCTTGGCCTGCTTGGGCCAAGGGCACCAGCCCCACATAGGCCCATGCGCCTAGGGTTCAAGGGGGCAAGAGTCCTAGGAGGGTAAGGCACCTCCTAGGTGCCTTTGGGGGGAGGGAAACCCCCCTTGGCCGCCGCACCCCCTAGGAGATTGGATCTCCTAGGGCCGGCCACCCCCCCTTGGCACCCCTATATATAGTGGGGGAGAGGAGGGACTTCATACCTTGAGTCCTTGGCCTTTGGTTGCCTCCTTCTTCCTCCCCAACACCTCCTCCATCTCCTTATTGCTTAGCGAAGCTCTGCCGGAGTACTGCAGCTCCATCAACACCACGCCGTCGTGCTGCTGCTGGTGCCATCTCCCTCAACCTCTCCTCCTTCCCTTGCTGGATCAAGAAGGAGGAGACGTGGCTGTTCCGTACGTGTGTTGAACGCGGAGGTGCCGTCCATTCGGTGCTAGGATCTCCGGTGATTCGAATCACGTCGTGTTCGACTACATCATCCCCGTTCTTTGAACGCTTCCGCTCGCGATCTACAAGGTACGTAGATGCATCCAATGACTCGTTGCTAGATGAACTCCTAGATGATCTTGGTGAAACGAGTAGAAATTTTTTTTGTTTTCTGCAACGTTACCCTACAGATCTGCCACGGCAAGGGTCTTACCGGGTTTGCTAAAACCGCCCCCCAGCAAGGATCTTGCCGGGGGAGTCCGCTTCGTCCCCTTTGCTCTTTGTGGTCTTGGTCTTAGCGTCGTTCTGCTCCTTTCGAGCTTCGGCCTTACCTTGGCTCACCTCCCTTGCCTTGCTCAGTGTAGTGGTGTCTGTGGCTCAGACTGCCCGTGCACAGTTATAGGGGTACAAAAAGTGTACCCCTCTTTTTGTACACCGGAAGTCCTACACTGGTAGAAAACATGGCATTTGTCCCGGTTGGTGAGGGCCTTTTGTCCCGGTTCTTGAACCGGGACTAAAGGGTCGTTACTAATGCCTCCACCCTTTAGTCCCGGTTCTAACACGGACCGGGACAGATGGGCCTCCACGTGGCCACTGCGAGCACCCGAGGCAAGGGGGGCTTTGGTCCCGATTGGTGACATGAACTAGGACCAAAAGGCTTCCACGTGTCAGCAGCTGAGGTTTTTCTTTAAAAAAAAGTGGCTGGTTTAGGGGTTTTGGGGGTTAATTTTAGGTTGTTATTAGCTAGCTAATAGAGAGAAGTGTCCTCTCTTATATCTTCGTCCTTGGTTTACCAACGCCACCGCTATGTTCATTTCACCCGCTGATATATAATAACTCATGCATGCTCGCATCATACATCATCATATATAATAACCAGTCCTACTAATCATGCATCATCATACAACTTCTACTCGTTATTAATAACAAGGCATACGATCATCATCCTCATAGTCATCGAACCCAACCCTTCATAATTGTTCTTAGCACATGATCATCAGTATCAGGTAGGACCTAAACACCCTTAAGGTAAAATAACATAAAATAATATAGACCCTGACTCTCCATTATGAAGAATGGAGATCATCCTTTCTCCAATTCTTGCACTTCGCCTCCTTTTGCTTGCAAGAAGCTCCTTACGACTGTCCATACATTTTTTCCATTCTTTGATTGTCATGTCTCCACTTCTTTTAGAAATCCGGTGTGGACAGTTGAGATTCGTAGGACGACCTGGTTGTATGTTCAAAACATCAAGGCGGCCGTGCGTATACATCAGATGAGGCACAATCATTCGGGATTATCTGTTGAAAAACGTAGTAATAACTTCATAGTTAGCAATGATTTACTAGTTTTAGAAGTATTTAAAAAGATGCAGGGATGTCGTAATAGTAAAAAATCTTACCAGGGTATCTCCATGGTAGTTACCATAGTTCAACACGTGCACTAGTGGCACGTATTGACCATAATGTTGAGGAGTTCGATTGTAGACATTGTAATTCTCAAGATCAGTACAAAATGCGATCAGATGATTTTTCTCCTTATAAGTTAATCCGGAGCCATCGGTGTAGTGGGTTTTGTCTACCATTTTTCGCACATTCTTTGAAGAATGAAAATAAGCTATCAATGGAAACAAGCTGTCAACTATTTTGAAATAAACAATATAAATTACTTAATAACTATGTTAAGCTCACATGGGGGAAGAATTGGAGGTGTATCCACAAGGACCCAAATGCCCATATTGTCTTGCTGGATTGTAAGATCACCAAGATCCATGGGACAAGCATACCCTCATCAAAACCATACATCTTGCAAAGTGCTTCCCAATTTTTGCAACCAAAATGGGTTACACACTCAGCATTGTACAATTTTACTTGAAAATCCACACCATGATGGGTCCTTAGGAGAATTTTTTTAGTTTCCATACTTTCATGGTCTTCAAAACCCATCCTCTTCAAGACATAGCGTCTTGCATAGCATGGGATAAGCTAGTCGAATTGGAAAAGATGAAAAATACACGTTAAAATAGTTGAAGTCGTGCTTAATTACAAAAAGAAACTATTATCGTCGTTGTGTACCGTATGAACATCGAAGCTCTCCTCGAGCTTAATATTGAAGCGCCGATCTTCGTCCAGCTCAATGAACCTGTCGCACATACCTCGGTCGTCGTGGCACCAGTCGCACTCCCTCGGGCGGTTTTCGTCGTCGGAGTATGACATTTCCGGCCTAAGTTCATAATTCAAATATTAAACTTGTACAATTAAATATATGTACTAAAAAACCTAAATTAGATCATTATTATTAATCACGGGTTGACTACCGGTGATGGTACATAGCTCCTCCTTTCATTCCCGAGTGCATTATTATTACACCAAATTGTCTAGCACACGGGAATGAAGGAGAAGCTACCCCCATGACGGTGTGGATGATGGAGGGGGCTCCTAGACTTCTGCATAGAGTGCTCTTCAATTTTAGCACTCAAAGTAGGAGTACTTTTCCAATATGAGCATTCAATAAGAAAAACCAAATCGTAAAATAAAGTAGTATTCAAATTAGCATGCATTCAATTATAACCAAAAGTATATCATCTCTTGTGTCCGTACATCGTCGAATACTCCTTGAATACTATCATACATATATCATCGCTAATTAATACAGCTAGAACCATAGCACCCCGACGGGTATCGTCGCGGGCGCTGGACACCCAAAGATAAGGAACGATCACATGATCATAGCTCCAGTGAGATCCCTGAAGAACCTGCTAGGTATTGTCGAACCTGCCCTCCAACGCAACCATGTAGCGACGGACGTGCCCGTCCTCCTCGCTGAAACGGTGACGTACCACCTCCGCGGTGTCTGGAAGCCTCAGCTCCGTCACTGGCCCACGCGACCGCCACCAAACAAGGATCGGGTCAACAACGGGTTGCCTCCTCACCAACCTACGTCCCCCAAAAGGTAGCACCTCCCAATACCAGCCCGGCGGAGCCTAGTCCCGAACATGGCCCTGATCAAGCAGGCCTCCACCGCCGAGTCGATGACGACGAGGATGCGGGATAGGCATCGTCGACGTCGATGCGGGAACTACTTCTATATATATAGTCAAATAAAGTAGTTTTATTAATTAAATCAACTAGTTCAACTACTAAGCACTTACTATAAATAAATAAAGTAGTACTTACTAAAAATAAACTACTTCTATATATAGTAAAATAAATTGGTTTATTAAATCAACTAGCTAGTTCAACTATATATGAAGCACTTACTATAAATAAAATAAAGTAGTACTTACTAAAAATAAACTAGTTTAACTATAGTTCTATTAGTTTTCTAATTAATTATATTAAACACTTTCTCTTCTTATTTTCCTTTTTCCTCTATTCTAAATATGAACATATTCATAAATGACTTTGATCATGCACAATTTTCCTATACATACACAATATGAACATATACATAAATTGAAAAAGAAAATTCTATGAACAAAAAAATCATTAAAATTATATGAACAAAA